>NC_065448.1:14475000-14799837 GCF_917563875.1 Diabrotica virgifera virgifera
GCTGTCTTGAACATTGAATTTAAGCGAAAAGCAATGTTTATTTGTGAAATACACATTTATTTCTGTTTTCTGGCAACAGTAAAATGTATTTTAAATAAAATAAATTACATGCATTCTTCTTTTTTTTGTGAATTAATTTAATTAAAAAAAATTTTGGACACCCTGTATAAAAAAATATGATAATGTTTATATTACTGAATAGAGAATTGAATACCCTTTCAAATGAGCTACCACATGACCCCTATTCCCTATTTAAAAATAAGGTGTTGAGGACGTGGAAGGGAGGGGGTTGACAAATGACAGATGTATGTATCGTAAAAATGTGTCCCCCTTGAACAAAAATCGACCTGTTTCGGCATTTCCTTAAAATCTAATAACTACTGCCAAATATCGAAGTGGACTCTTTTCTTTGGCCCATCCTGTATAAACAATGTAAGATCACTATCTCCTTTTAAGTACTAAAGGTGAAGATAGGTAAAATATATGAAAGACTAGCATAATTTTACTGAAAAGCATAGAAAATTGTAATCTCCCCATTAAAATGAGAGTTTGCAAAGTTATTTTTGTTAATTTGCAGTTTAATTATTGAAAAAAAAATATTCAAAAGTCGATTTTTTAAAAATGATAACTTTTCTAAAAGTGCACAAAAAACTTTAATTTTGCGAGAGAATAGCGAAATTTTCACTTAATAGTTATTACAAAATTGAAATAATTTATCCCAGAAATCTTTTATCTGCAAAGTTGTTGTGGATAATAGTTATTTTCCTAACAAGTGCAGAAAGTCATACTTTTCCGCACGCGACTGCAGTTTGCCGAACGACGCGAAGCGGGAGTTCGGCAAGCAGTCGAGTGCGGAAAAGAGACTTTCTGCAAGCGTTAGGAACAATATTTTTTCTACGAGTCTTTAAAAAATGACCAAATCTTAATCAATTAATTTAATTAATATGAAAATACATACACAGATTAACTCTTTGACAAGGTTGTCAAAACCAAAGTTTCAGCATAATTGGTTAGCATGACGGCGATTCAAAACCACTGTTATTGTCTACTGATTTGACTTTCGAATATTATGTCAAAATTATTTTATTTCATCGAATTCTCGCGTTAATTTCATTAAAACATGAAAACAATAAGATATATTTGAAATAAATTAGTAAATAATATCTAAATATTAGTTTATTGCATGTATTATAATTACTTTAAGGCCATATTAACATATCTAAATTAACACGCGTGCGGAAAAGTAAAACGCGTGCGGAAAAGTAAAACGCGTGCGGAAAAGTAACACGCGTGCGGAAAAGTAAAACTTTCTAAACTAAAATGCGTGCGCGAAATTCGACATTTTTGCACGCTCGTGGAAAAACTATTTATTGGGTCTACATGAATTCTGAATGTTACGATGTAGCTTTCTGGGATAAACAATTTCAATTTTCCAATAACTGTTAGTGAAACTTCTTGAAAGTTTTATAGCCGAATACGACATGTGATATTAAAGTTTTTTGTGCATTTTTATAAATGTTCTTGGGAATTTTCAAAAAATTAATTTTATTTCAAAAAATCAACTTTTGAAGCTATTTTTTCAATAATTATGTAATAAATTAACAAAAATAATTTTAAAAACTCTCATTTTAAAATAATTTTCTTTGCGTTTTCAGTAAAATTGTATCACTTTTCCAAATACATAATTACCGGTTTACCTTTAATATTTAAAATCAAATACCTATCTTACATTGTTTATAATGGTAAGGGAGCCCAAGCGGAGATTTTTGCAGTTACTCGAGCGCGTCAGATTATTACATGGGGAGAAACCTTGTACCCTGAAAATGTACATCTACCATATATTGGCTATTAATGCAGCGGAGCTCTTAATGCAGTTCGTTTAGGGGGGGCCGAAAAAAAATCTATCCTTAGAAAAACTCGAAATTGCCAGATTAAGATAAGGTAAGTTAAGTACATGCAAAACAGTGTATATTTCAAAAATCTTACGATTTGAGCGGGGCCTAAGGAAATGGGTGAGTCACAAAGTTTCACAGGAAAAAAGCGAATATTTCGCGAAATGAATGACATCGAAAAACTAAAAAATACGTGCTCAATATCTTTGAAAAATCTATCGAATGGCACCAAATACGACCAACCCCCGGAGGTATTACTTTAAAATCTTAAATGGGACCCCCTTTTTTGTTGCAGATTTGGATTCCTTACGTAAAAATAAGTAACTTTTATTCGAGACATTTTTCAAATTATCGATAGATGGCGTTATAATCTAAAAAAAACGTTTGTTGGAAATGGAACATTAAATTAAAAATGGAAAGTCCCCACTAAAATGGAAAACTTAACTTTTTTTGGTTTTAGGACCTAATAATCACAACCCAATAGGTCCCCATAACGCTCGAGTGACTGCACATTTAGCATACTTTGCTCCCCTACCATAAGTAAAAAATGATGTTTAATCTTCCGCATATTTTGTTTATTACATATTGTTATCACCAAATGTATCAAAAGCAGTTATTAGATTATGTATCAAAGGATGTCACGAAAAAGCCTTTTTATTCGCTGATTTTTCCGGTCTATAAAGGAAATATAAAAATTTAGGTCAACATTACTGACTTACGTTTCGAGATATTGGAATATTCTGTACACTGGTTTCCGGTACATGAGAAATCCTTCGACTTTTTCTACCATCATGGCACTACTACATCGTTAGAGAAGGAAAATATTCCGGGAAATGGGAAAACTATCACGGCGCGTCCGTTAGGGATGAGTCTGGTATGAAATCGGGCCATTGTTGAAACATATCGTTGATTGACCGCTTCGTGTAAATACCGGGAGAAGAAAAACAAATAATGGCTATTACGTTTTCTGTCGCAACATAATAATCAAACACTTGCGTAGACTGGTCGTCGCATTATCTCTTCCGATAGGGAGGGTGCGCGCGCAAGCTAGAAAGATCATCCCCGTGCGAAGAATCGAACTTTTCACTTATATCTCGGGACAGCAAGTTAGGATCCTGACTACAAGCGATTATAGCTATGCTCACGTTCGAAAGCCAAGTCACGCGCTAGTTCGAAATATGAAATTTTTAAGTAGGTACATTTTTACGTAATGTGTTTTTTAGCAGTGTCTCCATTGTAGAATTATTTCGCTATCTAAAACGAATTTATTTTTAAAACAGTTCGAAATTTTAGATCCAAAGAACTAAAGACTTCTACCACAGTATTAAAAACAAACGTAGACTTCAACCAGAACAGGCATACGACTCGGTCAAAAGGAACAAACTGTACTACACACACCGGCAAAATTAACGGAACACCTTAAAAATGGAACATGTTAAATGTCTCGAATTGGGTTAAACCTCTTGTCCGATTTGGGTGATTTTTTTTAGTATGTTATAGCCTTATTATTTAAGAATATCAATGTAATAATATTGTTGCTAGACAGGTAAATGTCATTTTTTACCGGGTGTAACAATCATACTGTATTTTTTCCTTAAAGTTCGGAACACTCTGTGGAATATTATAGCATAGATAAAATATTGAAATTAAAACACAATTGTAGCCTTAGGCTTTCTTAACATTTTCTTTTTTTAATTAATTTGCTTATGTTGGATATTAAAAAAGTTAGATACTTTAACAACTAGCCATGTTCTTCATCAATACAGGGTGTTTCTAAATAAGTGCGACAAACTTTAAGAGGTAATTCTGCATGAAAAAATAATGACCGTTTGTTTTATAAAAATATGTCCACAAATGCTTCGTTTCCGAGATACGGGATGTTGAATTTTTTCTTACAAACTGACGGTTTATTTGTTGCTCTAAAACCGGTCGAGATATGCAAATGAAATTTGGTAGGTTTTAAGAGGTAGTTATTGCGCATTTTTTGATATACAATTAAGAATTTTATATTCACCATTGGCGTGCATACGGGATGTATCTAAAATGTTTATACCCATATGCACGCCAATGGTAAATATAAAATTCTTAATTGTATGTCAAAAAATGCGCATTGACTACCTCTTAAAACTTACCAAATTTCATTTGCATGTCGCAACTGGTTTTAGAACAGTAACTAAATCATCAGTTTGTAAGAAAAAATTCAACATCTCGTATCTTGGAAACGAAACATTTGCAGACATATGTTTATAAAGCAAACGGTCATTATTTTTTCATGCAGAATTACCCCTTAAAGTTTGTCGCACTTATTTAGAAACACCCTGTATTGATGAAGAACATGGCTAGTTGTTAAAGTATCTAACTTTTTTAATATCCAACATAAGCAAATTAATTAAAAAAAGAAAATGTTAAGAAAGCCTAACGCCCGGTTTCCGAAAGGATGATCATCTCAAAAATTATGTAATCGACGATTAACAATGGATTAAATGCGTCAGAAACGTCAAACAAACTAGTTTTAACAACAGTAGATCACCTGACAAAAGATTAATCGCTTTTTAACAGCCGATCATAAGTGTTTTGAGTCTCTGAAAGGTCGATTAACCAGTTTCGCTTGTCAAACGGCGGTAAAAATGTACTGTTACCTAATATGAGATTATCCGTCGATTAACGGGCTGTTAAGAGTTTTTTTAGTTTTTTAATTACTGTAATTAACAAATACCGGGAAAAAATTGTCAAATAACACATATATAAATGAGATAAATCATATTATTCAATAAACATAAGTTTTTTTATGGAAGAAATAATTTAAAAAATTTATTTAACTTGCAGAACATGGATATCTCGGACATTTTTGTATATTTGATTATATAATTTATATTTTTTTCGTTTAAAAATGTAAGATATCAACGATGCTAGACTCATAGAGCTATTTTTTGAGAGGCCAGAGCTCTAAAAAGCAGAACATAATGATAATAGCGATGTAAATAAGAGAGAAAACGTGTGTGAAATTATAGCAGCTAACTTTGAAGACAATAAAACAGCCGGCAAATAAATTAAAAATAAATACAAAAAGTAATTATATAGATCAAAAATAAAAATATGAGTATAAAATATTATAGATCATAAATAAACAGTTTTATATCTCCAAATCTCGTTTTATTCTTTTTGAAATTATCTAGCCTCATTTTTAAAATGCTATCATTCAATTCTTGCTCCAAACAAAAGTGACAGTACGTAAGAGAGAATGCACCTTTAGAGATACAAAGATACAAGTTTGGATTTAGAGGTTAATATAATTGAAATTTTGAAGGATAACAGTCAATTGTGACAGTATCGATAACAAATTGTATGTCAGATCATCGATTACATGATCTATGATCGTGTAATTTTACAATAATTGGCGTTTGAGAAACCCATCACTGGTTAACAGTTGATCAAATCTGACAGCCGATTAGATGATCGGAGATTTGAATAACGTTTCGGAAACCGGCTGTAAGTCTACAATTAAGTTTTAATTTCAATATTTTATCTACAATATAATATTCTACACAGTGTTCCGAACTTTAAGGAAAAAACACAGTATGATTGTTACACCCGGTGTAAAATGACATTTATCTGTCTAGCAACAATTAGACCAGTAAGGATCTGCGAAAAAACGTCTATTTTTGGATGTGAGAGGTGGCATTCGGCTTTTTGCAGATAAAGTTAGGTGACGCCTTCAGTAATAATAATTGACTTATGCTCCTTCTCAAATATGCCCGGAACATTAATAAAAAAATTAAAATATTTAAAAATTTCGAAAAACATCGATTTTTTTCAGCTTTCTTTGCTTGTAACTTTAAAACGATTCGTTTTGGAACAAAGTCGTACAAAAATAAAATAAAGATAATTGAATTTTGTATGATATACGACTGGTAAAAAATGTCTTAAGGTATTACCTTTTCTGCAATATAGCAATAAATACAAAATAAGGGGGCAAAATAAGTCTGTTGTTATTCAATATTTTTTAACCACTTTGGTGGCACTTAGAACCTTAGTAATTCGCTTAGGAAATTCTTTTGTAACATACTTAAATCGTGTACCAAATTTCATTAAAATCAACCTAATAAATTTTGCATAATAAATTTGCAATCTAAATGTTTTTAAAAAAGTTCAAATTTTTTAAAATCTTTCTGAACAAAAAGTAGACCATTTAGAAGTTGGCTAATTTTTTTACATATAGAGAAAGGTGCTCTACCTATCTAATACACTTTACAGAATTAAAATCGGATTATTTAAGGGGCCCCAGCAATGTTTTAAATTTATAAACAATTTTTTGGCTTATAAACAAATAGCTTTGTTTAATAATAAAAAAATTAATTTTTAGCAATGCAAATAATTAAAACCGGTATAATTTGACTTAAACTTTTAAATGCTGTCAGCAGAATTGCTATTTTATTTTTTAATCAAACGTTATTCGCGTTCAAAAATTGCAATTTCTCGATTTTTTTAAAGTTCCACCGCGTTTATCTCGAAAACTATGCATCCTATGAAAAAACTTGTAAGAACATTTTTTTCTTAGAATTACCCAAGAAATACAAAAAAATGTTTTATTTTGCGAAAAATAGATTTTATGTAATTCCTCAATTTCTTTGTTTATAACAATATTATCGACATCCGGATCAACTGTTACCCAAAAAATTCGTGTTCTACGGGTCAAAATACATAAAAAAACTTGGGTAAGTCCATTTAAATAAAGGAGCCCGTAGCACCCCCTCCTGGCCACAGCACTAATATGTTTATAAGCCAAAAAATTGTTTATAACTTTAAAACATTGCTGAGGCTGCTTAAATAATCCGATTTCAATTCTGTAAAGTGCATTAGATAGGTGGAGTACTTCTTTATATGTAAAAAAATTGACAAATCTTTGTATGTTCTAGTTTTTGTTGTGCAAAATTTTAAAAAAATTTAATTTTTTATAAAAAGTTTAGATTGCAAAATTATTATGCAAAATCTAGTAAGTAAATTTTAATGAAATTTGGTGTACGGTTTTAGCACATTACAAAAAATTTCTAAGCGAATTAGGAAGGTTCCAAGTGTAACCTAAGTGATGGAAAATCGTTGAATAAGGACAGGCTTGTTTTGCCCCCTTATTTTATATTTATTGCTATTTTGAAGCAAGGGTGATAAATTAAGACATTTTTAACCAATCGCATCTGATAGAAAATTTAATTATCTTTGTTTTATTCCTATAGGACTTTGTTCTAAAATGAATAGTTTTTAAGTTATAAGCAAAAAAAGTAGAAAAAAAAACAAATTTTTTGAAATTTTTAAATATTTTATTTTTTTTATTAATGTTCCGGGCATATTTGAGAAGGAGCATGAATCAATTATTATTAACGAAGTTATCACCTAACTTTATCCGCAAAAATCTGAATGCCACCTCGCACATCCACCTAAAAACAGATCCTTCATGGTCTATTATACGCGGTACGAATGGATTATTCTTAATTTGTGGATATACTTTTCATCTAAAATAAATTAAAATTGTGTGGTTATTTTTAAAATGTTTCGATAATTTTTTTAAGAAAAAGAAACGTTGCACACTTTTTAACAATATTCATTTATTTTTCACGTCTTTTAATTGTGAAAAATAAGGGCTCTATGGTCTATTCTGAACCGAATAAATAAGCTGTCCGAGAAAATAAACTGTCCCCCAATAACGAAATACAGATACAAATAATTTGCTTACAGACGCTGTAGCGACATCTACTTAAAACAAAACAGCTCGAAGTTTCAGATCCGAATAATTGAAGACTTCTGAAACGAATTTAAATATAAGCTGTCTTTCATTTTCTCTTAATTTTACTCTTATTTGGGTACAGGGAACCAAAATTCGTTGAAATTTTTACCTAGATGAATAGATAGTAGTGGAATGCAATTTTAGATTCCCCTCACCTTTTTCTAATTCATCGTCCGTTTGCTTTGCAAGTTTTATAAAACACGGATTCGGGTTGTTTTGTAGCGAAAAGTCGCAGAACTCACTGCGCTTCTGTATACTTTCAATCTTGAAGGTTAGACTAGCAACTCAGGTGCCCTTATTTTTCACAATTAAAAGACGTGAAAAATAAATGAATATTGTTAAAAAGTGTGCAACGTTTCTTTTTCTTAAAAAAATTATCGAAACATTTTAAAAATAACCACACAATTTTAATTTATTTTAGATGAAAAGTATATCCACAAATTAAGAATAATCCATTCGTACCGCGTATAATAGACCATGAAGGATCTGGTTTTAGGTGGATGTGAGAGGTGGCATTCGGATTCTTGCGGATAAAGTTAGGTGATAACTTCGTTAATAATAATTGCCTTATGCTCCTTCTCAAATATGCCCGGAACATTAATAAAAAAATAAAATATTTAAAAATTTCAAAAAATTTCGTTTTTTTCTACTTTCTTTGGTTATAACTTTAAAACGATTGATTTTGGAACAAAGTCGTATAGGAATAAAACAAAGATAATTAAATTTTCTATCAGATACGATTGGTTAAAAATGTCTTAATTTAACACCCTTGCTGCAAAATAGCAATAAATATAAAATAAGGGGCAAAACAAGCCTGTCCTTATTCAATGTTTTTCCATCACTTAGGTTATACTTGGAACCTTCCTAATTCGCTTAGAAAATTTTTGTAATGTGTTAAAACCGTCCACCAAATTTCATTAAAATTGACTTACTAGATTTTGTATAATAATTTTGCAATCTAAACTTATTTTAAAAAATTAAATTTTTTTAAAATCTTGCGTAACAAAAACTAGAACATACAAAGATTTGTCAATTTTTTACATATAAATAAGCACTCCACCTATCTAATGCACTTTACAGAATTGAATAAACAGTTTTTTTGGCTTATAAACGAATTACATAGTGCTGTGTCCAGGAGGGGGTGCTACGGGCTCCTTTATTTAGATGGACTTACCCAAGTTTTTTTAAGTATTTTGACCCGTAGAACACGAATTTTTTGGGTAACAGTTGATCCGGATGCCGCTAAGATTGTTATAAACAAATAACTTGAGGAATTACATAACATCGATTTTTCGCAAAATAAAACATTTTTTTTTGTATTTCTTGGGTAATTCTAAGCAAAAAATGTTCTTACAAGTTTTTTCGTAGGATGCATAGTTTTCGAGATAAACGCGGTGGAACTTTAAAAAAATCGAGAAATTGCAATTTTTGAACGCGAATAACGTTTGATTAAAAAATAAAATAGCAATTCTGCTGACAGCATTTGAAAGTTCAAGTCAAATTATACCGGCTTTAATTATTTGCATTTCTAAAAATTAATTTTTTTATTATTAAACAAAGCTATTTGTTTATAAGCCAAAAAATTGTTTATAATTTTAAAACATTGCTGAGGCCCCTTAAACAATCCGATTTTAATTCTGTAAAGTGTATTAGATATTTAGAGCACCTCTTTATATGTAAAAAAATTAGCCAACTTCTAAATGGTCTAATGTTTGTTCAGAAAGATTTTAAAAAATTTGAACTTTTTTAAAAACATTTACATTGCAAATTTATTATGCAAAATCTATTAGGTCGATTTTAATGAAATTTGGTAGACCGTTTAAGTAAGTTATAAGAATTTTCTAACCGAATTACTAAGGTTCTAAGTGCCACCAAAGTGGTTAAGAAACATTGAATAACAACAGGCATATTTTGCCCCCTTATTTTGTATTTATTGCTATATTGCAGAAAAGGTAATACCTTAAGACATTTTGACCAGTCGTATATCATACAAAATTCAATTATCTTTATTTTATTTTTCTACGACTTTTTTCCAAAACGAATCGTTTTAAAGTTATAAGCAAAGAAAGCAGAAAAAAATCGATGTTTTTCGAAATTTTTAAATATTTTAATTTTTTTATTAATGTTCCGGGCATATTTGAGAAGGAGCATAAGTCAATTATTATTACTGAAGGTGTCACCTAACTTTATCTGCAAAAATCAGAATGCCACCTCTCACATCCAAAAATACACGTTTTTTTGCAGATTAGTCCTGGTCTATAATAGGTATATCTGCATCAGCATGACAACCCTCCTAGATGACATCGGCTATAAACGCTTGTGACCAGGATCCTAAATTGCTGTCCCGAGATGCGACTGGACTTTTCACATCGCGCTACCCCCTTATGTTGTGTTGACCTTTCCCGCACGCAACAATGAATGGGTTTTAATAGGATGGGGTGAATAATATCTATCGTAATTGATCAGTTTATTTTTTCCTGTTTAAATGCCATATGTGATGAAAGTTTTAATTGAATAAATATCGAAATTTACATTTAAAAAAACGAACCCCGGAAAACTGGAATTATAGAACAGGATCGATAATTTTTGAGACAAAAAAAATAGTAACAGGATGAAACCCATTGAAAAAAGAAAAAAATATAACAAAAATAATTTACTGGCATCTGAGGCCGATAATTGAAAGGGGTGAATTTTTAAGCGTAAAAAACTGTAAATCTTATTGAAAAATGAAAATGACAAGTTGTAGGTAATAAAAAGATCTACAACTTTTGTATACAGGGTGTTTCATTAATGATTGTCCATATAGTAACTGGAGAAACCTTAGCACAAAATACGAAGATTTAACCTAAAACATCTAAATAAAATGTGGTTCCTTACTGAGTTACAGGGTGTTTTATCTAAAAATTTAAAAATTATTTTTGCTCAACATTTTAAAACTATTCGACGTATCCTTTTCATACTTGGCACAAAGTATAGGTACTGTACACACTACTAAATTATGTTAAACAAACGTTTCTGGCTATTACCAGAGGCGTGCGACGGGGGAAAGTGAATGGTTGACCCTTCTCAAATTCTACGCCACTGGCAAAATTGATATTTTAGTTAAATTTTTGGATTCTCCAATACTTTCTATGAAAATAATATACTCTTCATTCGTAACGATTAAGTCATTACTTTTCGAGATATTTGAAGTTAAAAATGAAACGACACGGTTATTTTAATTAATGTATTGTGTCGCTTCATTTTTAATTTCAAATATCTCGAAAACTAATCATTTTATCGTTACGAATGAACAGTATATTATTTACATAAAAAGTATTGCAAAATCAAAAATGTACACTAAAATAGCAATTTCGTCAGTGGCGTAGAATTTGGGAAGGGTCAAGCAGCCACTATCCCCTGTCGTACGCCTCTGGTAGTAGCTAGAAAAGTTTATCTTAATTTAGTAGGGTTTACAGTACCTACATTTTCTGCCAAGTATGATAAGGATACGCCAAATAGTTTTAAAGTACTGGGTACAAATAATTTTTAAATTTTAATCATATGAATCATATCATAAACTAATGACTTTATCGTTACCAATGAAGACTATATTATTTTCGTAGAAAGTATTGGAGAATCTAAAAATGGCACTAAAATAGTAATTCCTCCAGTGGCGTAGAATTTGAGAAGGGTCAACAATTAACCATCCCCTGTCGTACGCCTCTGGTAGTAGCTAGAAACGTTTGTTTATCATAATTTAGTAGGGTGTCTAGTAGTCGCATTTTTTGCCAAGTATAAAAAGGATACATCGAATAGTTTTAAAATGCTGAGCAAAAATAGTTTTTAAATTTTTAGATAACCCTGTAACTCAGTAACGAACCACATTTTATTTAGGTGTTTTAGGTTAAATCTTCGTATTGTGTGCTAAGGTTTCTCCAGTTACTATATGGACAATTATTAATGAAACACCCTGTATACACTTTCATATTTATTTACAATATTTATTTATTTTTACAACTTCAAAATTTGCGAAAAATTCAAACAACCGAGTAGTCCTGTCGCCAGGGGGGGTACAACGGCCTCGTTAATTCAGATGGACTTACTCAAGTTTTTTTTATGTATTTTGACCCGTAGAACACGAATTTTTTGGGTAACAGTTGATCCGGATGTCGATAAGATTGTTATAGACCAAGAACTTGAGGAATCAAATAACAGCGATTTTTGGCAAAACAAAACAATATTTTGTATTTTTTGGGCCATTTTAAGTAAAAAATATTTCTACAAGTTTTTTCGTAGGATGCACAGTTTTCGAGATAAACGCGGTTGAACTTTAAAAAAATCGAAAAATTGCAATTTTTGAACCCGAATAACTTTTGATTAAAAAATAAAATAGCAAGTCTGCTTACCGCATTTGAAAGTTTAAGTCAAATTATATCGGCTTTGATTATTTGCATTGGTAAAAATTTATTTTTTTATTGTTTAACAAAGCTATAAACACGTAGGGTTTCCCGTGCTTTTACATGCGTTTTAACGCATGTAACGTAGAAATAGTCTTGATTGCACTAGTACCTATTCTACCTACTCGTTCGATTTTAAATGAGAAATCATAGAAACATCACTCACGCACTAGTTGTTTGTAGCTTTGTTTAACAATAACACAATAAATTTTTAGCAATGCAAATAATCAAAACCGACATAATTTGACTTGAACTTTCAAAGGCGCTAAGCAGAATTGCTATTTTATTTTTTAATCAAAAGTTATTCGGGTTTAAAAATTGCAGTTTTTCGATTTTTTGAAAGTTCAACCGCGTTTATCTCGAAAACTGTGCATCCTACTAAAAAACTTGTAGAAATATTTTTTGCTTAAAATGACCCAAAAAATACAAAATATTGTTTTGTTTTGCCAAAAATCGCTGTTATTTGATTCCTCAAGTTCTTGGTCTATAACAATCTTATCGACATCCGGATCAACTGTTACCCAAAAAATTCGTGTTCTACGGGTCAAAATACATAAAAAAAACTTGGGTAAGTCCATCTGAATTAACGAGGCCGTTGTACCCCCCCTGGCGACAGGACTAGAGTTTTTGGTTGTTTATTTTTAACTTTTACAAAAAAAAATTTCGACACATTTGTATACACATTCGACACTTTTCTCGAATACTTTTTATTTAACAACACTGTAACTTTTTTGATTTAAAATATTTATTTTTTTCTCCTTATTTTGATTTAATAGCGACGAATCGCCCTTATTTTCTATCGAAAATTCTCACGTCAAAATATATTTTCTTTATTTAAAAAGTTTTTGGTTGTTTATTTTTAACTTTTACAAAAAAAAATCGACCCATTTGTATACACATTCGACACTTTTCTCGAATACTTTTTATTATACAACAACACTGTAACTTTTTTTATTTAAAATATTTATTTTTTTTCTCCTTATTTTGATTTAATAGCGACAAATCGCCCTTATTTTCTATCGAAAATTCTCACGTCAAAATATATATTTTTTTTTTATTTAAAAAGTCGGTGCGCTTTTGGTCTTGAAATGTCTACTGTCTGACGGTGTAAAAAAATATATATTATTGCGGCAAATTGTATCAAAAAAAGCAACAAAAAACGAAAAAACTAGAATTAGAAAAATTATTTTTTAAACATTATGTAAAATTTTGACTTGTTTATTAAATTTTACAGTTTAATTAATCAAAAAACGTAAGATACCATGTTACATTGTCAAAGAAGAAATTGCAAATCCATCAAACAATTGCAAAAAGCATTTGATTTTCTAACTATTAAAGATGGGATTTAAGAGCGCAGGCGCAAAATTTCGAGCCAATACTTTTTAATGCATTCATTTTTTCGAGTCCTGAAAAAACTAATAAATATTTTTGAAAAATTTAAATGCTTTAAAAGTTTCTTTTGAATGAGTCACCTTCTTCTTCACCCCTGTAATTTACTAAAATGCACATTTAACTTTTCAGGGATTTTCGGCCCTCTGTATTCTGCGTTTAAATTTTTCAAAATTACTCATTGGTTTTCTCAGGATTCTAAAAAAATGAATGCATTTAAAAAGAATTGGCCCGAAATTTTGCGCCTACGCTCTTAAAGAAGATTTTATCCCTTAAAGATAAGATCTAAAAAATGTGACTGGTGCAATTTTTTTTTTTTTTTTTTTTCGTAAACACTGTATAGTAACAAACAGTGCGTCACATTCATCTGGGCACGATCACAACTAGAGTTATTCTCAACTTTTGAAATGCGAAAACGTGCATATTTTATAACGCACGCAAAAGTGCGACTTTACATCCCCAAAATTAGAGCGTACTAAGACTTGGTGAAAAATATGAAGATAGTAAAAAATAGTAAAAGGTTGAAGTAAAAGTACAAATTATACAGAAAAATTATCAGTAGTAATTGCACAAGAGCTCTAAAATTATTGAATTTTTCCCGAGTGTCACTTTGACAGTTTTAATTTCACGAGCCGAAGGCGAGTGAAATTATTTCCGGCTCGTGAAATTATTTCAAAGTGTCACGAGGGCAAAAAACACGAGGTTTGGATTATGTTTAACGCTTTACTTGTCTTATTACAATTACACAATTTATACACTTTGTTTAATTGATGTATGATTTAATTATTGTTAGATATTGGCATAGTGCTCCACTGTTTGAGTATACTGAACTCAAATATTTTCATACTTTTCTAAGATTGTTTTTGACAAATTGCCAAACCTGTCACCTATGTTATTTCCTATGTGTGTAAACAGGAGAATCTATTCTGGAGAATCATTAGAACAATATTTGTAGAGTTTACATTTCTTAAAGTTAAATTTAAAATCAGCCTACTATTTGTACATGTTTTTCATTTATTTATTTAAACTATAATAAGTTTGATTATCTTCTCTAATAAGATTCTTCTATCAATACTTTTTTAGATTTGATGACTTCTTTACAGTAATTTTAAAACATTATAGTTTGCAGGGTGTACAAAAAATTATATTTGTAGGTACCTGTTTTTTTTTATTTATTTAAACTATAATAAGTTTGCTTATCTTGTCTAATAAGATTCTTCTATCAATACTTTTTTGGATTTGAAAAGAAAAATAAAATTTTACAGATAATAATAACCTCGTCCTCCTCTATATTTTCTCCTTCGTAAGGATGCAGTGGCGTCATGTAATTTGTTTGACTATATTTCTGTCCAATTATCTCTCTTATGTGTGTGTTGTTTTGATTGGAAAATGAATAATCAGTCATGCCCTTTATTTGGTCCGACCATCGTACTGGAGCTTCCTCTAATGCAGAACTAAAAGTTTAATATGGTCACATTTTCTTAAATGTGACTGTTGTCAAAACTAGAAAACTCGTTGTAATTAAATCTTTTGGCTTCTATGTTGACTTCAACTGTCATTTGTTCCATACCTTCTTTTCTAGTTAAAAATGTTTAAAACATCTCAATATACTTTTGGTTGATAGTTGTGGTTGGTGTTCTGCTAGTATTGAATTATTTGTGCGATGTGCAGTCAATGGTATGCACAACATTCTAAGGTAGACCCACATTTCAAATGCTATTATACACTTCGAATCTGCTTTTTTGATGGTCCAAGTCTCTGAAGTGTAGGTGACGATAGGAAATATTAATGCTCGAACAAGGCGTAATTTTGTGTTTTTTGTAATATCAGTATTCCTCCATATTTTTGTGAATTTGGCTGTTGCCGATCTGGCCATTCTGATGAGTCTATGGATCTTGTCTTCGCATCCCCCACTGTTAGTAATAATGGACCCTAAGTAATAATGAAACCAGATTTACACAAATTGGAAACTTGCACCTTAATTTTCAGACAAATTCAGGTTTCATCGGATTGCAAATTAACATACTTACATATATTTTAAATTTAATCTTATTTAATTTAAATTTACGAAATTTTAACTCGTAATTTTTATGTTTGAAATTAATCAAAGTGTAATTTAAATATTCAATATTCAACTATTTATCTGTTGCATATTTCTATAATAATAGCATTTACTGATTCAATATAGTTTCAATATTCAAGATTTGTTAAAAATAAACAAGCCTATAAAAATTCTCAACATTTTTCACAACGAAATAAGAAAAGGTAATCCAAAAGTAAATATTTCATTTTAAAGGAAAAATAGTGATAACTAACAAACCCCAATATCTAAGAAAAAGTCCATACAGAAAAATATTGGTAATCAAATTCGGTCAGCATATTACTCCACCTTCAGCATGTCACGCCAATACTTACAAGAATTTACAAAAATAACTAGTTTTTCTGCAATACTTGCAATAACCTCTTTTGTTTGGAGCAGATGTTGGTGGGTCCTCTTCCAAAAGAATTCCAGCATATTTTGCAGATGTTTACATGCTTGTATACCTTACTTCGGAAATCTCATGTACCTGGGATTTACCTTGTATAGAGTTATTAAAAAAATTACATGTTTGGTCAGGTGAGACCTATGAGGAACATTAGCGATATATTTCAAGTTCCGTATATCTTTTTTTTTTAATTTGCAGATAAATTATATTTTTATGAGTAGAAACAGTATATATTATACTGCCCTCCTTAGCCAAAAGGGCGTGTCTCAAAAAACCTAAATTTTCACAATTCACACTTTTGTTATATTTTCATCAGCACTGACACTTTTTCAATATTTTTCAATTTTAACTGCCCTAAAGTGTGTTTTATAATACAATTATATTTTAGATTACTGATTTTTTTAAATTTGTTACTATGTATAACCAAGCAATGAGGTAAGCCTTTTTTGCTTAGTATAAGTCATACATTTTACTAATCGAAAAGGACATTTCTATCGAAAACAAATCAGTCAGAGTGATAAATTTTTAGGGCTAACACTATTAATTAGTTTTAAGGGATTTTTCTAAACACTTGAAACTTATTTACCAAAATAATTAACTTAATAAAGTGCAGAAACCAACAATAGGCTGAATTCAATAAAGATTTAATCAAACAGCAAAACCTTTTTATAAAATTGAAAAATTTATTAAACAGCCCTTTTTTTAACGTTTTACACACTCAGTTAAAGCAAAAAAAACTTTTCCACAAATTAACAGTTCTAATCAGACACTGGAAGATTTTCCCAAAACTTCATCTGTGGTTTTCCTATGATTCCTCCTAGGTTTTTGATTATGTTGTTCTTTTTTTCAGTAGATGTTCTCTTATAAGTTACTTGAGACTTCGGTTTAGGAAAATGTGGTTTTTTGTGATTTTTGAGTTTAGAAAATTGATTTCCTTGTACTCCTTTTCATCAAAGTCATTTTTGTATTTAATTGACTGTTTACCTCTTGAAAAAACTACTTGTGCCATGTCATGCAGGTACGGTCGTGGTACAATTTTGTTGAGTTTGTATTGACATGAGAAGTCATCCCAAACAAGAAAGTTTTTGAAGTCCATGACATAAATATCAGTTGCAATTGATGCATTTTTGACTGCAGTCACAAAATCTGTAATGTCATAATCTGTTCCCCATGTGTGTCATGCGACAGCTTTACTCTGTGATGGAACGAATCTGCTGCCATAAATGTACGGCCTGGTTCAAAATATCTTAAAGTTACTTGTGAAGTGTTTGTTTCATCTGAATTTATTAGGTACAACAAAGCAGAAAATAGAGACCAGTTTTTGTTTTGAGATGAAGAGTTATCTAACCATATTGTTATGTTTTCCACATACCTTTTAAACAAAAGAAATTGGTTAAAAGTACTGATTAACTCGTCTTTGGTTGGACCAAACAGGCCATCGTGCCACACAGTAGCAAAAGGTTTGCAATGTTTCTGCTTTTTTCCCACTGGTACAAATGTTTCATTGTACACAGATACTATATGTGTAAATATGGCAGATTTAAACATCTCTAGCCTGCGAAGCATAATTACTTTTTCCATGTCTGCGCAATAAACTATAGACTTTACATTTTCTTCCTTTCTTTGTCTTCAGTGTATAATTTACTTGATTTATTTGACTTTTCCTTGTGAGCTTTCCATTTAGTGCAACTCTCACATAACTCATCCAGGTTATCTTTGTCATGGGTTTTGTCATGTTCATTAAATTCTTGACACAACTCGCACTCCTCGTGGCCAAGTTTAACTATTAATATAATATTGATGTCTTTAGCTATTTTCTATACTTTTCGTATGAACACACAAAAGAAGGATTTTTTTCTTTGAAGTCTTTAAACATACAAGTGAAGCTCAATTTGCTGGTAAGATATAAACGATTAGGAGCATGCTCCCTGCGATAATGAGCGATCGAGAGTCCAAAAGATTTGATGTGCTGTTTGATTAGGTCGCTATTAATCTTGTTGTGAGGTTCTTTTGTACATCTTAAGTCTTTTTGAGTAACTACAGAGTTTCTGTTGCTTTTGAAAATGTTCCGGAATACTTTGTCATTACCTTTGTCATAGCCCGAAGTACCTACTTATAAAAACAACTTTACACACTATTACAGATTCTCCATTTTCGTTTTTCAATGTGTAACGAAATGAGTTGTTTCTTTCATGAGACTCAAATGAAAATGAATCAGCTGAGTTAGGTACTCTCGTGCTCACCTCGCCATCTGGCACATGTTACAATCCTTATCTCAGAGATAGGTCCTATTCGCTAAGGAAAGTTGTCATTTCAGGTTATTTGTTTCTAAAACAAAGTGCCTTAACTCACAGAAAGGCTTTTTTTGCTAAGTAACTTGAGATATGACTTTTTGGCTTATGATCTGAACAATCTATTGAGATGTGCCTTTTTTTCTTAGCTTTAGCCTGTGTAAAGTTGAGATACGGCTTTTTCGCTTAGTACTATGTTCCGGTTAGTACATAGCAACACTAAAGTGAAAAGAACAGAAAATAACAAAAATTTGAGATACATCCTTTTGGCTTAGGAGGACAGTAAGTATAGGGTTTTAAGTTTATCAATAAAAAGTTACAAAGTTTATATCATACTTTCTTATGAGAGTGAAGTGACAGGCCTCACCAGTCTGCTGGATGGTTAAAAATTTTTTCGAGACTAGTAAAAGAACATTTCTTTTTATAAAATGGTGGTTAACATGATAGTAACCTCATTAATAAACATGAAAATTATGAATGATCTTGAAATTTGTGTGTCACCATGCAAGTTTATACAACTTTGCATAAAATTAGTTTGCTAGAAGGCTCTTTGAGTTACATATATAGGTATTTAATTTTAAAATATCATAGCTGCCAAATCCTCTAATAACTTTTAATAATAAATCATAGAAAATATGAAAAAACTGAGATGTTTTAATAATAATCCTTAATAATATTTGGTTCTTACAACCACCCACACAGCAAGACAGGAAGAACATTAAAAACAATATTGAAAGAAAATGCAAGAAACAGTACCAAATGTATAAAACAAAAACGAGCAAGACTATGAATGAAGCAGGGAAGAGACAGCTAATGAAAAAAATGTTAAAAAAGTTAACTATAGGACTACAGCTTCCAGTGAAGTCAGTTAACTGGATTATACCAAAACCAAGTGAGGCAAGGAAAAAGTCAAGATATGATCCAAAGATTCACATTTTAAAGTTGAGCAGTACAGAATACTTGGAAAATATAAGATAACTAAACTATAAAAAGAAGACTGTAGGAAGAGGAATCATGGCATGAATGCCTGGAAACTACAGCCTTTATACAGCCACCTTACCAACCACCACTTATAGATCGATAATCAGCAGATACTAGCGGGAAATTGATTAGAATTGTAGATCCCATTTACATTTGTAGGCAAAATACCTTTATTCAATAGTAATCATGTTACCCTACTCCATTTTTTAAGTAATAAGAATTGAATGTATTACTTACAGGTAAAAAAGAAAGGCGAGTATTTATAGCTGCCATTGTAGTCTGGGCACTAATGAACGCTTTGTTTTAAATTCTATGTAGCTACATCCACAGGAAATAATTAATTAAAAACAATTAATATTTAGTGGTAAATATATTAATACGAACTGTCACTACTGCCACTACTGCCACTGCCACTGTGTTAAGCTAGCTGTCAAAGTCAAAAATTATGCGGTGCGAAGGGGTGCGAAGATAGTCAAAGCACGTATCATAGTAGGAGGTAGGAAGGATCTACTGGGGACACTGGGGTTCCACTTTTATTGTAAAAAATAATATCACTTCAATGGAATACTATTTTAGTATTAAAATACATAAAAGAACAGAATACGAAAGCATTTATGAAATTTAAATTTTTCTGTAATTCTATGAGAAATAATTTGTCTTGAATTTCTCCAAAACCGTCAATGAATTTCTTGAATGTAAATAAGTAGAATAAACTATTTTTGTTTATTTGTATATTTTCTCCTTGTATATTTTCCCCAATTACGATTGACATAGACATAATTATTTTTACAAAATTATAATATGATATTCAAAATCAAGTCAAAATGCTTAAAAATTTAATATTCAAAACATAAATTCCTGTAGACTAGACAACCAGTTCTACAGTTGCGCTGTCAGACGAATTTTTGTATAACAAAATTACATAAATAAAAAAACCCTTGCATAGCATATTATTATCATATTATTCATTGTCATTGTCATTGCATCTTGCATCGTGAATAATGTCAGTCATTGTCAGTTGCAGTCATAAGGTATTTGTTGTGACCTTCGTTTTAGTTTAATAGCATTAATAAACACTTCAACGACAATAATATTTGTCATTCATCCTTATCAAAGGTTACTTCCACGTATTTAATAATTTGTATGATATTTATTGATATTGTAAAAGTAAGAAGAACCGGTAATAATTATTATTAATAATTAAGAAAATGGCAAGAATAATCATATTTGGTTGCACTGGAATGACCGGCATTTGTGCTGTAGAAGCTGCTGTAAAGAAAGGTATGATTAATTGATTATGATTTAGTTTTGTAAGTACGTGACATGCAGAAATTTGAAAATGTACTGCTGTTATATCCATCGTAATATTATGTACCGCAATTTGAATGGCATTGAAACACAATTAGATACAGATACCCCTTTTTAAGTAGCAAATTCATTAATGATTTCTATTTTTATCCAGTCGTTCAGCTGTATAATATACAAATACAAAGTGATTTTTTATAGGTTTTAGTGAGTAAAGTAAGGGTCTTGTGATGCGGCAGACATTATGGTGATATTTACATTGTTGTCGTTGTCAAATCTTCCTTTTTTCTGTAAATCTAATGAACTTTCGTATTTCTTATGTAACACCCTGTATATTTTTTCGTTTTGAAGTCCTTAAGAGGCAACATCAGCACAGTCACTGTTGTACAGCCGACACACTGTTAAAGAACTTTCGAAAAAAAATTTTGATGACGTGCTGATGTAGCCTCTTAAGAACTAATTATTTTTCATGTAATGTTCCCTATACCTAAATGCCATAATTTTTTTTAAACCAAATATAAAAATAAATTTTGTCAGCCCGAGCAGATAATATTTAGGGTTTTTGAATCAGTTGAAATGAAAAAGGTCTTTTGTAATTATTTTTCTCTAAAGTTAATCGTTTTTCGAGTTTTACACAATTTAAAATTGAAAAAAAAAAAAATGAAAAACACGATTTTTAGGGCTCAAAAACACAAGTAAAAATATTATTTTTGAAATAACGAAATGCCCAAATTCAAGGTCAAGCGTTATTCTACCCGATCAGACTCAAGTACCTGATAAGTATTTTGGCTTATCATTATATATAATAAAACTAAGTTGATAAAATGTGTGTGCCGATAAAACTTAAAAAGGATTCCCGATACGATAAAGGGACTTATATAGTGCAATAGCCCTTTATCCCCCCTCGAACAAGTAAGTTCCCGTTTTAACTTAAAGGGCGTATTTTTAAAGATATAAGGGCTTTTCCTAGCAAGCTTGGCTAGCCCTAGATCTGGCTCCTCCACCAAATTTTTAAATATTCCCAATTTCGCCCCTTCGCCAAACTTTTAAATATTCCGGTATTAACATCATTATCATCATTATATATAATAAATATATATATTTTGGAGTTGAAGCGAGATAAGTTTAGTTATTCAAATTATTAATTATTAATTCTGAAAATATTTAAAAATTTAAGTTTTCAAATTTCGCGCCTTTACTACTTATGCTATAGCTGCAGAACTTATTGTTACGGCGGACGATAATGTCGAGTACATTCTAGAATGTGTAAAAGAAAATATTCTCGAACTTTTCCGAATATGCTAGAGCCTAAATCCGAAAAATCTATATATATATATATATATATATATATATATATACTCCAGACAATAAAATGAAAAACGTTGTTTATAAGCAAATAGTGTAAAAAATGAGCGAATGTTTTCAATAAATTTTTTTACTATTACGTCATAGTTTATTTTTTTATTGCAACTACCGCGTAATCTCATATCAACTCCCGGGCGAAGCCGGGTATTATAGCTAGTTTAAAATAAAAGGGTATTTTAAAACCAGACTTCCTTATTTTCGTTATTAATACCATAATCAAGTTTAGTCAAAAAGACTTCTTTCTATACTTTTCATTTTGTTAAATTTTGTAAAATATATTAATTATATTATTTTGATTTTTTAATTTTAATCAACCTATTCTAGGTACACCAGTGGTAACGTCACTTTGACGTAAAGTAAAAGGTGCGTTTACACGGGGTAAAAATTTAAAAAATCGGCTCCTAGATACGTAATCCTGTAAACTATTTAATGACCGCAACTGTACCTAGGTAAAGTCGTGCAGACACCAAAATCAAGAAGATTATCAGTAGTAATAGCCCAGTCGGGATAGCATTTGACCTTGCATTAGGAGTTGCCCCAAATTTTATTTTTCTAATATTTAGGGAGGGTCAATATTAGTATAAATTTAAAATCTCGACTGAATTCCACCGTTGCGTTAGCCGCCATCTTGATTTTAAACGAGAACCGTTTTTGCTCAATATCTCCGCCATTTTCAATTTTTTGACAAAAAGTGTAGAAACTGAAATTGTTGAAAATGCGATTTTCTATAATTTCATTTATTATAATTTTTTTCGTGCGGTCGATATTTTCCGAGTTATGAGGGGAAAATAGTGACAGTTGTAGCATAATTATTGAATTATTGAATTATCTCGTTTATTATTAATTTTACAACAAATATTTACCTATACAAAAATGAAGAGAATTAAATTTTATACAATTTTGATGCCGTTCATTTTTTTGATAAAATCAATATTTAAGGTAGTACGTATGTGGTAAAGGTGCGAGCGTAAGACCTGATTGATTTTGTAGCAATTGTTTTTGTTCAATATCTCCGCCATTTTCAACTTTTCGTCAAAAAGTGTAACAACTGAAATTGTTACACTTACGATTTACTACAATTTTTCGAGGGAACCAGGGGCGGGTCTACAATGGGGGGAAATGGGAAAATTCCCCCCAACAGGGTCCAAAATTTAAAAAAAAATTGTTGGAACATCACGATTTATTAGCTGACATAAAACTTAAAATATCGACAGACAAATTCAACCAATAAAACCCGCTAGTTTTATTTTAAAACCAAAACTAAAATCTCTCCTTGCTCCATACTGTCTCTCCTTTTTAGAGCAAATGACTAATATTCAATTATTTTAACTTTTAGGACTAAATGTAAAGGCCTTCGTTAGAGATCCAGCAAGACTACCCGAGCATTTAAGAAACAGTGTTGAAGTTGTCACAGGAAATGTCCTGGACTACAAATCCGTATTGGATGGCATAAAAGGTGTGTCTGGAGTAGTGGTAGCCCTGGGCACAAATAATGATTTGAAACCTACCACTGATTTGAGCACAGGATTGCAAAATATTATTAAAGCCATGAAAGAACTGAATGTCGACACAATTTCAGTGTGTCTATCTGCCTTTTTGTTCTACGAAGCTGGTAAAGTGCCACCAAGATTCCAGGATTTAAATGCTGAGCATCAACGAATGTATGATGTGCTAAAGGTCTCAGGGCTAAAATATATTGCTGTTTTCCCACCACACATAGCAGGTAATTTTGGATTACCTATACACTTTTATGTAGTTAATTCGTATTACTATACCAGGTGGTGAATCGTCAAAAGGGTCATGTATGAAACTCAATGTAGAAAACTTCTAAACTGTGGAATTCCTGCTTCCCTATTTTTAGAGGACTGCAATCATCATTCTCTTTGCCTTATCCCTATGCGGGGTCGGCTTCCCTAATTACATTTCTCCACACAATTCTATCTTGGATCATATCAATGTTAATCCCCTTTACCAACATGTCCTGCCTTATCGTCTCCCCAGGTCTTCTTTGGTCTTCCTCTCCTACTCCTTCCAGGAATCTGCACTTCAGCTATTCTTCGTATTGGGTGATTAACTTCTTGACGTTGGACATGACCAAACCATCTTAACCTATGCTCTCTCATTTTGGCATCAATTGGTGCCACACCTAGACTTCCCCTAATATACTCATTTCTAATTTTATCCTTCTTTGTCACTCCATTCATCCATCTAAGCATTCTAATTTCTGCCACATGCATTCGTTGTTCCTCTTTCTTTTTCACTGCCCAGCATTCAGTTCCGTACATCATAGCTGGTCTTATGGCTGTTTTATAGAATTTTCCCTTCAGCTTCATTGGAATTTTTCTGTCACACAACACACCACTCGCTTCTTTCCACTTCATCCTTCCAGCCCTAATTCTACTGCATGCATCTGCATCTATTTCTCCATTACTCTGTAATACCGATCCCAGGTACTTAAAACTATTGCTTTTCACAATCATTTCACCATCCAAAGATACCATTTTATTTTAGTAACTCCATCTTTAAATGAACATTCCAAATACTCTGTTTTTGTCCTACTAAGTTTTAAACCTTTTTCCTCCAGAGCTTGTCTCCACTGTTCCAGTTTTTGTTCTAAGTCTCTTTCACTACTTCCTACTAACACTACATCATCAGCATACATTTGGCACCATGAAATGCTACGCTGTAGTTTCGCTGTTATCTGGTCCAAAACTAATGAGAATAAATACAGACTAAGCACAAAGCCTTGGTGCAATCCTACTTTCACATGAAATTTATCAGTCTCTCCCACACCTGTCCTAACACTAGTCGTTACTTCCTCATACAAATATCCCTCACAATCTTTACATATTCACCAGGGACTCCTTTCTTATTGAGTGCCACCACAGAATCTCTCGAGGAACTCTATCATATGCTTTCTCAAGATCAATGAATACCATATTATGAGCGTTTGTTTCTTTACTCCTGTATTTTTACATCAACTGCCTTATAATGAAAATTACATCTGTTGTTGATCTGCCCTGCATAAAGCCAAATTTATTCTCGGATATTTCGGTCTCTTCACGTATCCGTCTATAAATTACTCTTTCCCATATTTTCATGGTGTGGCTAAGCAGTTTTATAGCCCTGTAGTTTGTACATTGTTGTATATCTCCCTTGTTTTTGTAAATAAGTACCAGTATACTGCTTCTCCATTCGTCTAGACTGCAATCTGTATTGAAAACAAATGTTAAAATTGTGCTACGAATTAAACACATTTCAAACGTTTGCAAAAATATAATACATTTGCCTTACTATTCTTGTGAAAGTTGGGCCACACATAGTGCAGAATGTGAAAGTCCAAAAACTTTTCTGAATTTAAATTTTCCTCATAGAAAAATAATCCAATAAAATGTCTAAATTTTCCTAATTAGGCATTTATTTTTTGACGATTTTGGGTATTGTTTTCAATAATATCCTCAGGTTTTCTTGTTAATCCAATCCGATAATTTTGAACATTTGGTTCATTATTTAATGTAAATGTACATTCATCGCTAAACAAAATATTTTTTATAGTTCTGTCTGTATTAATCCTCTCTAAAATTTAATAACAAAATTCTGCTCGTCTCTCAGCATCTTCTTCTCTTAGGTCTTGATGACATTTAACTTTATACGAATGGAATTTATTTCTTTACAAAATTTTTAAGGCTGTGGAATTATGAATATCAAACTGGTCTGCAAGGGTTCGAGAACTTATTGTAGATTTTCAACTAGGTACTGCTTTTATATGCCTTAAACATCTTTATTATTGCTGCTTTCTGCTCAACTAACTACATTTTATCAATTTTATTGTTTTCTAAACAATAAATCATAAAATAAAAATATTGACAATTCAAATATTGTGCCCAAATGCAACACATTATACACATTCTGCACTACAAGTGGCCTAACTTTAACAAAAACACTCTAGCAAATGTATTAATTTTTGCAAAATGTTGGAATGTGTTGAATTCATAGAACAATGCTGAAATTTGTTTTTGATACATATTTCAGTTCTCTACAAATAGTATCTCATGACTTTTGATGTAAAGTAAGGAGGAAAGCAGGAATTCAATAGTTTAAAATTTTCCATCGTTTCCTATGGCCCGTTTGACGATTATCACATTCATGTTATATTTGAATCAGTAATTCTTTTATGCGTTTTCTGTTTTTTTAAAGTCAAATATAAATTTATATAAAGGGGGGTATGGTTTGAAATTAAAAAATACGTACATACATAATCGGTTGCCTCTTTTACCATTAGGTGTCGAGGATTCCTCCTTTATATAATACTCTCTGCAAATTTACGCCACTTCTTCCTATCTGCTGCTAAAACTTTTGCTTCTTGCCACGATGTTCCTCTTTTCTTGAGTATTTCGTTTACATTAGTGTTCCAGCTTTTCCTTGGTCTGCCCCTCGTGCTTTTACCCACTGCTTTGGACTCCCATGTCATTTTCACTTGTCTCTCACCACTCATTCTTATCATGTGTCCAGCCCATTTTAACTTCTTTTCTTCAACTTTTTCGTTGAGCGATTTTACCTGTAATTCATGTCTCATATCTTCGTTTCTTCTTTTGTCTAATCTTCTTGCTCCCACCACTTTTCTTAAGTATCTCATTTCTGTAGCTTGTAATCTTTTTCTTTGTCTGTCATTAAGTACCCAGTTTTCTGCCCCATATATTGTAATTGGCATATATACAGTTTTATATACTGTCATTTTGGTTTTCCTGGATATTTCTTTTTTGTTTAGGAAATTTTTATACAGTGAATAATAAGTTCTCGTTGCCAATTTTATTCTGTTTCCAATTTCATCTTCTTATTAAGGAGAAATTAAAAAATAAAGGTATTAAAAAACATTTTCAAGGAAAAATAAGCCAACAGTGGCAAAACCTTATGGGGAATGGCTCTCTGTCAGATGCTCTGAAACTTTGGGTTTTGGCAGTCCTTGATGTGTAAAACAAAAGACTGAATGGGCGCGTAGCTCCAAAAATCATGGTTTTAAGATATAAGCCTCTGAAGTTATAGGTACAGTGAGGACGTTTGAGTTGGAATAAATTCATTTTCTGGACTCTGGAGATAAATTACGAATCAGGTCGATTTTTATTTTTAAATTATAATTTTTTGGCATATATATCATACTAGTGACGTCATCCATCTGTGCGTGATGACGCAGCAATGATTTTTTTAAATAAGAACGGGGTCGTGTGATAGCTCATTTGAAAGGTTATTCAATTCTATATTCACCAATATAAACATTAACATAATTATTTATACAGGGTGCCCAAAAATTATTTTGAATTAAATTAATTGAGACAAAAAGAAGAATGTATATAATTTATTTAATTCGAAATACATTTCACTGCTGTCAGAAAGCACAAAAAAAGTTTATTTCATAAATAAATATTGTTTTTCGCTTAAATTCAATATTAAAGCTGCCACCCACCTGCCTCTTAGCAGTTTGAACATATTTAATTTAAGCAAAAACAATGTTTCTTTTCAAATTAACATTTTTTTTTCTGTTTTCTGACAGTAGTAAAATGTATTTCGAATTAAATAAATTATATACATTCTTCTTTTTGTCTCAATTAATTTAATTCAAAAAAATTTTTGGGCACCCTGTATAAATAATTATGTTAATGTTTATATTAGTGAATAGAGAATTGTATAACCTTTTCAAATGAGCTATCACACAACCCCTATTCTTATTTAAAAAAATCATCGATTGCGTCATCACGCACAGATGGGTGACGTCACTGGTATGATATACAAGCCAAAAAATTATAATTTAAAAATAAAAATCGACCTGATTCGTAATTTCTCTCCAGAGTCGCCCATTCTCGAGAAAATGAATTTATTCCAACTCAAACGTCCTCACTGTACCTATAACTTCAGAGGCTTATATCTTAAAACCATGATTTTTTGGAGCTACGCGCCCATTGAGTCTTTTGTTCTACACATCGAGGACTACCAGAACCCAAAGTTTCAGTGCATTTGACAGAGAGCCATTTCCCATAAGGTTTCTGCGGGGTCCTTTTTAGACACCTAAAAATGGATTTTGTGGTGGACAGCAGAACTCATCACTGGATTCTGTGAACAAAAAATTCAAAAAAAATTTATTAGTTCATAACGCTGTCGAGTTTTCTTATTTTTAACGATTTTTTAGTTCTTAGTACCACTCGGAAGTAAAAAAAAAACGAAATTCTTTGTAACGAAAGGGTGAAATCAACATATTTATTATTGCTGAACAAAAAATAAACATAAAAACAAATATATCTCGACAGCGTTACCTCACGAAATGTTTAAAGAAAATGTTTGCAAAATTTCAGGCAGATCTTTGAACAAGCACTTTTGAGAAAAAGGGTTTAAAGTTTGGACAACTTCGTCTTCTTATTTGTGTGCCAAATCATAAAGTGATGCACATCGGAACAGGGTTGAACAAAATCATGTGTTTTTATTTTATACAAAACAAACGTTTTTTTTTTGTTTTAAACGGTTTTTTTTTTGTTTTAAACATGTTTTTTTCCTTTTTATATTACATGTTTTAAACAAATAAAACGTAGAAAAAAACATTGTTTAAATCATATTTCTTAAAATGAGAAGGATCTGTTTGAGGAATTAGGCAGCAGAGATACATATAATAACGTATGGCTGTTCAGCCCATATTCTCTGAACTTACTTGTAGACCTGGATCCCGCGTAAGAAAAAAAAGTTGATTAATAGCAAGCTGAAAATTTGTTAATAGCTTAACGCTGTCTAGTCGGACAAACATTGATGCACGGGAACACTGAAACAGGGGAAGTTTTAACGGTGGAGCATGATAAACGTGTCGTCCTGACAAGTTTATGATGGTGAAAAATAGCAAGTTTTTTTAAGTTTATTCAATAGCCAACGTTATATAATATATGAAAAAATGTTTGTCCGACAAAAAGGTTGGGCATTTTAACGAGTCCGACACGTAGAATATGTCACATCACAGGAACTATGTTGGTGATGAATAGCAGTCTGATTTTTGCATGAGAGTTTAATAAAAGGTTAAAAAAGCAATTGGAAGTTCTGTCGGACAAAATGAATGGGAAATTTTCCTAGTCGGACATTCTAAATATGTAAGATATAGACAAAAATGTTGGTGATAAATAGCAAGCTAATTTTGATTTGTTTGTGTACAAATTATATTTTGTAACGCAAAAAGTTATATGTCGGACAAAAAGTTTGGGCAAATCGACGGAAATAAATAAAAAACATTTTTTCAGAATGACTTAGTCACATATTGATAAAGCTATTTTAGTTGTATATTAATATTTATATTCACATATTTGCATGTGCATATATATACAGGCACACTCCAAAAACAGTGAGGTAAATATCAATGCTTGTATATATTGCAAAACAATTATTTTTTTGGGTCGAGTTTGTTCTAGATATTCTCAAAATGACAATAAAAAATGTCAAAGAACATGTGAAAGCAATCTCTTAGGGTTTTCTAATTAGGCGCATCAGAAAGTACGGAAAATTTCCTACAAAAAACGTTGTATACATTTTTTTCCATACTCAAATCTTAACCCTGTAAACGACATTGAAAAATGTGAAGAGTCTAAAACTTCGGTGCTTATAAGAATAGACATAAATATGACACATTATGCTTAGAAGTATGTATTAGAAGGCTGCATTTGTCAGTGTGACACTTTGTGCTATACAAAGTAGTATTTGAAAGTACATGGTCTCTGTTAAGGCAATACGTAAAGTATTCTCAACAATGATAACCTGTACTTATTGTACGGTTATAGAGTATATTTCCATAGGTAAGCTGGTTAAGAGTAGATAACGATTTTTCATATGTAATTTAAAGTATTATCTGCATAAATGGCGCAAAGAAATATTTGCTATGAGAGGTATATGGTTCAAAATGCATACAGTATCACGACTAATAAGTTATGTTCACATATATGTAGAGTACTTACAGTTTTATTCCTTGATGACGTGTCACATCAGAGCTCTGATTGAATTCCATAATCCATTTGGTTCATTTGTAAGGCACTCACTAATACGCTAAATAAATCATCGTCGATAATACTGAGCAAATTGAGTTATCTGAGCGGTATAAAACGATAGCAAAAAAGCCGGTAAAATGCGGCCTTTTTACGAATAGCGGGAGCGTCGATAGATTAGAGATGATTCTCGTTAGGAAGCTTTTGACGATCTGCCCCGGCGAGGGGTTCAAATGCGAGTCTCAACAATAACCTGGAGTTTCCAGAAAGGTTACATAAATACTACTTGAATTTTAAGTAATCAGTAGTACAGGGGCGTAACTAATTATTTTAGTGAGCCGTGTATAATATATTTATTGTACATATTGCCGGGGGCGACAGGCGAGAGAGATGGCCTATATCACCTCGAAGAGAGGGGATTGGCAAAGATGTGCACAACGATAAGAAATGTTTGAAGAAATTAGAGTTTATATACACAAGGGGTAACAACGATAAAATGGAGGAAAACGATAAGTTTTCCCCCTAGGGATACATTTTAATCTTCCAGGGGAATCACAGCGATTTTCGTAATACCACGAAGAAAATCACCGTGAGTAGTGTGAATCTTGACAGTACGAACTAGACCATCCTTACCAGGCAATACATCTATTACCCTGGCAGTTGGCCATAAGAGTGGAGGAGTACCATCCTCCTTCAACAGAACCAAATCCCCGATCTTGACAGGGTCAGTAGGGTCGGTCCATTTATTTCTTTGCTGCAGGAGGCAAAGATAGTCTTTTTTCCACAATTTCCAAAATTGCTGTTGAATTTTACTAATACGCTGAAAAAGATTCAACCTATTTTCAGGTATCTCTGAAACACTTGGTTCAGGGGGCGCGGTTAAACTTCTTTGAACTAAGAAGTGAGCTGGAGATAGGAAAGCGAAGTCATTGGCGTCAGACGACATCCTAGTGATGGGTCTCGAATTTAGAATAGCCTCGATTTGGCATAATACTGTGTTAAACACTTCAAAGGTGAAGTGGGAATTTCCTATAATTCGATAGAGGTGATACTTCACACTCTTTATTCCTACCTCATGGAGGCCGAATTGATGGGGGTTGCGGGGAACATCCATCTTGAAAGTTATGGAGTTTTGAGTACAGAATTCCTTAATCTGTTCCGAATTATTTTGATTTAAGAAAAAATCATAGAATTCGCGCATTTCATTTTTTGCCCCATGGAAATTTGTGGCATTGTCGCTCCAAATAATACTGGGCGTGGATCTTCTGGCAATAAACCTTTTCAGAGTAAGAATATAGGCTTCTGCGCTTAATCCTGTGACGAGTTCGATATGAACACATTTAGTGCTCATGCAAATGAAATAGGCTACGTATGCTTTGTAAAGCGGTGCCTTCCTCAAATGTGAGGACTTAATTAAGAAGAACCCCCCATAGTCCACTGAGACGACTTGGAAGGGTCTAGTGGGGAGTACACGATCAGGATGCATATCTGCCATCTGTTGAACAGAATTGGGTGTCATGAATCGGAAACAGTTTACACACTTACGAATTAAGCGTTTAATCTGTCTTAATCCGTCAATTGGCCAGTACTTCATTTTGACATACGAAAGTACTGTTTGCGCGCCTGAATGTAATAACTTATGATGAGCTTGAGTCAACATTAGTTCTACAACTCGACATTTAGAAGGAAGTAGAATGGGGTGTTTTTGATTATACGATATGGGGGCGTGTCGGAGACGTCCTCCCACACGAATCAGCCCATCATTATGTTGTAGGAAGGGGTTGAGTTTACGAGTGGCTTTATTGGTCACGAGTTTAGCATTTTTCAATTCAAGAATCTCTTTTTTAAAATAGATACTTTGGATATACCTGATGATCGCGTGATCAGCGATCTCCATTTCGGGTGGCGTCAATATATCCGTGTCTCGTGGGGAGTTATTCATTTTCTTTTTAATATTACTGATGAATCTAAAAAGATAAGCGACAATTCTTTGAATTTTACGAAAAGAAGAAGATTTAGCGAATAGATTTTCAAAGGTGTCGTTGAGTTCGTGATTTGTTGCTATGTTTGAGACAACTGACTTCCTTAATTCAGGAAGATCATCCTCAAGATGAGGAATTTGATGAAGAGAAAAATCGATAGGATTGTCTCTAATAAAGCTAGGTCCGCATAACCAGTCTTCGGTGGTCTGGGGATTATCAAAGACATTTATCCCTCTGGAAGCGGGGTCAGCGATGTTTTCGTGACTTCTGACGAAATAGAAATCACAAGGAAAAGTTTCCAACAAGGAATTGACCTTTTGAATTCTGTTTTGTACAAAAATGTTCCAAATGTGTCTTTTAGAAAGTATCCAAGACAAGGCAATTGTAGAGTCAGCAAAGAGATGAGATGAGGATATACTCAAATTTTTCTTGAAGATGTGAAAAAGTCTATGAGCCAGAGTGACTCCCAACACTATTCCACAAAGTTCCAATTTGGGAATAGTGAGTTTATTTTTTAGCGGAGAAATTTTGTTTTTAGAAGCAATAAGCCGCGGCGATACAGAGAAGTCTGAGTATGTCGCTCTGAGATATACACAAGTGCTGTATATTTTTTCCGATGCGTCGGTGAAAATAATTAATTGAACATCAACAACTTTCTTTTGTAAGAGTAAGCATCGAGGTACCTTGACCTCTTCTATAGTTTTGAATGTCGATAAGAGGTTTTGCCAATTTTTCATAATGATGGGTGAGTCAATGGGTTGATCCCAGTCCAATTTCTGGGACCATATTTCCTGTATCAAGAGCTTAGCGTTCACAAGGACAGGGGATAACCATCCTAGCGGGTCATACAAAGTAGCAATGTAGGAGAGAATAGTACGTTTAGTAACAACATTAGCCAATTTAAAGATAGGAGTTTTAAACGAAAAGTGGTCGTGTTCTGAATCCCAGAATATGCCTAAGACTTTATCAGATCCCGTGAAGTTAAGACTGACTTCAGAGACGGGATTTAAATTGTGTTGAGACAGAAATTCTGAAGAACTGCAGTTCCACTTGTGGAGGAGGAAACCATGGGTTTCTAGCAAAGAAGTTAATTGTTCGAAAAGACAATTTAATTCATGAAGACTGTCAGCACCGCTGATCAGGTCATCCATATAGATAGATTCTTGCAGAACACTAGTAGCAAGTTCGTGGGTATGTTTGTTGTTGTCAGCGATGTGCTTGATAACTCTTTGAGCGATAAATGGGCTACTTGGGAGCCCGAAGGGTAATCTTTGAAATTGATAGCACCGTAAAGGCTGCTGAATATTGTCCCTAAAGAGAAAATTTAACAGAAATGTTTCAGTGGGACAAATGGCGATTTGTAGGAACATAGCCTTGATGTCGCCTACTAGTGCGAATTTAAACTGACGAAACTTAGCGAGAATGTCAAAAAGTTCATGTTGGACGACATAACCTTTGTCTATGACGTCACTGAGGGAGATTCCCGTAGACGATTTATTGTTTGGATCGAAAACTATACGAGTGGAAGTAGTAGAGTTGGATTTGAAAACGGGAAAGTGAAGGAGAAAGTAATTAGGTTTACCTGAGTCATTTAGCATTTTTAACGGCACTTGAATTATTTGTCCGTTATTGAGATATTCTGATATAATGTCCTGATACTTTTCCAATAAATCAGGGTTGAGTTGAAAACGTGTCTCGAGACTTAGAAAACGTCTTTTTGCCGAGAGAAACGAATTTCCCATGTCTATATCTTCGATAGGGAGTTTGAGATTGAGTGTGGACTCATATCGTCCATTGGGGAGAACATTAACATGTTTTACAAAATTAATTTCAGCGGGGTGATCATTAACGAGATCGGTGTTCTGAGGAGCGGCTTCTTCCAGCTCCCAGAATTTTTGTAAATGATCGGATGGACACTACCGGCTCATTTACGGCGGAAGGAGTGTTATGAGAACAACAAGTAACGAGAGAGTTTGAATAAAATTCCAAAGCCTTTTTAGTATTTTTCGACTTGAGAGCAAAGTCTGGAACTGACCCTGATATCGTGTACCCGAGTAGAGTGCGTTGAAGAACGGGAAGACCTTTTCCCAAACGAATTATTTCAGGTTGAATCATATCGTTATACAGGTCTGCACCGAGCAGGATACCAATTGGGGATGTTACATGGAACATCGGATCACCTAATGGTATCTCTGAGGGTATGTTTAGTTTGCTCGCCGAAATAGAAATTTGAGGAAGCGGATTTGTTATCTTTGGGAGTACAGAGCACGAGATGTCAAAAGGAACGTCGTTAGCGACAGCGAAAATTGTTGTATCTACAATAGATTGAGACGAGGATGAGGTGGAGTTAATTCCGTTGATCCGTAATTTTCCATCTCTAGTGGTGAGTGACAGTTCCTTTACGAGGTCAGCACTAATAAATGAAACCTGTGAGGCCGAGTCTAAAAGTGCCTTTGCGAAGACCCTCTTGCCGCTAGGAGCGACAAGATAGACCTGGAGTGTGCTTAGTAACACCAAGTGATTATCAAGCGAGGCTGCAGATAGAGCCATTGAATGTGGAGTCGAATTTTGAAGATTAGCTTCCGTTTCAGGAGCTCTAACATGTGAGGGCCCCTGTTGTGAATTACCCTGTATATGGGAGTTATTTGAGATAGCGGTTTTATTATGATTATTTGAGTTGTGTTGGCCAACAGCCGCGGAAGGGTTACTATGACCCGTTTTGTCGAAATGGAGCAACGTGTGATGACGAGATTTACAAACTATGCAAGAGAATTTGGATTTACACTGATCGAGCATGTGAGACCCAAGACAATTAATACAAAATTTATTTTGTTTGACAAAACTAAAACGTTCTTTAGAATTCAACTGCTTGAACTGAGGACAAGAGTAGATCGAGTGAGAGTCGTGGCAATAGGAACATTTCTTAGGACCTAAGCGAGGCGAAAGGTTACTGGTAGAAGTGTCCGAGGCTAGGTGTAAAGAGTGTCTGGAAGTAGTAGTCGATTTTGGTTTTGATTGAGAGTGAATATTCTCAAGATGAACAACGCGTGTCTCGATTTCCCCTAGAAAATGGACAAAATCAGGGGTAGCTTGGCTACCACCGGATTGGAACTCAAGAGCCCTAATGGTAGGTGCGTCGAGCTTCTGAGTAGCGATATGTATGAGAAGTAAATGCAAGAGATCTGAAGGGGGCCTATTCAAGTTCAATAGGGCCTTGAAATTATTTGACATGACCGTATGAAAATTTCTTAATTGTGAGTGATTTGCGTTTCCAGAAATAGGAGGCGCATCAAGAATTTGAGAGATGAGAGTTTTGATAAGCGATTTAGAGTTGGCGTACCTTTGTGTCAGGTTATCCCGGGCTATTTTGTAATTGTCACCTGTGAGTGGGATATGCTCGAGAAGCGTCAAAGGCTCGGAAGTTAGAAAACTTTTGAGGTAAATGAGTTTTTCCAGATCACTTAATGTAGTATCAGATCCTATTATTGTATCAAAGGTCTCAATGAATGAATTGTATTCAGTAACTAAGCCACTAAATGGTTTTAACTGAATACGAGGGAGGTTTACTGTTCGTTGCCTAGCCATAGACTGTGAGGTTAGAGAAGAATTAGGGTCAAATTGGAGGGAGGGGTAGCAGTCACATTAGAACTTTCAATGACCTCTAATCTTTCTTCCAATAGAGAAATTGTATCCAAATATTTATCAAAAACCACAGAGGAATCAGTAGAGGGGGTAGGTTCCTCGGGGATCGTCTCCAGCACATTTTGAGCATCGCGGAAAAGTCCGTAAGAATGCTTGAGTTGTGAAATTATTTCACGAATTTTATATTTGTTTAAAGAATTAAGAGTTGTGGGAACCGAATCAGCCAACTTGGTTATATCAAGTTTTGCGGTGAGCCTCTGTCGGTTATATTTTGATCGGTCAGCCATGTTGCGAGAATGGGAGATTAGATAGATTATTTGCAAATGTCTAAACCTATAAATCGATGCGAAAATGAGAGAATATGTACAATATATTATATATTACACGTTTAATAGTGTGAGATTGGCTTAATAGTATCACCCTGTATGAGTGCAGATTAGTATATGAAATGCAAAACTATAAAATTTCAAAATATATGCAATTTTCCAAAATGGGTATTTTTCAGCAAGTGTGAGACACCCTTAACAAGTATTTAAATTAATTAAATTGAAGGAAAAAACAATTATTTATTTTCTATAGTTTTCTAGAAGTGTAAAATGAGCTTAAGCGAAGCTAAATGTAGCAAAAACTTACAATTTATGCAAGAAAACAAAATTATTTTTAATAATTTTTGTAACCTGTGAACCAGGCTTAATCGGATTCAAAATTATAAATTTAATTTAAATCAAAAGGTTGAACAAACAATGTTAAAATTATAACACCCGTACTATCAGCCAAGAAATGAGTACACTTTTTGTATACTATAAACAGAAAAATATATTTACGAAAATAAAATAATGTAATATATGCAAATATTTTTTCATACAAACAAAACGACTCCTTTATTTGAACAAAGCAAGTAGTTTCTGAAATTGCACGTGTAGACCGGGCTTAACAACCTACCAGCTATTGTAGAGACGTGCTGGGTTAAATACTGAGAATTTGAGTGCAGAAAGAGAGGAATATTTTATTGTTGTGCCGGGGCGGCGTGGCTTGGAAATTTCCAAATGCAACAGAAAGACACTATAAATGAAAAACCGTTATTCTCAGAATAGAGATTATCAAAATATGCAAATACGAAGGACCTTGAGGATTTAATTAATAAATAATTAATATGATCCGGCTCGAAGGACCAGAAATGTTAAGGCAATACGTAAAGTATTCTCAACAATGATAACCTGTACTTATTGTACGGTTATAGAGTATATTTCCATAGGTAAGCTGGTTAAGAGTAGATAACGATTTTTCATATGTAATTTAAAGTATTATCTGCATAAATGGCGCAAAGAAATATTTGCTATGAGAGGTATATGGTTCAAAATGCATACAGTATCACGACTAATAAGTTATGTTCACATACATGTAGAGTACTTACAGTTTTATTCCTTGATGACGTGTCACATCAGAGCTCTGATTGAATTCCATAATCCATTTGGTTCATTTGTAAGGCACTCACTAATACGCTAAATAAATCATCGTCGATAATACTGAGCAAATTGAGTTATCTGAGCGGTATAAAACGATAGCAAAAAAAGCCGGTAAAATGCGGCCTTTTTACGAATAGCGGGAGCGTCGATAGATTAGAGATGTTTCTCGTTAGGAAGCTTTTGACGATCTGCCCCGGCGAGGGGTTCAAATGCGAGTCTCAACAATAACCTGGAGTTTCCAGAAAGGTTACATAAATACTACTTGAATTTTAAGTAATCAGTAGTACAGGGGCGTAACTAATTATTTTAGTGAGCCGTGTATAATATATTTATTGTACAGTCTCTGAGTTTCTGTTTGCCACGTGTGTTGGAAATTAAAATTTATATTAACTATGGAGTGTTTTTGTGTCTATTTTTGAGTGTCAACAGTTTAAATTTTAAGTCGCCAAATCAAAAGTGAAACCATTCAACGGAACATTTTTGAGTAATTTTCGAACATTTTAAAAAGTTAGTAAAATACTTGGTCATCAATTCAATGAGGTTCAGTTGTCAGATAATTGTGAAAGTTCAATTGAATATCATTCTTCGTGCTATAATGCTTTGCTTGATTGAAAAAGGGTACCTAAATAAATTATTACTAAAATTGTATAACTTAATTTTTCTTAACTTTCTACAAATGAAATAATAATGTAATTAATATGTCACATAGCAAGAAATAATTTGCTGCCAAAATAAATCGATTAGTTTAAATTTGAAGTTACGATTGCAATTTATTATGAATTATTGTCAAAAGTGACAGTTTTTCTTAAATGGAAATGTATTCATAGACATAAGGGTAGAAAGGGAATACAGTGCAAAAAGTCGATAGGTGGTCTATCTATTTCTTTTAACCAAGCGATCCCGCGCATGTGGCAGACAAAGATAGCTAGACCACTCAATCCATAATATAATTTGCCTGATCTACTATAAATGTATTACAGTGAGGTATCTAAATGATGTTGACATAAATCGACAGATATCGATTGTAATTGATTGCAGGTACTTTTGACATAGAATAATCACCCCTTATTGAAATTTCAAAAATTATTTTTTTAAATTGTCCGACTACAAAATCTACCCCTTATTTTTTTCCGACAACAGTCATTCTTGGTAAGGAATAATTTACTTAATTAAATTTCGTCTTTGTCGGAAAGCTATTTATCACCAGCATTTTTGTCTATATCTTACCTGTTTAGATTGTCCGACTACGAAAACTTCCCATTAATTTTGTCGGACAGAACTTCCAATTGCTTTTTTAACCTTTCATTAAACTCTCATGCAAAAATCAGACTGCTATTCATCACCAACATAATTCCTGTGATGTGACATGTTCTACGTGTCGGACTCGTTAAAATGCCCAACATTTTTGTCGGATAAACATTTTCACATATATTACATAACGTTGGCTATCGAATAAACTTAAAAACAACTTACTATTTTTCACAATCATAAACTTGTCAGGACGACACGTTTATCATGCTCCACAGTTAAAACTTCCCCTGTTCCAGTGTTCCCGTGCATCAAAGTTTGTCCGACTAGACACCGTTAAGCTATTAACAAATTTTCAGCTTGCTATTAATCAACTTTTCTTTCTTACGCGGGATCCAGGTCTATTGCCCACGATATAGAAGTGCCAGGAATAAAGAACAGTGTCAAAAAATTGCAAATATTTCAGAAATGTACATTTTGCTAGCGCAAAATTCCGAGAAGCTGGTGATTCTGCTCTTGTATTGCATTAGAATGTTCGTTGGAATACTTTATCGGAATGCTTCGAAAGTTAGTTGAAAAACTGGCCACAATTATTTCACATTTGCTCTAAACAATAGAATAAGTATTGATAAAGATGTAATAAAGCTTGTAAATGATACAAAGTTAAAGACAAATGCCTAAGACTAGGTATTTATAAAAAATAAAGTATATTGCAGTGCAGGGACAAAGTCTACAAAGATATGGCTAGAACTTCTGGAAGCATTCGAGACTGAACACACAAATGGCGAATTTTTGATATATGATACTAATAAAGTCAAGGAGCTTATGAAAATGGCTTTGATGCTGGCTCATTTTTTGACAAGTTTGCTTGCTCATCGCTTTAGTGGAAATAAATTTAGTCAAGAACAAATAAAAACTGACACGGAGTATGTAGAAACTTCACTTCACATCCAGAAGCATTGCCAATTGTTATTAATTACCAGGCAAAGTGTGTACCCTTTAAACCATATATATTTCCTAAACATCTAATGTAAGACCATTGGCATGGTACGTTCTATGGTCATCCAACATAAAAAATTCTTCTCATCATACGCTTAAGTCAATTCCAAACTATGTAACCGGCTAGGCAATGTCAAAGCTGCTAAGTTGGTTTTAAGTTTTAAAGAGCTTAATTCTATAAGTGATCACGTTGCTGATAAAATTGATGACTTAGATTACAAGATTACTATGAGACTGAAACAATTTGAGAAATTTATTAACTCTTGTATGCAAAATGTTTTGAAGTTTTCAAATTTTTGTTGTGTTCCCATAATTAATAAATAAATAATATATTTGTTACAAAGTGTGTATAATAATATGTATAAGATTTTTTTTCATATTTATGTATTATTCACAAAAAAAAATGAAAAAAGACGCTTGTTGAATTAAAGTGTTTTAAACAAAAACTGTTTTAAACCTAAACAAATGTTTAAAACAAAACAACCCTGCATCGGAATATGTTTTTAAATCGCGGAGTAATCTACAAAAGAGGAGGGGAACAGCTGTTGAACCTTTCTCACTACGCTCAAACCTGCTGGCGTGAAACCGCGGCAAAGCGAGTTGAAGGTAGGGATATTCAACATGATGTATCTCTGATAATTTTACTCCCATCGATTTGAAAATTTCAAAGAGAATTCTTGAAATTATACACTTTCATTTAAAATATTAAAAAATAAAAATTTCATATCATACCCCCGTTAAGGATTTAAATTTTTAGGAAATAGTAACAGCAAAGACTTATTTTTAATTATTTTGTAGATGAACCTTTAGGGGAGTATGTCACAAAACACGATGCTGTTCCAGGAGCCAGAGTTATATCTAAACGCAGCTTGGGAGCATTTTTAGTTGATTCCCTCAATCAACCTGAACATTACGGACAAGCTGTCGGCATCAGTAATAAAACCCAATAAAAAATACTTTATTAAGAGCCAAAGTAATAAATGACTGTATTTTGAAAATTTTATTAGTTCCTTGTGATAATTTCTATAAAATAAATAGAATATTAAATAAATTTTATATGAACAAAATTTTATGGTAGCTAGTTGTTTATGGTATAATTTTAATGATTATAATATTTCTTAAATAAAATTATTAAACATGCTACTAATTTTTTATGTTATATAGTTTATTACAGCCTTTTAAAACAGTAGAAAAATGCAATCAATGTGATTGACATCACTGATTTTCTTAATGTTTATTTTCATACCAAATTGCACACAGTTGGTTCTATCGACACTGCGTTGTAGACCTGAGTCGGAAACCGCAATCAACACCGTATCATCGGCGTTTCTGATGCTGTTGATATTTACTCCATCCTTGGAATCCTCCAGTGCCTCTTTAAATAGAAACTCAGAATAAAGTTGAAAGTAGCAGGTACGACAAAACACATCCTTGTCTAACTACTCTTCTAATTTTTACTTCTACGGACGTGAAACCTTCCATCCTAACTAGCGTTTTACTCTAGGCTAATTAGCAAAATACGAGGAAAAGCTATTTACCAGCAATTTTATTGCTGGAATCGAATCTTATGATTGTATATATTAATAATATAGGTATGCAAAGTCCGCAGATAGTGTGCTACTTTTTTTATAAAGAAAATCGGGTTTTTTTTAAATTTGTGCTCTATAACTCCAAAGATTTTAACTTGACACCAAAAACACCCAAATAAAAATTCACCGTAATTAAATTCTGCATAGAGACGTGTTTTTCCCGATTTACTTCGACGAAAATTTTCCCCGGGAAATGCAGGTTTTTCCAACAAAATCTTTAATTTTTATAAGAGGACTACACAATCCGGGAGAAGTAAAGAAAAAAAAAGGTTAGTCATATTATTTGTGAAACTGAGAGATTTGTTATACAGGGTGTCTGCGTAACTTGGGACCATATGAGAAACTTTTTTAATATCAACTTTACGAAAAAAGTCATTCTTTATAAAGTGCTCTGCATAGTCTAAAACCTAAGATGCAATCATCAGATATCAAATTTTGTCAACAGTATACGAGGTATGTAAAAAAAATATGAATTTCGCTCAAGAGCAAACTACCTTTATATTTCAAAATATCAAAAAATTGTATTATGAAAAGTTATTTGTAATTAAAAACCATATTCAAATATGTAATAACAGCCTTCTACTTGAAAAAAAAAAATTCTGAAATTTTTATAAATTACCGATTCCGAACATCATTTTTATTTATTAGACATGTAATAACTCTTTTATTAATAATTTTAGGAAAACAAGTTATTCCTTATAAAAATCTCTGCAAGCACTAAACCTCAAGATGCAACCATGAGTTATCCAAGTTTATGAATTTTATACGAGGTGTGTCAAATAATATGAATTTAGCAATTCTTTGTAAATTCATATTATTTGACACACCTCGTATAAAATTAACAAACTTGGATAACTGATTACTGCATCTTGAGGTTTAGACCATGCACAAATTTTTATGAAGAATAACTTTTTTCCTAAAATTATTAATAAAAGAGTTATTACATGTCTAATAAATAAAAATGATGTTCGGAATCGGTAATTTAGGAAAATTTCAGAAATTTTTTTTCAAGCAGAAGGCTGTTATTGCATGTTTGAATATGGTTTTTAATTACAAATAACTTTTCATAATAAAATTTTTTGACATTTTGAAATATAAAGGTAGTTTGATCTTGAGCGAAAATCATATTTTTTGACATACCTCGTATACTGTTGACAAAATTTGATATCTGATGATTGCATCTTAGGTTTTAGACTATGCAGAGCACTTTATAAAGAATGACTTTTTTTCGTAAAGTTGATATTAAAAAAGTTTCCCATATGGTCCCAAGTTGCGCAGACACCCTGTATATCACATACCAGGGACCCGGACCGAAATGAAATAAAAGTTTCCTCCGGTTCCGGTTCTAGTAAAATTCAAAATTTTAGGTCCGGTCCGGTTCCGGTTTTGTTAAAATATTTCGATTCGGTTCTGACCAATTTTTTCGGCCCAAACGGTTTTTTTCGGTTCCTTCAAATTTTTCAATTTCACAGTCTGATAAAAAAGTAAATATATGGTGTAATTTCTCTATACAAATTTTTTTTATGTAAGATATAGTAGGGGAGGAAAGTATGCTAAATTTGCAGTTACTCGAGCGATATGGGGACCTATTGGGTTGTGAAGATTAGGTCCTAAAACCAAAAAAAGTTAAGTAAAGTTTCCTATTTAAGTGTGGACTTTCCATTTTTTAATTTAGTTTTCCATTTCCAACAATCGTTTTTCCGATTATAGCGCCATCTATCCATAATTCGAAAAAATATCTCGAATAAAGGTTACTAATTTTTATGTAAGAAATCCAAATCTGCAATAAAAATGGAGACTTCTATTTAAGATTTTAAAGTAACCCCCACCCCACCTCCGTAGGGGGTCGTGTTTGGTGTCAAAATATTGAATACGTCTATTTTGCACTTTTTAGATATGATGTTCATTTCGCGGGATTCCTATTTAAAATGTATCCCCCACTCCTCTCCGTGGGGGGTCGTGTTTGGTATCATTCGATACATTTTTGAAAAATATTGAACACGTAATTTTTAGTGTTTCGATCTCATGTTTATTTCTCGTAATATTCGCTTTTTTTCTTGTGAAGCTTTGTGACTCACCCATTTCCTTACGCCCCGCTCAAACCGTCAGATTTTTTAAATATACACTGTTCTGCATGTACATATTACTTAACTTACCTTATCTTAATCTGACAATTTCGAGTTATTCTCAGGGTAGATTTTTTTTTCGGGTCCCCTTAACGAACTCCCCTGTATTAAGATCCAATATATGGTAGGGGTACATTTACAGAGTAGGTATAATATTTCTCCCCATGTGATTTTCTGACGCGCTCGAGTAACTGCAAAAATCCCCGCTTGGGCTCCCCTACCAATATGGCTCAATTCATTTATATCTCTGTATGACATTACATAATGTAATAATTGTTGACATTATTAAACTAACATTAAAGATTATTAAATTAACCTCTAAATTTATTAATCCTGATAATTTGATATATTATGTACATATGGAAAAAGAAGAAGAAGTATAATGGAAAAATGTGGTGATCAACTTGGATAGTCCATAGCGGCCATCTGCAGCTTTTGAACTGAATAGAGAGCTGTGGAAGAGTTTGCTATGGAACTGTAAGGACCTCGCATTGGCTTCTTTATGTATGAATAGAAAACAAAAAAGTCGTGACTGGCTAATTGACACCCAAGTCTATGCCACAAAAAAAAGACATTAAAATTATATTTTCCCATCAAAACCAACTCCAAAGATTTATCACCGATTATCAATAATTAGTGACCACTATGATCAGGTGCAACAGTTAACAATGGATAGATTAATTTTATTATTTTAGAATTTGCTAAAACGGCATCATTTTAGTTAAATAAAATGTTTGACAATATTCTGAAATACAAAAAATTTTATTTTCCTCAACAACTTCAGAAGCATTTGTTGACCAGAATTAAAAGAAGAAATTATTATAACATAGTTTTTTTATGGTTTTTGAGTTGATTTTAAAAATAATAAAACATCTTGAAATGTATATTTTATTTATTAACAAAAGTAGAAAACACTACAAAATTATTTGCATTAACTTATAACAAAAACAAAAATAACAATATTGTAAGCAACAAAACCGATAAAACCGTTTAAAAAATTAAGTATTACGGTTCGGTTCCAAAAATTATATTTAATATCAAATAAGGGTTCAGTTTCGGTTCTGGTCCACTAAAATATATCGGTTTCGGTTCGGTTTTCTGTTTTTAGCGGTACGGTCCGGGTCCCTGTCACATACCATATTTGTTTATTTTTTATTGAACAGTTCTACAGCCAGTGGCGTAGCTGAAGATTGGGGGGCCTCCCCGCGACAATTTTTGTGGGCCCCCATATTATAAACATAACGACAACTAATAACAGTATAATTACTAAAATATGTATACATGACAATATTTGGCATTTCTTTAATAAGTCTTCATCAGTTAGTGTTCATAGATTTTTTGGGAATAGACATAAAAACCTATTATACATGTATTTTAATCCGACAAACCTATTATTAGTAAGTTGTTGCAATATTATATCTAAATTTACATTCAAAACATTAACTTCAAAACTTTTTTGTTACAATAAGTTATTTTTTGTCGCAGTTAAGCTCATCGTAACATTTTTTATAGGTTTTATCCGTTTATTTTTAAATTCCGGTATAACGCCCCACTATTCTGCTATTCCTCCTGCTTTTGCTAAAGTTTCGGAAAACGAATTTCTCATTTCTCGATGATTATCACTAGTTTTTCCAAAAAGTTGAAGGGCGACCTTTAACTTTGCCGTTTCAGATTGCAAAAGTTTTGATGTTAGATTAATAAAGTTAAGTATCTTAGATTGAATAGTAATGTTAACTACAAATTAAAAATTATTCATATGCTCTAATAATGCATTAGCTTCTAATTTTTCATCGTTTTTTAAATAGCAATGAAATATTCGTTAAAGATTTATTACTTGTCGGAAAGCTCGACGCAAAGCCATAACAGCATCATGTCTGGATGAGCACAGGGTTTCACATAACCTTTTAAGTGTTGGCAAACGCGATGAATCCAAAGTCATAATAGTACATAGTACATCCCACCTTTTAATACTTGCACTAAAAAACATAATCTTTTAATTATATATCCTAAAAAACTCCTGTACACCAGCAACGGCATCATTCAACACTAGGTTCAGATTATGGGATGCACAATGATCTTATTGAAAGCTGTTTTTCAATGTCAGAAGCTTGCCCCATCATACCCCTTTCCTCTGCAGTTGTGTACGGAAAGGTGCTTTGATTGTATAAATTTTAGAATTTCATTCAATTTCAAAGACCTTCTGCACTTTGGTCTAATATGCGAATAAATCTCAAAAAACTTTCAACAACTTCTGCTTTGGAAGGTAAATTATTTTCATCGCAAGTTGTTTTTACATATCATATCGCAAGTTATTTTTACAGCTTACTAAGCTGATCGTGTTTTGAAATATCTTGAGTAGTATCAAGAATTATTGAATAAAAACAACTTTTTTAACTCAATTAAGTAATGAATCTGTTTTCAGTTTCTTGAGCTAGCAAATTTATAACTTCGTTTTGTATTTGGAGGCTCAAGTAATTTGTTTTTAAGTTATTGTTCTTATCGATTAATTTAGCTAAAACAGGATTATATTTAGCTAGTAAACGAACCACCGTCAAAAAATTGCCTTTTTGGGATTCACTTTCATCTAAACTACCAACATGTCCACGAAATGCTAAGCTGCACCCGGCAACAGTAAGAATTACTTCAATTACCCGCTTCATTACTTCCTTCCAAATTCCCTATTTTGATGCTTATTAGGAAAATATGTTTTGGTCCCCAATTTAAAGAAAGTAGAAGTATTAAGCTTGATGGCTTTAAGGGGCCCCTCCTTACGTCGGGGCCCCCCGCCTTGCGGGCCTGTCAGCTACGCCACTGTCTACAGCATAATTTAGTCATTCGTAAATTCAAAGAAGAAATAAGTAATCTGTTCAAAAGGTGAAAAGTAAATTTTGTTTTTTTATTAGTAAGAATTATCTAACGAATTATTTAAGAACATTTTGTTAAAAAAAGGAGATAGCAGAATTAAAGATTAATTTATTAGATTAGAAATAGTTGCAACAAAATTGAGTTTTAGCATACATTTAAATCTTATATTTATGGTATATTGGATAAATAAATAATATTTATAGAATTTATATGACATTGAGTATATTTATTTTCCCTGTTCTGTCCTGGATGAAGTAAGCAACTAGAAATACTAGAAGCCACAAACTAAAGGTAATACATTAATATAATTTAGCCCTGAGAATAAATTTTATTGGAAAGTTTTATTTAATTTTGGTTTGGTTTCCATAAGTATTAATTAAAATAATTAATCAACATAAGAATATGCTGATCAATCTCATATCAGAGAGAAAATACAGAGCATAACAATACATACATTTGTTTTGTAATTCCATTTTCAATTTACCCTACATTTCTCGTACACTATTATTGATAAGGTAGAATTGTCACTATTTTGGGTCGCGCCCACTGTCTATTGTCGTTTTTGAAGTTATACTTCTTTAGGCGCGATATGACGGTGGATTTTAATATGATTAAAATCTTCAATCTGGGCGCAGTCGCATTATAACTTTGTTCTGATTGGATGTTCAAATGACATGTCAAAAATTATTCAATATGGCGGCTGTGGTTTGATTATTTATGGTTGTTGCGTTTTGAAATTTGTGGGAAAAGAAACAACAAACAAAAGTTAGTTAATAGTTATACTGCCTTTTTAAATAGTTTTCATATATATTTTTGGACAAGGAAAACTCATTCTAATTTGGTAAGTAGTTATTATTATAATCATATTGTAATTATACATTTGGATTAGGTTGGAATAAATTTATTTTCTCAAGAATGGGGATTTTAGAGAGAAATCCGAAGTTAGGTCCGATTTTTATATTATGATTTTTTGGCGTAGATGTATTTATCTAGTAGGTATGTAATGCTTTGATTTACATGCTTAATTTGATTACCAACAAAAGTTCTACCAATCTTCATCTAATATATTGTTTTCTTACTGTTTTGTTATATTTTAATATTTTCTTCCACAAAAATCAAACTACAAAATTTGATTAAATTCAGAATAACTGTCAAACAGTAAAACGTTCAGTTGCCCTATTTTTCCACATGACAAATAATGTGTAATTGGATGAGTGAGTCTAGGCTTCGATTACGAATCAAAGCGTCCCCAAATTCGCGGGTTCGAATCCCGATGCAAGTTTTTATTTTTTTATGCATTTTATAATTGTAAGTATATTTGTTATATATTTTTTTTTCAGAAAATGCGTATTTAAAATTTTTGCCAACAATTATTATCGTTCAGCAATCATTTTTTCTTTGTGGCATTTTTCAATGTGTTTGTGTGCGTTTTATTCTTTTATTTTTTTAAATTTTTGGTATTGTCTTAATAAAATTTTTTGGAAAGTAGTAAGTATTAAAATGAGTTTAATATTTAAATAAAATATAAACAAACTGTTTAAAGTACATTATATCAATTTCGTTAAAATCACATAATATGTAATAGAAGTATAACTTCTTACGTGCGTACAAAGTACACACACATTCTTTTTTCAATAATTGGATATCTAGTTTGTCTTGAGGTTTTTGTTTCTTTATTAGTAGGCTATTGATTATGTACTATAGAAAGGAACTACAACGTTAACGGGGTTTTATTATTTCATATGGTCAATTAATCTCTATATATGAAAAAACCGCGGAGTCCTACCATTTAAAGGGGTGCGTTTTTGAGAAATGGGTGAATTAGTCCCTGGGCACAGGTTACATTAGGGTGAGTTCTATGCACTTTTGGTACAAACACGTCTACATAAAAATTGTTCCTAGTTAAATTTCCTATCTAAATATAACTTTTTAAAGTCAAAGATACTTTTTTTTACAAAAATATATTCAAAAGAAAAAGCACAAAGAAACCCAAAAGAAATAAATTTTGTTTTTTGTCCCATAACTTTTGTCCACGGGGATATAGATATAGACATGGCTTCACATAAAAAAAACTTACATATTTTCTCTTTAAAATGATGTTTGGAAGAGGTCATTAGGATTTATAGTTTTCGAAATATGATTTTTCAAAGTTCGCCACTCACAGCAATTTTTCTTGTTATTTCGCAAATATTGTTCTGTAACTTTTTTCTACGTAACTTTAGGCATATGCAATGGTACATGCAAGAGGAATAGAAATCAATTACCTTTAAAATGTTCTACTGTATAATGTTGTACGACTTCTTTTAAAGAGGTTATCTTTTTCAAGATTTTATACTTTTAACGAGTTTTTATATTTTTTACGATTATTTTTTAAATTTCCTATTATAACTTTTTTTTCTACATTTAGGTATATATTATATAATAAAAAAGAAAGCTTATTCTGTTTACTTTAAAATGGTGAATTATAAAAAACTCTAGGATTATTTTTGAATAATATATGCTTTTTCAAAATGTAATAAGTACTTGCAACGATTTTTGATTTTAGGATTATTTTTTAAATTTCTCATTATAACTTTTTTATGTGAGTGTGTGTTATGATTGAATCTTATTTTTTATAGGTAATACTTTGGATCCACTTGACTCGGCCGGGCAAACTTTAAAATATGGATTAATTCCAATATTTACTGTCAAAGCTCCTGCACCACAAGCTTTGCTTGAAAAAATAGCATGTAAATGTACCAAAGGAAGTACAAAAAACTGCGGTTGTAGGAAGATACGAATTAGCTGTTCAATCTTCTGCAAAGGGTGCAATGTGCATAGGTACTAATTGTGGGAACTCTAAGATACCTGAGGTGTCAGAAAAAGATATTGAAGCTAATGCTAACAAAGAGACGGACTTTAATTTTGAAATTTTTTTAAATGTCAACGTTTAAATAATTTTAACTAAAGTGATGTTTTCTAAGACTAATGTTTATGTAATTTTTGTAAAAGAAATAATTTTAAATAATACAGGTAAAAAAATATCAAAGAATCACATTATTTAAATATAGATGATACACCATTTTAAAGAACAGAAAGTAAGCCCCCTTTATTGGGCAATATATAGTATATTCATGTACAAGAAAAAGAAAGTTATAATGAGAAATTTAAAAAATAATCCTAAAATCAAAAATCGTTGCAAGTAATTATTACATTTTGAAGAATAATAATATATCTTATTCAAAAACAATCCTAGAATTTTTGTAATACACCATTTTAAAGTAAACAATATAAACTTTTTTTATTATATGATATAATATATACCTAAATGTAGAAGAAAAAAAGTTACAATGAGAAATTTCAAAATTAATCGTAAAAAATATTTTTTTATATTATATAATAATATTATTTTATTTTTTATTATATTATAAAAAATCGTTAAAAGTAAAAAATCTTGAAAAACCATAATCTCTTTAAAAAAAGTCATACAACGTTATACAGTAGACCATTTTAAAGGTAATTGATTTCTATTCCTATTACGTGTACCATTGCATATACCTAAAGTTACGTAGAAAAAAGTTACAGAACAATATTTGCGAAATAACAAGGAAAATTGTCCAAAATTGCTGTTAGTGGCGAACTTTGAAAAATCATATTTCGAAAACTATAAATCCTAATTACCCCTACTAAACAACATTTTAAAGAAGAAATATGTAGGTTCTTTTTCTGTAAAGCAATGTCTATACCTATATCCTCGTGGACAGAAGTTATGGGACAAACAACAACATTTCTCTCTTTGGGTTTCTTTGTGCTTTTTCTTTTGAATATGTTTTTGTAAAAAAAGTATCATTGACTTTAAATAGTGATATTTAGATAGGAAATTTATTCAGGAACAATTTTTTTTGTAGACATGTTTGTACCAAAAGTGCATAGAACTCACCCTAATATAACTTGTGCCCAGGGACTAATTCACCCATTTCTCAAAAACGCACCCCTTTAAATGGTAGCACTCCGCGGTTTTTTCATATATAGATGTCCATTGACCACATGAAATAATAAAACCCCGTTAACGTTGTAATTCCTTTTAGCTATCTTATTTTGAATATAATCAATAGCCTATAGTTTAATTTTTTCACTATTATTTGTTCATTACTATGAATAAGTCTGTTGTAAATAATGTTGTAATATACAACCGAAAAAGTGACTTATCTGGTGTTCTTAAACCAAAGAAAAACAAACAACAGGAAGAACATACATTTATTCATTTAACATCATTTTGGTCAACAAAATTATGCTCTCTACAGAGCTCGTTTAAAATTAAAGAATGCGATACATTTTAATAAAATATTAACTCCCAATATTGTTCTTTTCATGAGCATTTTTCAGTGCGTCACAAATGATAGAAAAAAGGTAAGTCCGTGATAATACACATTTATAACATTTATTCTAACATGACATTTTAGTTAAATCTGACAGTTGTCACATTTTATTTGCAATTTGGCATAAAACAAATCAAGTGTGTTTATTGCATTTATAAAATGATACTTTCTTTGATTTGTATAGTCTTATAAATTGTACAGATTATATTCGTAGATATATTATATAATTCGTAAATAACTTTTTTTCGATTATAGCGCCATCTACCGACAACTAGAATAAATGTTATACATGTCTCTAATCACAAAAGTGCCTTTTTTTCTGTCACATACGTTAGAAAGAAATCGAAAAACTGTGACGCACTGAAAGATGCTCATGAGAAAAAGAATACCTATATCTATATATACACAAAAATGACATGGTATTTATTCATCATTATCAATTCAACTCATGATAACTTCAGGCATATTCGCCAATATTCGAAATCCCTCCAAGTACGTTTTTTCCCATTTTTATTAAAAATATAAGTATCTGTATTAATTACATATAAATAATATAATGCATAAATAACTTAATTCACTTTTGCCTTTTGCTCTTTGGAGCTGTTGGTTCTGTTTCTTTATTTTTTGTCCTTCCTCTAGCTTTCGGTGCTCGTTTTTCTGCAGATTTAATGTCTTCTGAAGTTGAAGGTTTATTTTCGGTGGACTCCTTACTTTTGGATGATTTACTATATCCACTTGCTATACTCGACTTCTTCGTGGTCTTGCCGGCAGTGGTTCTAGTAGTTCTTCTTATTTTTTCCGGACTGTTTTTAACTTCTTCGGCATCTTTTTGTACTTTATTATCTTTAGGTAAATAATCGTTATCTTTTGAGGATTTTGAGGAAGTTTTTGTACTGCTGGTCTTTGTTTTCGTTTCTTTATTCGATGACTTCGTATCCGATTTGGTTTCTGGAATTGGTGAAGGTACTTTTGACCTTTTAGATTGCGACTTTTTTGTTGGTAATTCGATTTCTGAGATACCTAGAATATCATAATGAATATTTAAATAATAGACTTGGAGATGGCAGAAATCTCGACAAAATTTCAAAGAGTGAACAACCTACGCAGTGTCATCTAGTGGTGGTGAGAGAAAACACAGGCATTTGTGTCTGAAAGACAAAGTTCTTTTAAAATATTTTAGCGATTGCTACAAACAGACTGTGGCGCTACGTAGATTGTCCACTTTGTCTTGGTGCCTTTGATTTCTAACACTTTCTGAAAATATTTTATATCGGATTGTAGAATCGTTAGGAAATTCAAAGGGAACTAAATTGTTGAATTCCTGTTTCGCTAATTATTTTACATCAAAAGTCATGAGGAACTATTTGTAGAGGACTGAAATCGTATTGAAAATAAATGTTAAAATTATTGTTCTATGAATTAAACACATTCCAAAATCTTGCAAAAATATAATAAAGTACCCCGCACAAACCTTATGGAAATTAGGTCCCAGTGGATTTCGTTCATACTTTGGGAAAATACTCTTTGAATCATCCTGATAAAAAGTTCTCATGGGCACAACTCAATCGTATGAAGGATTTTCAAGATGTAGAGGCGCAAACTCGGAATATTTAAGATTTACTGGGTATTCCAATTCCCTGAGTTACTGGTTATCAGGCCACATGTAGAAGTTTGGATCAAGGAAAAGTAGTAGTAGGCTAGGATTTTCTCCTGGCTATCCAGTGGCGACCTTTACTTTGACCTTGACCTTCAACGGACGTCATCTTCTAGAGTTTCGAGGGTTTTCGACATTAAATTGATATGAACAGATTACTCATGGGTTTTTGGGATCGCTAAACACGAATATGCCATCAGAATTGACCTCAGGAGGACGTGGTGGCCAGGGCCACTGCAAGGGACGTCATCTTCTAGAGTTTCGATGGTTTTCGGCATTTAATTGATGCAAATGAATTACTAGAGGTTATTTTAAGGTCACTAAACACGAATATGCCACCAGAACCGACTCCCGGAGCACCTGGTTACCAAGGTCAATGAAAGGGGCTCCAGGAGTTTGGAGGGTCTTTGGTACTACATTAATGAAAACGGATTAGTTATAGGTTTTTGGGGTTGCTGAACACGAATATGTGATCAGCACAGACACAGGAACACCTGGTGCCTAAGACAGGTTATCTTCTGGAGTTTCGGAGGAATCAAATACATTACTCTTAGGTTTTTAACTCCAGAAGATAACCTGTCTTGGGTACCAGGTGCTCCTGTGTCTGTGCTGGATCACGTTTTCGTGTTCAGCAACCCCAAAAACCTATAACTAATCCGTTTAAAATAATGTAGTACCAAAGACCCTCGAAACTTCAGGAGCCCCTTTCATTGACCTTGGTAACCAGGTGCTCCTGGAGTCGGTTCTGGTGGCATATTCGTGTTTAGCGACCTTAAAAAACCCTCCAATAATTCATTTGCATCAATCAAATGCCGAAAACCATTGAAACTCTAGAAGGTGACGTCCCTTGCAGTGGCCGTGGCCACCACGTCCTCCAGAGGTGAATTCTGATGGCATATTCATGTTTAGCGATCCCAAAAACTCATGAGTAATCTGTTTATATCAATTTAATGCCGAAAACCCTCGAAACTCTAGAAGATGACGTCCGTTGAAGGTCAAGGTCAAAGTAAAGGTCGCCATTGGATAGCCAGGAAAAAATCCTAGCCTACTAGTACTTTTCCTTGATCCAAACTTCTACATGTTGCCAGATAACCAGTAACTTAGGGAATTGGAATACCCAGTAAGGAATAGAAATCAGAACAAAAAGAGAATTAGAAGAAATATTAAATAGAAAATGGCAAAACGAATGGGATAATTCCCCTAAAGCAAGACGTCTCTATAATTTTATTCCAAATTTAAATAATATACCAAATTATTTTAACCCAAAAAAAGGATTAATCCATTTTCTTACAGGGCACGGTCCGTACCCTACATACCTACATAGATTTAACTTAAAAGACAATCAATATTGTGAATGTGGAGAAATAGGCACACCAGAACACATAGTATTTATTTGCGAAAGACAAACAAATACACAAGAACTACAAAGAATGAGAAGAGACCTTCTCATTCTAAATATAGAAACTATAATACAAAATGAAGAATTATTTAATACACTAAATAATTTAGCGGACATAATATCAAAGAAACAATTAGAATTATATAATATTAGACGAAGAAGAAATCAAGTAAATAATATCCAACCTCTATGAATTTGAATAAGAAATTATACAAAAAAAATTAAAACTACATATAAAAATATAAAATAAAATATTGGAATAATTAAATAAATATTTATATAATAAATAATTAAAAATTAATATCAAATATAAAATAAAATAAAATAAATCAAAAATAAAAAAAAATATTAATCAAACAAAAAAAAAATAAACTAAAAACCTGAAATTTTAAAACTCAATGGTCTGAGGCTCACCGAAATACCATTGAGAATATCATAAAGTCGATTAGACCTGCACTTAAAATTATTCGTGACTATTTTTAAATGAATAGTGCCTGGCATTTCTCATCTAAGAATGAGAAATGGGAGCACTTTTATAAAAATTATATGTTAAAAAAAAAGTAATAATTTATCTTTTGTTTATTAGTTTTTGTTTAGTTGTTATTATTTGTTCATTAGAATTGTTTATTAGAATTGTTTACAATTTGTAGTTTTCATAATTAGTAGTAGATTAGGGCTATATTGTTAATTAGTCAAATAGAAAAAATTCTTAAAGTAATAATATTGTAATAAACTACTGTAATCCCATCAGGAAACGACCTGGTTAGTCACAAGAGGCCAGGTCAATTGTATAATACTATAAATAAATAAATAAATAAATAAATAAATAAATAAATAAATAAATAATACCCAGTAAATCTTATAATTTTCCGAGTTTGTGCCTCTATATCTTGAAAATCCTTCATACGATTGAGTTGTGTCCATGAGAACTTTTTATCAGGATGCTTCAAAGAGTATTTTCCCAAAGTATGAACGAAACCCACTGGGACCTAATTTCCATAAGGTTTGTGCGGGGTACTTTGCCAGAGTATTGTTGTAAAAGTTAGGCCACACGTAGCGCAGAATGTGTATAACGGGTTGAGTTTAGTCACAATGAAGTTACATAATATTACCAATATTTGGATTTTCAATATTTTTATTTTATGATTTATTGTTTAAAAAGCAATATAGTTGATAAAATGTACTCAATTGACGAACAAGTAGCAATAATAAAATAAGATTTCCCTATACGCTGTGAGCTCGTACGTAGAGGGGGTATTTAAAAGTTCGTGAGCGCCAGGTGACAAGTTAGTGAACTAATGTTGGAAAGGACATCGCACACATCTTATGGAAAATATAATGTCACTCAAATTCAATAAAATTTATACGAATAGATGCGTTTTAAATTAACGGTCAAATCTTATCATTGCGCCAACTCTTAATTATGATTAATTACGGCGCAAATTGCAATTAAAGTTTATCGAAATCACATTTTTTGAGTCAGTAAAAGTGTCAGTTACAATTACTATTGCTCTGGGTGCTATTCACAAGAGCTTAAACCCCGCTGGGTCTAAGCGGATTAGTGAAACTAATCCGCTGATTTATGGAGTACCGACAATTTGGGTATTTTAAAATATGTTTTCTCTCTCTAAATTATGTACGTACCCATTTGATTTCAGATTTATTTATATCAATTTCTGCTCTTATTATTGAAAATATAGAGTTGGCGCAATGATAAGATTTGACCATTAATTTAAAACGCATCTATTCGTATAAATTTTATTGAATTTGAGTGACATTATATTTTCCATAAGATGTGTGCGATGTCCTTTGACATAAATGTCAAAGTGATTAATTTAAAACATTGAAATTAAAAACATTAATAGGAAAAAATATTAGTTGGTCAAAGCTGTGGTATATATTTTTACCTTAAATATACTTACGTTTTAAATACTGAATTTAAGGTTTTTTAATATTTCGTAATATGTAATTATAAATTAATCTATTAATCTAAGCGCCATCTACACGATAATTTAGAAAGTATCCGAAGTAAGAAGCTAATATTTCATCAATAGAACGTCAAAATGATTAGCAAAATCTTAAAAAAATCGATTACGATTTAATTACTTTTTTGCGTTGTAAATATTACGCGATAAAAATTAAATAATACATTTAAAAATTTCCGGCGAAGGTTGCATTAGTAATCCGCTAGTTAGCGCTACCAGCGAAGCTCAGAGCGTATAGACTAATTCTAAGTCATTCAACAACTCAAAGGATTCCTAACTGCACCTTTATACACAATATTACTGAGTTACCACGATAATTAGAAAACCAAAACAAAATCAATGTATTAACAGCAGTAGTTAAAAATCCTAAAATAAGTTCTCGAACAATTGCAGGCCAGACATCCTTTTAATTATTAAATTAATTGGAATTGGTCTATTAAAATGTCTTACGCTAAATAAAGATCTGAGAATGTTCGCACTTACTAGTGCCCGAATGTTGATTTTTCTTCAACTGAGTACATTTCATGAGCTTTATTACTTTTTAAACAATAAATCATAAAAGGTTTGTTCCAACACGACCAAGAACCGTCAGATTACCGTTTCGTTACTAGATAATTAACGTTCTATGGGTTCCATGGGAACGAAATAATACGTTCCATGGTACTGCGCAGGACGGTGATCGTCGTGGACCGTCCAAAAGTTCATGTTGGAACAAAGCTAAAATAAAAATATTGACAATCGACATATTGTAATATGTATCTAACATCATTGTGACAGAACGCAACCCGTTATACACATTCTGCACTATGTGTGGCCATGTGTGGTAAAGTCAGTGATATGGGAGCATATCACTGGGTATGATATGGGAGCATATCACTGGGTAAGTAAATTCGCTCTACTGAGATTCATTTTGACAGATTCAGAATAGGAAACATCCAGCACAAAAATTCCTACCTCTACACTATTAACCTTTTGATTGCTGATGACGTCTACGAACGTCATACCGTTACTACAGCCGAGTGCGCATGACGTCTTCAGGCGTCCGGAATTCATCAGTTTAGAATTTCCCATTGATTTTCCTATAGGTTATTTGACGATTCACCATTCAGTATCGATAGAAACATTGAATACTTCAATTGAGTAAAATAAATTATACAGGGTGTTCAGAAACTCTCCCGACAAACGAAGACCGGTGATTCTTCAGATAATTTTAAGACAATTTAACCCAATTTACCTAATCCGAAAATGCTTCCTGAGGGAGCTAAAGCTCTTTGAAGATGGCGTCTTGGAATTAGTTTTTCTTAAATATCTCCAGAAGACTGTTATTTAGAAAAACGAAAACTGGTACGCTTATTTATCTTCCAGAGATAAATCGATTTCATCAATTACGCATTTCTAGTACCGGTCATAGACGCACGTTTTGGGTGGGGCAACTGGTATTTGATCGCATAACTTTTTTGTCTTTAACTTCTAAGCATTTTTGATACTGGGTTATTAAATTGTGAGGTATTCTTGTACTAAAAGTTACTATTGCTTTAAGGCGGTAGGATGCACCGTTTTCTAGAAAAATCGATTTGAAAATTTTTCGTTTATTGAATTTGAAAAAAATTTTAAAATTAAAAAAAAAAAGACGATGTATTTTACCGACTTAAAGCAAGAGTAACTTTTAGTACTAGAATACCTCATAATTAAATCATCATGGATCAAAAATGCTTAAAAATTTAAGATAAAAAAGTTATGCACTAAAATAACCGTTGACCTACCCAAAACGGACGCATATGATCAGTACTAGAATTTCGTAACTAAGGAAATCGATTTATCTCTGAAAGATAAATAAACATACCAGTTTTAGTTTTTCTAAATAGTTTTTTTCTGAAAATTTTTTTCAAATTCAACAAACGAAAAATTTTCAAATCGATTTTTCTAGAAAACGGTGCACCCTACCGACTTAAAGTGAAAGTACCTTTTAGTACTAGAATACCTTCCAATTTAATAATCCAGTATAAAAAATGCTTAGAAGTTAAAGATAAAAAAAGTTATACGATAAAATAACCGTTGCCCTACCCAGAACGAGCGCTTACGACCGTTGCTAGAAATTCATAATTGATGTAGTTGATTTATCTCTGGAAGATAAATAAGCGTACCAGTTTTCGTTTTTCTAAATAACAGTGTTCTGGAGATATTTAAGAAAAACTAATTCCAAGACGCCATCTTCAAAGAGCTCTATCTCCCTTAGGAACCATTTTCGGACTAGGTGAATTGGGTTAAATTGTCTTAAAATTATCTGAAGAATCTCCAGTCTTCGTTTGTCGGGAGAGTTTCTGGACACCCTGTATAAATACTTACGTAATGTGTTACGGTCGTTGCCCGTTCGTTGCTTCTTAGTTGGCACAATGAACGTATCATCATTATTCTCTTCAACTTGCATGCTTCTTCGATGCAATGTAACATTTACTTTGACATCTTCATAAACTGGACCCAAGGTCGGTTTCCTTTTAACCCTAGAGCTTTTAGACTCTAGCAATGCAAAACTCTGGTCTACATCACTTAACAGATTTCTTTCGTTCAGTGTTGAATTAAATGATAATTCATTATGAACGCCGGTGATCCGACTTTTGGTAATATTGTTTGATGAATTCTGTAAAGATATAAAAATTTTCTTCTATAATGTATTATAGTTGAGTATCAAAATTGTAGACACTAAATTCTAGGACGTGGTCATGACCAAGAGATATTCTTGGTCTTCCAGTAGCGCACAAAAATTTACTTGTAAGAGTGAGAGGTAGCGCTACTTGTATCCAATAACTTTTACAAATTACAGGGTGTTTGGTAAAGAATGGGCCATAGCTTAACCTTAGATTCCTGAGCTTAAAATAGGTCGATTTAAGCTAACTTACCTTAGTACAAAAGTTGATAATAACCGAAATACAGGGTGTCAAAGTTAAACTTTTATTTTATTTATTTTTGAATATTTCCTGACAGGCATGGGACAACAACATGAAATTTAGTAAGTGGTGCTGGTATTGTACAATCTACTAAATCATGTTAAACAAACGTTTCTGGCTACTACCACAGGCGTACGACGGGGGAACGTGAATGGTTGACCCTTCCCAAATTCTACGCCACTGGCGGAATTGCTATTTTGGTGCAATTCTTTGATTCTCCAAAACTTTCTATGTAAAAAAACATAGTCTTCATTCGTAACGATAAAGCCATTAGTTTTCGAGATATTTGAAGCTAAAAACGAAGGAGCATAATACATTAATCAAAATAACTGTACCTTTTCATTTTTAACTTCAGATATCTCGAAAACTAATAACTTTATCGTTACGAATGAAGAGTATATTATTTGTATAGAAAGTATTGTAGAATCTAAAAATTATGCTAAAATAGCAGTTTCGTCAGTGGCGTAAAATTTGGGAAGACTTTCCTTTGTCGTACGCCTCTGGTAGTAGCCAGAAACGATTATTTAACATAATTTGGTAGGGTGTACAGTGCCTACATTTTCTGGCAAGTATCACACGGATATGTCAAATTATTTTAAAGTATTCTTTTTTTTTACAATTTATTCTTTATTTAAAACTTTAAGAACTATGTTTCCCCGGTACTATAAAACTATTTTGACATAATATCCTTATGGTATTTGGCAGAAAGTGTAGGTACTGTACACCCTACTAAATTATGTTAAATAATCGTTTGTGGTTAATACCGGAGGCGTACGACAGGGTAAAGTGAATGGTTGACCCTTCCCAAATTCTACGCCACTGATGAAACTGCTATTTTATCATAATTTTTAGATTCTCCAATACTCTCTATGCAAATAATATACTCTTCATTCGTAACGATACAGCCATTAGTTTTCGAGATATTTGAAGTTAAAAATGAAAAGGCACACTTATTTTGATTAATGTATTATGCTCCTTCGTTTTTAGCTTCAAATATCTCGAAAACTAATGGCTTTATCGTTACGAATGAAGATTATGTTTTTTACATGGAAGGTATTGGAAAATAAAAAAATTGCACTAAAATAGCAATTCCGCCAGTGGCGTAGAATTTGGGAAGGGTCAACCATTCACGTTCCCCCGTCGTACGCCTCTGGTAGTAGCCAGAAACGTTTGGTTAACATAATTTAGTAGATTTTACAATATCAGCACCACTTACCAAATTTCGTGTTGTTGTCACATGCCTGTAAGGAAATATTCAAAACTAAATAAAATAAAAGTTTAACTTTGACACCCTGTATTTCCGTTATTATCAACGTTTCCACTAAGGTAAGTTAACTTAAATCCACCTATTTTAACCTCAGGAATCTAAGGTTAAGCTATGGCCCATTCTTTACCAAACACCCTGTATATATATACTATTCTCTCACTAGCGCCAAGAAATTTTTAAACAAATATATCGCCGATTCGGAAGAAGAATGACGTACCTGCAAAAAGCAAAATTCTTCAGACCAAAAAAAATATATTTTTAAATATTTAAAATAGGGATTAAATGAGGAGTAATCGTCCAGGAGCATCGGTATGGCGTTTATTTTTACAACGATGACTTTTATTTTCATCCCTATTGGTTCGAATTCCATTATCTTAATTTAATCCCCCCATTTTCAACTCTATCTACAGTTGCGCCATTGTTGATCTTAAATTTTTTAAATATTTAAAATAGTGATTAAATGAAGAGTAATCGTCCAGGAGCATCGGTATGGCATTTATTTTTACAATGATGACTTTTGTTTTTATCCTGTAACGTTACAAACGTCACACCTTTGTTATTTTATTTATAAATAATTATTTTACTTTATTTTCTTTAATATTTCATTAACAATAATTTTCTTCCATTTGTTTTACCAGTTTTCTTCGTTAAAAACTCGTTGGCGCCCTCTTTTATTATCCTCTTTTATTATCTTCTATTTACTATATCTCTTTAATTTAATTTTCTCATTTAAATCATCAACTGAACATACTGAACGTACCCCGTATATTCTGACTCTGTAAGTATCTGTCTTAAGAGGAAACAGTAGCGATCAACAGGTAGCGAAAACGCGTTCCAAGATTGCGGCTGTAATTTTGAATATTTTTTCGAGATATTTGGCACACGTATTCGTAATATAATAAAGAATGGCGGTACAGAGCCCAATTTGAAAAATATATTAATATGTGGAAATTACTCTGTAATTAAATACAATATTAAAAAAAACGAGCCTGTACCGCCATTAAGAAGAACAAAAAAATACACTTTCTTCAAATAAACTTTTTTATCTGATGCCTAGATTTTGTGTCATTTTGGAACTACTAAAATTTTTTATTTCATTAGTAGTTCCAAAATGACACAAAATCTAGGCATCGGATAAAAAAGTTTATTTGAAGAAAGTGTATTTTTTTGTTCTTAATGGCAGTACAGGCTCGTTTTTTTAATATTGTATTTAATTACAGAGTAATTTCCACATATTAATATATTTTTCAAATTGGGCTCTGTACCGCCATTCTTTATTATATTACGAATACGTGTGCCAAATATCTCGAAAAAATATTCAAAATTATAGCCGCAATCTTGGAACACGTTTTGGCTACCTGTTGATCGCTACTGTATCACCTTAATACGTAACATGCCTACCTCTCTACAGTTCACGCTGTCATTTCAATTCTCAAAATGGTGGTGGTAATATTATAAAAGGCAATAACAGAGCTCATATTTCCAAATCAAATCTTCTCTTGGGGTAAGAATATTCATTATTATTTTTTCTTGTAATCACAGTTTACCATCTAACAGCTTTTTCTAATATTTTTTATATCTAACCTCCCATCTAAAATCATGTGTTCTGATATTTTAGTTTTAAATAGATCTTTTTAATTTACATATATGCACGTTTAGTAATCAAGTTTTAACTATTCTCCTCATCTTAATTCCATTTAATTTACCCCTTGCCATCTGCTACTCTTTGAATACTTTTTGGCAAAGGGTACCTTTTCTTCTTGATGTCAATTATACACGTATTATTCTTCTAGTTTTTGGGATAAAGGTCACTGTCCTCCCTCTAGGAGCTTCAAAAAAGCCTATCGCCGGCGATGACACTAAGGCTGACAACAATGGGACCATAAAATCTAGACTACAACGACTACCACCTCCAGCTGCAGGGGCCTAGGGCCGAACATCTGTCCAGGTCTACAAGAAGTCTACAGTAGTACCATTCGACATCAAGAAGTTACCATCGAACCAGATACCAAAGCCACAAGTATAATCTACAAATTGTTAGTTTTTGGCAAGAAATTGAATATATTTGTTAATGCACTTAATAAGTCACATTTTTATTATATCTTTATGAACAATAAACATGATTAGGTAAAAATATTGTTTTGTTTGCTTCCATTCTGAATTTTCATAGTTCATTTCTAAGATTAGGACAAGACGAACACACACCTGAGAGACTGAGCTAAGCTAAGGGTGTAGCGATGGCTATCTTGGATGATTGAGGTAATATTTTCGAATATTATTTCAATTAGCTGGAGTAGTCCATCGCTTTTTTCGTTTCACTGGCGCCCAACGTAGGGTTTTATGGTCCCTTTGTTGTCAGCCTTAGTGTCATCGCCGGCGATAGGCTTTTTTGAAGCTCCCAGAGGGAGGACGGTGATCTTTATCCCAAAAACTAGAAGAATAATGCGTGTATAAGTTTTGACATCAAGAAGAAAAGGTACCCTTTGCCAAAAAGTATTTAAAGAATAGCAGATTGCAAGGGGTAAATTAAATGGAATTAAGATGAGGAGAATAGTTGAAACTTGATTACTAAACGTGCATACATGTAAACTAAAAAGATCTATTTAAAACTAAAATATCAGAACACATGCTTTTAGATAGGAGGTTAGATATAAAAAATATTAGAAAAAGCTGTAGATGTTGAACTGTGATTACAAGAAAAAAAAAATGAATATTCTTACCCCAAGAGAAGATTTGATTTGGAAATAGATAGCTATTATCAGCTCTGTAATTGCCATTTATAATATTACCCCCACCATTTTGAGAATTGAAATGACAGCGTGAACTGTAGAGAGGTAGGCATGTTCCGTATTAAGACAGATACTTACAGAGTAAGAATATACGGGGTACGTTCAGTATGTTCATTTGATGATTTAAATGAAAAGAGATACAGTAAATAGAAGATAATAAAAGAGGGCACCAACGAGTTTTTAACGAAGAAAACTGGTAAAACAAATGGAAGAAAATTATTGTTAATGAAATATTAAAGAAAATAAAGTAAAATAATTATTTAAAAATAAAATAATAAAGATGTGACGTTTGTAACGTTACACACTCCTCTCACCTATCAGAATAATTTTGAGCACAAGTGAGAAATTTTTCTCAAAGAAAAACAAGAATGTTACAATCCCTATTTCTTCGAATTTCAATATGTTAATTTAATCCCCTCACTTTCAACCCTCTCTATAGTTGCGTCCTTGTTCATCTTATAATTTTTCTGTACGAAAAAAAAAACGATTTTTAAACACTTAGTATGGCGTTTATTCTTACAACGAATTCATCCCTATTGGTTCGAATTTCATTATCTTAATTTAATCCCCCGATTTTCAACCCTATCTACAGTTGCGTCATTGTACATCTGAAACAAGGTCTAAAATGGCGCGTATTTCAATAACGACGTAACTACCCTGTACTGGCTCAGCACATGGTTACAGTTCTGTTGTTTTTGTATCAACTGTACACAAAATTTTAGAAGTTAATTACGCTTTAAACAGGAATTGACAAAATTTGCAGTTACGTCATTGTTCTTCCGGGACGGCGATACGAGATAGGCCATAATACAACTGAATAATTTAGACAGCGGACTATACGAACTAACTACAGTCTGCTCACATTAAATAAAATGAATAAATTGATATCGATATGTTACTAATGTTTAAAAGCTAAATAAGCTTCACGTGGCAACAACCTGGCAACAGTATTGTGTGGACATCCCAAGTCTTGACGTCACAAAATTGGGAGGAGCTTATATTTGACTCCAAACAATTTTGTTTATAATGTTAAACACTCATAAGGAATTTTTAATTTATTGTTTACGTGGTTTGTGTGACAAAATAAGACTTTTCAGGTATTTAGTTAAAGAAACGTGCCAATTAAGAGATTTTTATTCGTTTTTGCCCAAGTGAGTTAATTTAATGCAATGATTAGAACGTAAACAGTTTTGAGGTTATGTTTATTTTCAACCACTAAGGAATAAAAACCACCTGAGCAAAAACGAATAAAAATCTCTTAATTAACACGTTTCTTTAACGAAATACCTAAATGAAGTCTTATTTTGCCACACAAAGCACATAAATAAAAATTACTTATGGCCATTTAACGTTAAAAACAAAATGTTTGGAGTCAATATAAGCTCCTCCCAATTTTGTGACATTTGTGACGTCAGACTTAGGCTGTCCATTATCATTTCTCAGAATTTAGTGTCTATAATTTTTACACTTTACTATATTAACAAACCAAAAATACTACCAATAAGCAATTATTTAATCTATTTATATCAAAAAGATACCATTATTAATCGTTTGTCAAGTTGTTTAAATTTAATAATAAAAAATTGTCATTACAAGAACTGATTATTTTCGTCTATGAATTTTTCATCATGCAATATGACAACACCGTGTGAAAACGTCAAATTGGATGACGTACTTACCATATGACTCAGTCTTTTCTCTTCTTTTATCTTTATGCCTTGTGGCTTGGCAATAAACGACGTAATCTGGCTCAGAGTTTCAGGTCCATCTTCATTCTCTTTTTCCGTTTTCTTTTTCGTTTGATAACCTCTATCGGACATCCTCGGTGGCAAAGGTTTCTTAATAAACGCTTCTATTTGGCTCAAAGTCTCGATACTAATATTTAGGGACGTATTACCTTTAACTTTGGGTGAAATCGTTTCTTTTTTTATGTTATCTGGAGGTACGACCCGCGAACCACCTATATAAGCTTCTATTTGACTCATCGATTCGATACAAGTATTATCATCGTCGGAATCGTCTTTATTATCGGAATTTTTGTTGTCCAGTTCGCATAAAATCGGATTTCCAGGTCTATCCCTTCGAATCGAACTATTTGGTTCGAAGGTACCATAATTTTCCATTTCTAATTGCGATTCCGTGATATCTAAAGATAAAAATAATAAATAATTATTTATATACACACTGTTTAGTTTTGAATTAGATATACACTCTATAAATGGCAACAGCGCGCTTCAACTTCATACCTAACGCAACTGATTCGCGCCGATTCTAACCAGACACATTAACAATAGACCAGGCTAGATAAATGTGAGCGTATTGTATCATCAAATATACAGGGTGATTTCTTAAGAATGTCCAATCTCTGAGTTGTAGATTATAGACCTCAAAATATTAAGATTTAACCCAAATCACTGGAATAAAATGTGGCTTCTTACTGAGTTACAGGGTGTTTAATTTAAAAATTTAAAAACTATTTGTAGTACTTTAAAACTATTTGACGCATCCTTATCATACTTGGAAGAAAGTGTCGGTAATGTACACCCTACTAAATTATGATACATAAACATTTCTGGCTACTACCAGAGGCGTACGACAGGAGATAGTGAATGGTTGACCCTTCCCAAATTCTACCCCACTGGGGGAATTACTATTTTAGTGCAATTTTTCGATTCTCCAATACGTTCTATGTAAATAATATACTCTTCATTGGTAACAATAAAGTTAACGGCGCAGTTGATTTGATTAATGTATTTTGTCGCTTCATTTTTGACTTCACTTATTCATTTAAAAACTATTTTTACCCATTACTTTAAAACATACTTGGCAGAAAGTGTAGGTACTATACACCCTACTAAATTATGTTAAATAAACGGTTCTGGCTACTACCAGAGGCATACGACGCGACGGGGGAAAGTTAATGGTTGACCCTTCTCAAATTCTACGCCACTGGCGGAATTGCTATTTTAGGGTAATTTTTAGATTCTCCAATACTTTCTATGTGAATTATATATGCTCATTCGTAACGATAAAATCATTGGTTTTCGACATATTTGAAGATAAAACTGAAGCGATACAATATATCAAAATAACTGTGTTGTTTCATTTTTAACTTAAAATATCTCGAAAACTAATGACTTTATCGTTACCAATGAAGAACCAGAAATGTTTATCATAATTTAGTATGGTGTACAGTACCTACACTTTCTGCAAAGTATGATAAGGATACGTAAAACAGTTTTAAAACACTGGGTACAAATTACTTTATTTTTATTTTTACATAAAACACCCTGTAATAAAACACCTTGTAATGAGCCACATTTTATGTAAGTGATTTGGGTTAAATTTTAATATTTTGACGTCTAGAATCTACAACTTAGAGATTGGACATTCTTAATGAATCACCCTGTATATTAAAAGAACTTTTGCAATATAATAAGAGCTTATGACAATGTTGGATGTTTTACTTTAGAAGTTGAATTAGAATTAAGTTAAAAAGAAACCATATTAGAGACATACAGGATAGAATGCTGGCAAACATTTTAATAACATAGGTGGATGTGCCATAGTGGAACAGTATTGTTGGTTGCATAACTAGTAGGATCAACAATACATACAGACTGAGTTGTAAGTATTGGGACCATTGACATATTAAGCGTAGACACGGCATACTCACCAAAAAAGCGTAACGCGGAAATAGTCGATCGGTGGTCTATCTATCTCTTTTAACCAAACGATTCCGCGCATGTGGCTGACAAAGATGGCTAGACCACTCAATCCTATGTCGGCGTTACACCTCGATGCATTGACTAGCATGACTAGCCCGGTCTATCCTTAATATGTCTCGGATTGGGATTAGGGACCTCTGCAATTTTCACATTATATTTAATTGTATTGAGACCGCGCAAGTTCGCAAAAGCGACACCTGGTTTCATAGCTCAGCAACATTTGTAGCACTTTTAATTATATTGGCCAATTATATTAGTCCTGGTTGCTGGATAACTGTCAAGGCCATAGCCCAAAAAAAATTATAAGATGAAAAAGTAAGACTGAGGTTATGTTATTAAAATGTAAACAATTTTATTGTATGTAGTAAATAAAATTAATAGGGAACTTGCAAATTTTTTTTATTACATAATAATGTTCAGTTTTGTTTAAAAATGAGATTTCCAAAATTTCACGCTTCAAAAACTCGTAATAACTTAGAAATACATATTTAAAGTCTTCTGCGGTATAAAATAGTTCAAAAGACCCGTGACGTCACATAGTTTTACATTAGTTATTATTATGGTAATATTTCGCTGTGTCTAAGTACACGCTAACGTGTACGCAAATAAAAAAGTTAGGTACACGCGAATTAAACTTCATCAAGCCAGTGACGTCATTATTTAACGTGCGCAGTGACTGTATATTTTGGTACATGCTATTTTGATATGTTTAGTGTATGTTTGATAGAAAAATACTTGTTAAGGGAAGGGAAGCAGAAGTATTCAGATGTTTCAAACTTAATTGTAATAAATCAATGTATATATAAAAGTATATATTTAGGTTAACAAAATAAATATATGTATTTAGTTGACATGACACGTACAAAATATTGCTAAAATAATTTTTTACGTAAGTTAATTATTATAATCAACTATTCTAAATGGAAAATGAGCCACAATTTAACTAAAAAAATGATTTTATTAACGTTTCGACGTTCAAATCGGATGTCATTGTCAAAATACAAAAAATAGTCAGATTAAATAAATTATTAGAAAAAAATTTTTACTAGGCAAGAACATTTTTGTTTAATTTAATAATATTTTGTATTTTGAAAACGACATCCGATTTAGACGTCGAAACGTTAATAAAATCATTTTTTTAGTGAAATTGTGGCTTAGTTCTAACGAATGCAATTCCGATCTCGCGGGACCCCGATCTAGCGAGATCCCGTGTAATTTTTCGGGATCAATCCCGAAGCATAATATGACGAGATCCCGTTCGAGATTGACGGGATTGGGCGGCAATGGTCAGCGATGCTACACACATCTGCTCGGGACGCGAGCGGTGCGCCGACTGAACTGACTGACGACCGGGCGGGAGTGCAGTGCCGAATAGCACTGCAGAGGGAGGGAGAAAGAGGTGCATCATGCATGCGTGCGGACAGGCAGAGGCAGCCATTTGTTTGTTTACCTACCTAATTGTTTAAGTTATGCTCGTGCAGTTTTAGTAATTGTTTTTCCTTAAATTACGCATTTTTATGTTGTTTATGTGAGTTAAATACATAATAATATAACTTTTGGTTTCCTATAAGTAATAAGTGATTACTAGTAACTTAAAATGGCGAAAAACAATCCAGATCAAGCCTACGTGGAGTTTAGCAGTCGTTTACCGGTATGGAGATATTTCAAGAAAGCCGTTAATAATTTAACTGCTCAGTGCAAACTATGTAAATCTATTCTCAAAACCTCATCCGGGTCTACAAAAGGTTTACACGTCCATATGATGGCAATCCATAAAATCGACACAAAAATTGCGGGAGTCGGAAGAACATCAAGTACACCTGAGTCAAATGTATCACTACCTTCGACGTCGTCAGCGTCTACTAGAGCATCGTCGTCAGCTGCGCGGTCGCCTATTGATGTTGAGGCTCAATTTACACCAGAAGATCGTGAAAATTGCCAAATACCACAGAAGAAAATCAAAATCAGTGATTATTTTCCATACGATTCTAACGTAACAAAAGACTTAATGATTTCCCGAATGGTTGCCAAAGATGGTTTACCATTTAGAGTATTTTGTAGTTCCGAGGACATGAAGAGTCTTTTTGCTGCGAAAGGTAACAATTACAAATTGCCTTCTTCACCAAATACAATTAAACAAATTGTGATGAATTATGGAACGACGCTCAAAATGAAAGTGAAGGAAGATCTTTTAAAGTTGAAGAATGAAGATTATAGGTTTACAGTTACGTTAGATGAATGGACATCTGGAATGAATCGGCGATTTTTAAATGTTAATGTACACACAATTATTAACAGTGAGCCTACTCAATGGAATATTGGACTAGCGCGCATTTTTGGAAGTATGTCGTCGGAGTCTTGTGTTCAGCTTCTGAAAGAAAAACTATCAGAATTTAATTTATCCCTGGATAACGACATAGTCGATATAACGACCGATGGAGCCAGCGTCATGAAGAAAGTTGGTCGACTGATTGAACCACTACAACAGCTTTGCTACGCCCACGGTGTACAATTAGGTATAACAGATGTCATTTATAAGAAGAATGTAGAATCTAATGAAGTGGAAGAATTTGAAGACCCTGAACTGAACACAAATCGCAGTGCGGAGGAGGAAGAAGTCTTGGACGACAATCCGGATAATTATATTGGTTTATACTTTTCCTTACCTATAAGACAAGTTGATCTGGCTACAGAATACCAAATGATTATATCGAAACTAAGAAAATGCGTCAAACTTTTTAGGAATTCTCCTACCAAGAATGATATGCTTCAGAATTATATTCAGCAAGAGTTTGGCAAAACAATTCAGCTGGTCCTTGACTGCAAGACACGTTGGTCTAGCCTATGCAACATGATAAGTACATACAATAGAGTAAAGCAGTGTGTAGCTAAGACCTTAGTTGACCTCTCACTCAGTTCCAATTCAGACTATTTTTTCACGGATGAAGAACATGCTGTCCTTATCGATTTGGAAAATACATTTCAGCCAGTAAAGTTGGCCGTTGAGGTACTGTGCCGTCGAGATACTGATTTAGTTAGTGCAGAACATACGTTGCGTTTCATGATTCGAAAGCTAGAAGACCTAAAAACTCCTCTCTCAGAAAAGTTGGTATCTTCGATGAACAATCGTATCTCCGAGCGTCGCATAAAATCAACTGCAGCGCTGTTATATTTGAAAAATCCGAATAATTATCAAGATGATTTAGAACAATGGAAAGGCAACGAGACTTTCCAATTGCCAAGTAAATATCTCATAAGGAAAGAAATTAAAAATATAATCACACGATTATATCGCGAGGAACCAAACCAAGTAGAGATTAATACCACAGTATTAAACGAAGATGACTTGCCACTTTCTATGATTGCAGAGGATTTAAATTTAAGTGCAGTAGCAGTAGCTACACAAACTAATCCTACTTCACTTCAAGAGGAATTAGAAGAAACTCTGCGAGCGTCTAAAAGTCCTTTTACACGTGTAGCCAGGTCCACAAACTTAGACAAATTAGAGTCCGTAATAAAAAAAGAAATGGATTTATTTGAGTGTGGAGGAACAAGGGGGAGATTTTTGCAGTTTGCATATAATTGCTTAATCACGCTGTTGCCAACCAGTGTTGAGTCTGAGAGAGCATTCTCAGCAGCTGGCTACATTGCAACGGATATTAGATGCCGGTTAGCAGATAGTACTCTAGATACACTTTGTTTTTTAAGAAGTTACTTTCAAAATCACCCGTAAGTTACGGGAGATTTTGAAAGTAACTTCTCTCTTTTGAAAGTTACGGGCCGTAACTACTTTTTGATCTTCTTGAGCACTATATTTACTTTTGTTTTGATTATGTTCTTCGTGTTACTAAAACTGTTACTTAATTATTTAGTTAGTAAAAGTTAAAGAATAAAGGCATTTGTTTTCTTTCAAATAATATTTTTAATTAACCTCACTATCACAAATAGGCAGTTTTCATCGTATTCAGTCATGTGATTATTAGATATTTTTTTACCTAGACGAGATCCCGTAAATTTCGGGATCCCGCGGGATTGACATTTCTAATCCCGAGGGATCTCGACTTTACGATCTCGAGTCGGGATTGCATTCCCTACTTAGTTCCCATTTAGAATAGTTGATTACAAAAATGCCACAAGGAAATAGCTTCAGAACAAGTTAATTATTATTGTCTTCCTTTTATTTTAATTTTGGACGGTAATACTATTTCACTTATAACTAAAAAAATATATATTAATTTATAGTCTCTTAACTTTTTCATACTGTTTTAAAATGTTGTTAAACTCATTAAAACAACTAAATAATTGTCCACACTGCATAGTTAATTTAAAAACAAACAATAAAACAATCTTTACTAATCAATATTAAAATTAAAGTGTAAACACAACGCGATTAAACAAATTCCAACACTCTGACACTCTAACTTTTTTATTTGCGTACACGTTAGCGTGTACCTAGACACAGCGTTATATTTAGGTATATTCTTCTTCTCCTTCTTTAGTTTATTGGCCTCCACCTACTTGGGTATTTCTCAAGCTCGTCGTCGGGGAATAAAGGAAAAATATTTATATTCTAATGACATTTATCGTATGTCGTTGTAATAATATATACCAGTTTGTTGAGATTGGATTTTAATACAGTTTTTGAAGGAAAGGAACGAAGGTTTACTATTGAAAATAAAACCATTTTGTAAAAGTGCAAATTTTCTATGAATGGTTCAAACGAGTAAAAACACTTTTAACGTCACATAACTGTATTTTTTACTGACGTTTATAATGTCTAATTTAAAATTATATACCATTTTGTTTACTTTTTGGTGTAAAATGTAAACGCACAACCATATGACGTCACGACCCGTTTTTTGCTGGCTGGAATAATTTGAATTTTTAATCGTCTTTAGGGAAAAAACGAAAGACAAACAAAACTTTTTTATCATTGATACATGTTTTAAATTATGTTCTGTTGTGATTTATAACATTTTTTTCCAATTTAAAATTTTATGCAAGTTCCCTATTAATAATATTTACTGCAAGCCAAATTGTATCTTGCAGTACTGCAAGCCAAATACAATTAATTAAATTTACTTTGGAGCAACATATAATTTTTCTTCTGCAATGACAGTAGGTATGAAATATACGTCAATTTGACAACTTCAATTGGCAATATGATTTAAGAAAGTTGCAAGATTTATCCGCTATTCGCGCACGATCGTTTCTCGTATCCCCTCCAAGTACTTGCACACGGCGAATAGAACACCTCAATTATCTCGGAAACGGCTTGCATTATTTTTATGGATTTCGGCATTTAAGGTGTCTTTTGATGCGACCGATATTATAGTGATATTTACATTGTTGTCAGATCTTCCATTTTTCTGGAAATATAATGAACTCTCTTATTTTGATCACTGTCTATATTTTGTGAATTTTTACTGATTTTACTGACACCAAAATCTATCAAAATACTGCAAGCCGTTTCCGAGATAATTAAGACATTCTATACATAAAACTCACTCTGGATAATGGGAAAAAAATTAGATGTCCAAAAATCATTAGTGTGTTAAGATAATTTGTGCAATGTTAGTAAAAAAATATATCTACCATTTTGACTCATATGCGTATCTCCAATTTTCGGTCTGGATTTATTGGGTGTTGCTAGCTCTTCAATAGGTTGAGTTGCTTGTATGTACGGATCTTCATCCAGTTTTAGCGAAGTATCTAAAAAAATGTTTTTATTACAGAATATTCTGAATGAAAACAAACATTACAGATTCATTAGGGGCCGTTTAATTATCACGTAACGCTGGTTGGGGGGGGGGGGGGGTAAAAAATCTTCAAAAATTACGTTACGTAATACTTGAACGCCCCATTACGGTGCGTTACATAGGGGGGAGGGGGGTCAAAAATCGCGTTACTTAATACTTGAACGCCCCCTTACACGTAAAATGATAATGTGACGAAGCATAGTAATTCATTTTTGTTATTGGGAAAATATATTATTTGTGAAAGTCCACTCAATTTACATAATTGACAATGTGATGGATAATGTTTTTTTTATTACGAATAAAAACATTATGGACAAACAAGGAAAATGATGATTGTCAATCTTCGTCGCGCACTTAAAGAAGAAGAAGATTATGAATAAACTTTGCAGTAACAAAAACAAAATCACAAGGAACAAAAATAAAAATTATTTCCCCAATAAAATTTAAAAATAAATATAATATGTAATACTTACTTCCTTTTGACTTAAAACTCTCATCTCCTGTAAAGGATTTCGATTTTTCAGGTTTATCCTCAACGTCCAGAGGTTGTGTGGGTATAAGAAACACATCTTCACTATCTGTGGTAACATTTTTTGACACTGGCTGTTTTCTAATATTAAAAGGTTGAACAAACCCATCTTCATCTAGTTTTTGAGTAGGTTGGGAATACAAATCTTTCGTTGGTTTTTTTCTATCAGTAGGTTCGAGTAATTGCGTGGGCTGAAGGAATGTATCATCAATTTGTTGAGTGGGTTCTAAGTAAACATCCTCGTCCACTTTTTGCGTTGCTTCTTTAGTAGGCTCTTTTTTATCTTTAACCTTACCTGTACAAAACACCAAACAATTACCAACAATACAGAGATACAAGAGTATGTAAAAAGAGAATATTGGAGACGCTTTACCAAACAAATGGAACACGATTTTTATGGGGCGCAAAGAAAAGTTTTGGAAAATACTAAAAGTAGGAAAAAACCCATTAACGAGTACAGAAGTTTGAATAAAATAGAAGCAGAACAATGGACCGCCTATATAGAAGAACTATATAAGGAAGACACTGTAACACCTAAGGTGACCAACTGTACTCATTTACTGAGTTCTGTACTCTGTTTTTCACAAACAGTACTCATTTATATAATTTTATACTCATTTGTATTTCTAAAACATTTGTTTAGATTATTTTATTTCAATTTTATTAATTAAATATTTAAAATTATTTTGACAGTGATTTGAATTTCACACGCGCATATTGCTTGCCATTTCCGACAGGCCAGGGTGGTAAAAAGAGTTTCTGTTCATTGTAGTTTCTTTGAAGAAATTCGAAGTGAAAATTTATATCTAAATGAACAAAAATTGAAGAAATGGAACGATGAGAAAATAGAACTTGGCAAAGATGGGTAGAAATCTTTCGGCATTTTAGAGTAGAACATATCCCATATGAAAATTTAAAAGTTTTAACGGAAAGTTCCTTATGTTGTCCAGGCACTAATGCTGCTGTTAAAAGGGTATTTTCATTAGGGAATGATTATTGAAGCAGTGAGAAGTCGCAACTTTCTGTAAAAATATTGTCTGCCGTAACAGTCAAATTTAATATGCAAAATGAAAGTTGTTCGGATGTGGCTACATTATTAAACAAACATCCTCAGTTAGCAAAAAAATCCACTCCGAAGAAAAATATGTTTTTAACAGAAAATAGTTTTTATCGTTTTTTCTTCTGTTTTTTTTTCACTTATGAAATACTTGCGTCATCTTAATAACACCTGAAGAAGAGGAAGAAATAGGTAATGAAGATGAATCCAACATACACTCAGGTGCAAAAAATCGATCCACTTAAAAATTTGGTCATTTTTGATGTCTCGAATTTCCTAAACCTGTTGTCCGACTTAAGTGATTTTTATACCATGTTATACCGCCTTATTCATGAACAACATCACTGTAATAATATTGTTGCTAGACAGATAAACTGTCATTGTATACCGGGTGTACGAATCAAACTGTGTTTTTTTCTCAAAGTTCGCATCACCCTGTGGAATATTCTAGCATTTATACAATACTGAAATAAAGCCCAACTATAGTATCATGTTTTCTCAAAATTCTGTTTTTTGATTCATTCACTTATGTTGGACCATAAAAAAGTTAGGTACTTTAACAACTAACCATGTTTTTCATCAATATAGGGTGTTTTTAAATAAATATTGTTAACTTTAAGGGGTAATTCTGCATGATAAAATAATGACAGTTTGCTTTATAAACTTATGCCCGCAAATACTTCGTTTCTGAGATAGGGGGTTTTGAAATTTTTCTTACAAACTGTCGATTTATTTATTGCTTTAAGGCAATGGGTACATAATTCGCAAATATTTTACGGCTATCCCTACTTTTTCTGTCTTTACACGGCAAATTACGTGTAGTAAAATTCACACTGGTATGGTTATGTAAACATTACTAGAATGTCATTCTACTTGAAAATGTCATCATTAACTTAAAGAGATCGCTTTTGAATGTTCTTGGATAACTGTTATTTGTATAATTGCAAATTATTAATTCAGTTAATAAATGTGATAATTTTTTCACTAACTATGTATTCAGTGATTGTAATAATTTATTTGTACAACAAAAACTAATACTCAATCGAGAAAAGAGGAAAAGTGTTTTTTTAATAATATATTGTTACTATAAAACGCTTAAAATTTTGAACATCTTTAACAACAAAATACTTGGATCACAGAATATATTATCCTGATGTATTCTCTGCTTGGATCTTCCACAAATAATAAACAATAAATAACTTTTTAAGTTCACGTCTTAAATCAATTTCATCAAATACACTAATAGACTAAGAGCCGCTATAGGTGAAAATTCTTAATCATTTTAGGCACGACGGGACCCTATAACTTAAATAGTAGAACCTAAAAGAAAACGTTTGAACACTGTGCCGTCACTTTTCAGTGGCACATGCGTCTACAGTGGCGCATCAAACTTTCCACTTATGGACGGGATACATAAATTAAAAAATACCCTCCCTCATTACCAGAATTTAATTTTTTCATTTTTTTAAGTTCTATGTGATTAAGACATAAGATACATCGTAATTTTAACCCACCACCCCCTTCTCCCTGCCCCCACCATCAAAAACTTTATTTTTAGATTTTATTTTTTTTTTGTGGGATGCAATCAATTTTAAAATTTCAAAAAATTCACAAGCATAGTTAAGGCTTTTATAAAACACGTCTATTTTTTATAGACCTGTAGGTTGAGTGTACAAAACCTCAAAAATTAAAAAAAAAAAATTTTTGGAAAAAAGTTTATAACTTTTTTTTGGGGATAGCTGCAAATCTAATTTTTTCTTAGTCTTGTGTACTTTATCAAACACTATATTTCTAATTTTTTTCAGATTTTTCCGTAACGCTGGTCACCTTCAAAAATCCAAAAAACTGTTTTTTAAGGGGGTTTTGGGGGGTTTGAACGTGTTTTTCTGATTTTTAAATATTCTAAAGGACTCAGTTATTAAAGTTACATATCAACTATAAAAACAAAATTGATTTGATATATTATGAAGTCTATAAAATAGAGAAAATCCCCCAAAACTCCCCAAAAAACAGTTTTTCGGATTTTTGAAGGTGGGGAGCCTTACGGAAAAATCTGAAAAAAATTAAAAATATAGTGTTTGATAAAGCACACAAAATTAAGAAAAAATTAGACCTGCAGCTTTTCCTCAAAAAAAGTTATACGCTTTTTTGGAAAAAAAAATTTCTTTTAATTTTTTGAGGTTATGTACACTCTACCTATGGGTCTATAAAAAATAGGCATGTTTTATAAAAGCCTCAGCTATGCGTGTGAATTTTTTAAAATTTTAAAATTTATTGCATCCCACCAAAAAAAAAATAAAAATGAAAAATGAAGTTTTTGATGGAGGGGGCAGGGGAAAGGGGGTGGTGGGTTAAAATTACGCTGAATCCTATGTGTTAATCACATAGAACTTAAAAAAATAAAAAAAATTTAATTCTGTTTGTAAGGGAGGGTAACTTTTAATTTATTTATCCCGTCCATAAGTGGAAAGTTTGATGCGCCACTGTCGACGCATGTGCCACTGAAAAGTGACGGCACAGTGTTCAAACGTTTTCTTTTAGGTTCTACTATTTAAGTTATAGGGTCCCATCGTGCCTAAAATGATTAAGAAATTTCACCTATAGCGGCTCTTAGTCTATAATTATCAGTAGTAATTGCACAAGAGCTCTGAAATTATTGAATTTTTCCCGAGTGACACTTTGACAGTTTTAATTTCACGAGCCGAAGGCGAGTGAACTTATGTCAAAGTGTCACGAGAGCAAAAATTCTATATTAATTTCAGAGGTCGAGTGCAATTTGTTGCGATTATTTCATGAATAAAACTGTTCAAAACCAAAATTTTATTGTAATTTATTTATGTAAGTACCATTAAACACACAGTTTTTATAAATATTTGACGATTGAAAGTCATCACTTTTATAATTTTTAAAACATTAATTGTCATTAATGTCACTGAATGTATTTTTTCATAGCAACGAAGGGCATCTGACGTAATATACTTAACGACGGGAGATTATCAAAAATTATCGATTTAATTCAGATTTCTGTAGCTTTCTATTGGTCAGAATCTCCTATGAATGAAATAATCAATATTATTTAATCAACAACTCAAAATATTCCCGATGCCGTGTCAAATATTTAAAATTGTCACTGATTGTCAATCTCTGACTGACAATATGCTGACAATATTCTATTCGACTGAGTGAGTTGTAAGACAAAGATAGATTTGGAAAATATTACCACGGACATGGTGTCCATTTTTTTCGAATCCTGAAAAAAGTATATACTTTTAAAAAATTTAAACGCAGAATGAAAGACTAAATTATTACCGAGGGCCGAAAGTCCCTTAAAATAAATAAAAAGTTTATTTCGAATGAGATATTTGAAATTAAAAATCACACTAAATTTTCTCTTAGATTTTAACTTCTGTAACTTATTAAAATAAACATTATAGAAGTTCTCAGGAACTTTCGGCCCTCACTAATAACGTAATCTTTCATACTGCGTTTAAATTTTTCAAAAATACTTATTAGTTTTCTCAGGATTCGAAAAAAATGAATCCCCATTTAAATAGCATTGCAGCCGAAAATACGTACCCATCCTCTTAAAACCGGTTGCGTTATGCAAATGAAAAATGGTGGGTTTTAAGACATAGTTATTGCACATTTTTAATATCCACCATTGGCGCACAAACGGGTATTATGACCATTACCCATATGCAAGCCAGTGGTGAATATAAAATTCTTAATTGTATGTCAAAAAATATGCAATAACTACGTCTTAAAACCCACCAAATTTGATTTGCAAATCTCAAGAGGTTTTAAAGCAATAAATAAATCGTCAGTTTGTAAAAAAAATTGAACATCCCGTATCTCGGAAATGAAGCGTTTGCGGATATATGACTATAAAGCAAACTGTCATTATTTTCTCATGTAAAATTACACCTTAAGCTTGTCGCACTTATTTAGAAACACCCTGTACGTATGACGAACATGGCCAGTTGTTAAAGTACCTAACTTTTTTATTATCCCACACAAGCGAATGAATCTAAAAACAGAATGTTAAGAAAACCTGAGGCTATGGTTGGGTTTTAATTTCAATGTTTTATAAATGCTAGAATAGTACACAGGGTGATGCGAACTTTAAGAAAAAAAAAAAGCAGTTTGATTCGTACACCCGGTATACAATGACATTTTACCTGTCTAGCAACAATATTATTACAGCGACATTATTAATGAATAAAGCTATAACATGGTAAAAAAAGTCACTTAAATCGGACAACGGGTTTAGGAAATTAGAGACATCAACAATGACCAAATTTTTAAGTGGATTGATTTTTTTGCACCTGAGTGTAGATACAGAACTAGAAATCACAAAAGAAGAAATAAGGAATAACCTACGTAAATTAAAAAACAGAAAAGCCCCCAGGTAAAAACGTTAATCGAGAACATAGAGATTCTCTTTCAAGAAATAATATGTAGTCAGCGTTTACTAGACCAGTGGAGGACGAGTATAACAATATCAATACACAAGAGAGGAAACAACAAAGACCCTACCAACTACCGTACCTTCATATTGCTGAGCACAATTCTTAAACTTTTAGCAAAAATACTTGCCAATAAAATAAATGAAGAATACACGATTAGTGAGGAAGAACAAGGTTTTCGGAAAAATAGGTCCACAATAGATGCCATATTCATAGCCAGACAAATTGCTGAAAAGGCACTGGAATATAATAAACCTGCATTTATGTGCTTTATAGATCTAACTAAAGCCTTCAATTGTGTAAGATTAGAAGATGTGCTAAGATTGGTAAAGAAGAAAGATAAGCCCAAGATGATAAGAATAATTAAAGACGTTAATACGAAGAACAAAACCAGAATAAAAGTCGAGAATGAACTAACATCGGAAGTAGAAATCAACTCGCGAATCCGACAAGGGGATAACTTGAGCCCATTGCTTTTTAATTTTTTAGTAATGGATAAAATCATCGAAAACATTAAAAGTGCAGGAAAAGGATATAAGATGGCATGGCAGAAAAACAAACAAAAATCCTCTGTTATGCTGACGACGCAATCTTAATCTCCGATAACGAGGATAACCTACAGCGAATGGCACAGACTTACAATACAGTGGCGAAGAAGTACAGCATGAAAATATCAACAGCTAAGACCAAATCCCTGGTAGTGTCAAGGGAACCCATAAGATGCAAAATAGTAATTAGCTACGAACTAATTGAACAAGTCTCGAGATTAGAATATCTGGGAGTCGAAATATGTAGTTATGGAGATGTTACATGAGAGCGTCCGAAAGCAAGCAAACAAAGCCAACTACGTGTCAGGATGTAAAGAAATAAAGATATGAGGCTGGAAGGGAAAGTCCGCATATACAAATCATGTGTAAGACCGATCATGGAGTACGCGATAGAAACAAGATGTTGTTCTGAAGCTATTTCCTTGTGGCATTTTTATAATTAACTATTTAGATGGGAAATAAGCCACAATTAAATTGAAAAAAAATGTATTAACGTTTCGACGCCCAAATCGGGTGTCGTTGTCAAAATACAAAATACTACTAAATTAAACAAAAATGTTGTTGCTTAGTAAAAAAATTCTTCTAATAATTTATTTAATCTAACTCATTTATATCGGCAATTCAGACATATATTATACATTTTTAAGTAGAAGACTTTAAAATGATATTGCCAATATTTATGAGTTGCGTTCCTGCGACGACTTTACTGAAATATAGTTCATTCGATTACATGAAATCAACCCCAACTCAAGAATATCCGCCACAAAAAATCATAGCATGTGATCTGTCTTTAAAAAGACAACCAAATGCAATGTTGACAGTAAAATTCTCGCGTTAGAGAGTCCATAGTAAATCACGAGGGAAAACCAAGAAAAAAAACCTCGTGATACTATCCCGACGCCGTAAGTATTTGGTCTTACATTTAGTTTACTCTCAAAACTAATACCAAATATACCAAATTCTGACTTTAATATACAATATATATGTTGTTTAAATTATAAATAATATTATTAATACATAGATATATAAGTAATACTAAAATATTGTAAAATATTTACTAACTTGATATGATATTGACTTACTAATCGTGGTATTTTATTTCTATTGACTTCCTCTTTCAGTATGAGTAACCACATTCTACTGCATTCTACCGAGGAATTTGCAATTTGAACATCAGTCTTATATTAAAAATAAAGAATTTGATAGATCTCAAATATGTCAACACGTATGGGATAATGAACATAGAGTTCAGTGGAGAGATTCAAGTATAGTCCTGAAAGAATCAGATAGTAAAAAGAGAAAAATCAAAGAAGCGGCTCTAATTATGCTAAATGAAACCAATTGTGTCGCAAATTCCTCGGTAGAATGCAGTAGGATGTGGTTACCCATACTGAAAGAGGAAGTCAATAGAAAGAAAATACCAAGATTAGTAAGTCAATAACATATCGAGTTGGTACATATTTTATATTTTAGTATTACTTATATATCTATGTATTATTAATATTATTTATAATTTAAACAACATATATTGTTGTATAATTTTTATGGGAAAATTTTAGAAAATAAATTTATATCAGAGACCACGAGATCATATATTTTCATCGCCCTGTATATGACCAAAAATTGTAAATATTATAATTTAGTTAGTAAACAGTGTTTTTCACGGAGAGTGAAATCGTTAAGGTGGTTTGTTAATGGGTCTCGGAACGAACTCAAACAATGGTGCGGTAAAAATTAGAAAGTACATTTATTTCGCTGTAGAATGAACAATGACGTTTTATAAATGTTTCTTAGAAGGATAGGCAGTAAGCAAATTTATTGAGTTTAGAATATAAGGCTTTTTGTTTAGCATTTTGAAACAATGAAATTCATTGGGTGTTTCCTAGAATTTAACAAAATGGAAAGTTGTATACAAAATAAATTGGTTCTTAAGAAATGAAAATATGGATGTAGTGGGTATAGAGAATGTTTGTGATTGGCGAAGAAAGATAGATAGTAGGAATGAGAGTGTTGAGTCTGATTTTGAGGAGAGAAAAAATGGTCACTGTGTAATGAATATCTGGAGAGTACAGTCCAGTTTTTAAAAAGTGAGAAGTCGGTGTAAAGTGGAGAAATTGGCCTTTGAGAGCAGAATCGTGGTGAAACGAAATCGTTGACCGAGTTGAGAAGTTAATTTTCCTTGTGTCAGAGGAGATTCCTGTTTTCTGTCTAGAACGAGTAGCTGGTGGATATCAATTTGCACAAGATATCGAGCAGAGAGAAAACTGAATAGAGATTTCGAGCGAGTCCCGTTTGTTTGTGTTTGTTTGTTGGTGAAGCAGTTTGGACGAGAAGGACCTTTCGCTACATCCTAGGAGCACGTGTGGGAGAATAAAGGACTACGCAATCCAGTAAGAAGAAGTAAAGAAGAAACAAAAGGTTAGTCAGAATTTTTGTGAAACGGAGAGAGTTGTTTTATATCCACGCCATATTTGTTTATTTTTGTATTGAGCAGTTCTATAGCATAACTTAGTCATTCCAAAATTTAAAGAAGAATTAAGTAATCAATTCCAAAGCAGAAAAGAAAATTTTAGTATTTTTTTGTAAGAATAGTCTAACAAATTATTGAATAAAATTTTTGTTAAAACAAAGGAGATATCAAGATTAAAGCTTAATTTATTACATGAGAAAGAGTTGCAACAGAATTGAATGTTAGTATAATTTTTAAATCTTAATTTTATGGTATATTGGATAAATAAAAAATATTTATAACATTTATATGACATCGAATGTGTTTAATTTCCCTGTTTTGTCCCTGGAAGAAGTAAGCAACTAGAGATACTAGAAGCCACAAACCGAAGGTAATGCATTAAAATTAAAATAGCCCTGAGAATAAAATGTATTAGATTTAATTTAATTTTGGTTTTGTTTTACATAAGTACTAATTAAAATAATTAAGTAATTAATCAAAATAAGAATTTGCTGATCAATCTCATAACAGAGAGAAATACAGAGCATAACAATATATTATACAGGGTGTCCCGAAAAGATTGGTCATAAATTATACCACAGATTCTGGGGTCCAAAATAGGTTGATTGAACCTCACTTACCTATATACAATAGTGCACACAAAAAAAGTTACAGCCCTTTGAAGTTACAAAATGAAAATCGATTTTTTTTCATATATCGAAAACTTTTAAAGATTTTTTATTGAAAATAGACAAGTGGCATTCTTATGGCAGCAACATCTTAAAAAAAATTTAAAGTGAAATTTGTGCACCCCATAAAAATTTGATGGGGGTTTTGTTCCCTAAAACCCCCCAAACTTTTGTGTACGTTCCAACTAAATTATTATTGTGGCACCATTAGTTAAAAACAATGTTTTTAAAACTTTTTTGCCTCTTAGTACTTTTTCGATAAGCCAGTGTTTATCGAGATATTTTGAATATTTGTCGAATCCACCACATATTTGTATATGGTAAGTACGATTATAGAGACCTGTTAATTATCTGAAAATGTATTTATAATTTACATTTTTAGGTATATTTTGAAAAAGACGCCACATCTCGATAAAGGGTGACTTATCAAAAAAAGACTAAGAGGCAAAAAAGTTTTAAAAACACTGTATTTAACTAATGGTACCACAATAATAGTTTAATTGGAACGTACACAAACGTTTGGGGGGTTTATAGGAACAAAACCCCCATAAAATTTTTATGTAAATATATTAAAAACGAAGCCGCATCTCGATAAAAACTGGCTTATCGAAAAAATACTAAAAAACAAAAAAGTTTTAAAAACGTTGTGTTTAACTAATGGTATCACAATAATGAATTAATTGGAACGTACACAAAAGTTTAGGGGGGCTTAAGGGAACAAAACCCCCATAAAATTTTTATGGAGCGGACAAATTTCTCTATAATTTTGTTTTAAGATGTTCTTCTCATAAGAATGATACATGTATATTTTCAATAAAAAATCTCTAATAGTTTTCGATATATTGAAAAAAATCGATTTTCATTTTGTAACTTCAAAGGGCTGTAACTTTTTTTATGAGCACATTTGTACTAAGGTAAGTTAGGTTCAATCGAACTATTTTTGACCCCAGAATGTGTGGTATAATTTATGACCAATCTTTTCGGGACACCCTGTATATTAAAGTCAGAATTTGGTATTAGTTTTGAGAGTAAACTAAATGTAAGACCAAATACTTACGATGTCGGGATAGTATCACGTTTTTTTCTTGATTTTCCCTCGTGATTTACTATGGAATCTCTAACGCGAGAATTTTACTGTCACCATTGCATTTGCACTGTAACATAGAAGACAGTACGGTGAGGAAGACAGAGAAGACGAGAGTGGAATCAGCATGTGACGAGAATGGATAGTGAAAGAATAGCCCGTATAGCCAGAGATTCAAATCCAACACGCAAGAGACCAATAAGAACGCCCTTTAAAAGGTGGGGAGATAGCTGGCAGTCAACATCACAGCTACGAATACAAGCTCAAAATCGGTTAAGAACAGATCAAGAGGCTTAATATAAGAAGAAGAACCTTACCTGATGCCACTGGTTGAGTGGGTTGAAGGAAAACATCATCAATCTGTTGAGTTGGTTCTATATACACATCGTCATCCAATTTTTGCGTTGCTTGGCAATATATATCTTCTTCAGCAGGCTTTTTTCTATCAACAACCTTCTTTGGCGACACCGGTTGAGTAGGTTGACGAAAAACATCATCGATCTGTTGGGTTGGTTCTAAATAAACATCATCGTTTAGTTTTTGGGTTGGCAGGGAATATACATCTTCTTTTGTAGGCTGTTTTCTTTCACTAGGTTCGTTTAATGGCACCAGTTGAGTGGATGCAAGAAAAACGTCATCGTTTTCTTGCGTGGCCTCAAAACAGGCATCTAAAGTGTCCAATATCTTTGGATCCGCATCATTTATTGTAGTTGTATCTGATTTTTGTGCACTATCTATATTTTTACAATCCTCTACTCCCTGTTTGTCCAAACTACTTCTTTTTTCTTGGGATTTGGGCTTCTTTGCATTGTCAAGATCATCTAATTCTGGAAACTCCATAAGCTCCGTTAATCCCAACTTAAAACTCTCTTCAGAAGATTGTACATTGCTCGTCTGTGAGGATTTCAACGGTTTGTAGTCTAATTCTTTCGCGAAGAAATCTTGAGTGGCTGGTATACAGTCAGAATCATCCAAATCATCAAAATCTTTATTAGATTTGATCTGTGGATCTGTAGATTTAATCTGTGGATCCGTAGATTTCATCTGTGGATCTGTTGATGTTGCCTCATGACTATTATTCGCACTTAACCTTAGTGACAAGTCTTCTAAAAGCGCATCTTCACAGTCAGTATCTGAGTCTGAACTATCATCTTTTCCTTGTCCACCTTGCTCTAGAGCTTTATCTGTAGCTTTACAATTAATTTCTGGATCTCTTTCTGGTGACTTATGAGCAGATATGTTTTCGTCCAGTTCATTTTGACTATTTTTACTTTTTAATAATTGTGATGTAGGCTGTGATTCAAGGTTTTCAGCTTCTGCAATTAAAAAGTCCATTGAATCATTATTTTGAAAACTATCTAAAAATGTTTCTTCTATAGCGAAGTCTTCTGCTTTAGTACTATCTATTGAACTAGCAAAAGAATCATCATATTCGTTACAATTGTTTTGCACACCTGACGTTGAAGGCTCTTGACTGTCATGAATGGTTTTACTTGCAAATTTAGTGTTCAATTTATCAAAAATTTTATCTTCTCGATCCTTTAAAATTTTATGTTCTCGAATACTTTCCTGAATACTGTTTAGTAACTCTTGAGTATCAGTTGGTGTTACAAGTGACACAGGAACAGTTGTATCGTTCAATTTCTTAGAAATAGCCTCCATCTCTTCCTGAGTCATTATTTGTGTATTGGAATCTGATGTGCTATCAGTTTCCTCATTCTTCTCATTATCAGGAAGTAGTTTTTCTATTGGATTTTCGTCAGGTTGTATGGAATGATTAAAAACTTGAGTGGCCATTTCATGGATATTGTCTTCCTCTTTACTGCATGTCGGAACAAAACTCTGTACTTGCGTTGGAAGATCATGAATGTTGAGTACTTGCGTTGGAAGATCATGAATGCCATATACAGTTTCTATAATTACATTTTGAACTGGTTCATTTTTAGCCACCTCGTTACCTGGAATTTGAACCACGTGATTTTCTTGATCTTTAACTTGAGTCTGAACTACTTTTTTAAAATGAAATTTCTTAGGTTTTGGAACGGGTGGCGGATGAAATTCTACAACTTGGGTTGCCATTTCGTGAATGTTAATATCGCTAACTGTTTGGTCATTATTTACACCGGTACTAGTAATGTCCGTAGGGTTGACTAGGACTTGTGTATCTGAAGAATAAAAATTTTGTGTCTGTGAAAGTTGACTGGCCTCAGCAGCATCATTTTGGGTTGGGTCTGTGACTACAATCTATATAAATAATTAATTAATGACGATATAAAATACTAAAATAAGATTTTAATATAAGTACAAATAAATAGACTATCGACATCTATTAAAATCGTATATACAGGGTGTCCTAGACTAATTTACCCACGCTATATCTCTTAAACGAATAGAGATTTTTGAAAGGGACAAAAGGTGATATATTCTACTTGTAATACACTTTAATACGGCGTACAAAAAAAGCATCCCCTAAATAATCATCCCTTAGTTACAACCCCTAACTTTAATTTTTTTAATAGCACCCTGTATATTTTTTTATAGTTTTGGATGTGGTCTTTTATCGTCTATTCAACACATTTTTTGAAAATAAAATCGGTTCGTAAATAACCTAGAAACTATCAGTTTATTTTTTTTAAATTGTGTGTCCCAGACTAATTTATCCAGGCTATATTTCTTAAACGAATGGAGATTTTCGAACGGCACAAAAACTGATCTATTCCATTTGTAATACACTTTCATATGGCGTAGAAAAAATTCATCCCCTAAATAATCATCCCTAACTTACAGGGTGCTATTTAAAAAAATAAAATAAAGTTAGGGGTTGTAACTAAGGGATGAATATTTATGGGATATTTTTTTTCTACGCCATATTAAAGTGTATTACAAATGTAATAGATCAGTTTTTGTCCCATTCGAAAATCTCCATTCGTTTATGAAATATAGCCTTGATAAATTAGTCTGGGACACATAATTAACAAAACTAAACTGATATTTTATTGGTTATGTACGAACCGATTTTATTTTCAAAAAATGTGTTGAATAGACGATAGAAGACCACATCCAAAACTATAAAAAATATACAGGGTGCTATTAAAAAAATTGAAGTTAGGGGTTGTAACTAAGGGATGAATATTTAGGGGATGATTTTTTTCTACGCCGTATTAAAGTGTATTACAAGTAGAATAGAACACTTTTTGTCCCATTCGAAAATCTCTATTCGTTTAAGAGATATAACGTGGATAATTTAGTCTGGGACACCCTGTATAGAAAAAGAAAATGCAGATATTTGTAGTGTCTTACAAAGGAAAAATAATAGGTGAATAAGTAGCCTTAGTTAAGTATAAAGTTAAGTTTAAAAATACTAAATTAAATAATAAACTTAATTAACTAAATTAAAAAATACTATTTAAATACAGTCGAACCCGCTTATTAGAATAGCCTTCGTGCCAAGCAAAAATATTAGAAAATAAATGGGAATTAGGTTTTAGAAAAGACTTCCGAACAAACGATCAACTATTGGTAATAAATAATCTTATAGAAAAATGCTGTTTCTAAAAACAGCCAAGTGTGTGGCAATGTACCTATAGAAATTTGTAGACAAATGAAATTATTTTATGATCTTGTCGGCATACGATGGAATTGTCTGTGGGAAAGGAGCGTTTACTCATAACACAGTAATAAAGTGTTTATTAGGTACCTGACAAACCGTAATAATATACAAAACAGCAGGCTTTCGAAGCTCTTACCGACAAACCATTATATCAGGCAAATTTAAAATTTTTAGGAAATTGTACGTAAAAATGTATTTGTTGACCTGAAAAAATTATTCTAAAAAGCGGTATTAGGTTACTAAATCATATTCCAATAAACGGATAAATTTATTAAAGGCTAAATGGAAACGTTTCGGGACCTCGAATTAATATTCCATAAACCGAGATATTCCTATAACCGGTACTCTAATAAGCAGGTTCGACTGAATATTATTCAAGTAATATCAATCCTGAAGGAACATACTGTAAAAATTAAGTAACCATCACTCACACAATCTATACATGTTTGGTAAAATTTTGTTTCTCCATAATTCCAACAATTTATTAGAGAGGGTGATTCATTGGTAAGAACTGATTTTAAAACTGTTAACTCTTTCAAAATTCCACAATTCTAGCGCCGTCATAATTTCATTATTATTTTTAGAATTGAATTTTTTACTAGAAATTAATTCCATCATGATCTGTGTGTATCTTTGTTGTTATGTGAATTTCGTAATTACCCAAGTCTTACGTTACTATTATGGGAGTATATAGTATTTTTACTACAAAAACATGCATATGTCACTCAAAATTTCTGACGTCAAAGCACTGCCAAAACATTAGAATATGAATAATAACGAAAATTCATTTTTAAAAGAAAAACAATTGTTAACATCTGTTTTATTAAAAAATGATTATCCTTTATCGTTTATAAATAAGGAATTGTCAAGATTGGATCGAACAGAACAACTTAGAACGGGATCCTACAACATTCACAAGAAATAATACGAGGAAAATATCAATGTCATATATATAAAAGGACTATCCGAGAAGCTTAAAACAATAGGCAATAAATTCAACATTTCAACAACATTCAAAACAACAAACACATTGAGATCTATTCTATCTAAAACTAAACCTAAAACAATGAACAAGAAAGAACAAAGAATTGCATTTATAAAATACCATGTGAATGCGAACAATTTTATTTAGGTGAAACATCAAGACCATTAAACGTTAGAATAAGTGAACATCAGTCTTATATTAAAAATAGAGAATTCGATAGATCTCAAATATGTCAACACGCATGGGATAATGAACATAGAGTTCAATGGAGAGATTCAAGTATAGTCCTGAAAGAATCAGATAGTAAAAAGAGAAAAATCAAAGAAGCGGCTCTAATTATGTTAAATGAAACCAATTGTGTCGCAAATTCCTTGGTAGAATGCAGTAGGATGTGGTTACCCATACTGAAAGAGGAAGTCAATAGAAAGAAAATACCACGATTAGTAAGTCAATAACATATCGAGTTAGTACAAATTTTATATTTTAGTATTACTTATTGTACATCTATGTATTATTAATATTATTTATAATTTAAACATATTAAAGTCAGAATTTGGTATTAGTTTTTTGAAAGTAAATTAAATGTAAGACCAAATACTTACGATGTCGGGATAGTATCACGAGGTTTTTTCCTGGTTCTCCCTCGTGATTTACTATGGAATCTCTAACGCGAGAATTTTACTGTCATCGTTGCATTTGGTTGTCTTTTTAAAGACAGATCACATGCTATGATTTTTTTGCGACGGATATTCTTGAGTTGGGATTGATTTCATGTAATCGAATGAACTATCTTTTAGTAAAGTCGTCCCAGGAACGCAAGTCATAAATATTGACGATATCATTTTAAAGTCTTCTATTTTAAAATGTATAATATACCTCTGAATTGCCAATATAAATGAGTCAGATTAAATAAATTATTAGAAGATTTTTTTTACTTAGCAACAACATTTTTGTTTATTTTAGTAGTATTTTGTATATTGACAACGAAACCCAATTTGGGCTTCGAAATGTTAATAAAATCTTTTTTTGGTAAAATTGTGGCTTATTTCCCATTATAAATAGTTGATTATAAAAATGCCACAAGGAAATAGCTTCAGAACAACAATTAGAATATGAGTTCTATCAGATCATTTAATATATCAAGGTTAAAAGTAAGAGATGCATGTACTGAATAATATTTAACACGAAGAAAATATTGTAGGTATAGCATGAGATTGTTTATAAAGAAATTAAGGCTTTAGATGCCTAGCCTCTCACTGTACAAGAAACATGGCCATGATGAAAAGTCATATTCTAATGTTTTGGCAATGCTCTAACATCAAAAATCTTGAATGACGTAAGCATGTTTTTGTAGTAAGAAGTCTATAGATACGTGACTTTCTAAGTTATAGCTTTTAACTGAATTAATTTCTTAAATCCACACATACCATTGAAAAATGATTCATGTTATCTAAAATATGTTATCCACAAGGGAACATGTGTTATGGCAGCTACATCTGTGAAGATCGTATTACCATCAAATTTATACTTATCATATTCCATGTTTATTGATGGTTAAAAATTAAATGATCTGGTATTATTTAATATCTTAGTGTTTATGTCTTAACTATTAAAGCTGTTCTCATGTTTTAAATGCTATTTAAAACAGGAGAACAGCTTTTGCAGTTGGTGTTTAACTTATTGTTTTTGTCATAGTATCAGCTGTTAAATTTTTGTTAATTACTTCCTCTGGGTAGTTTTAGTACTCATTTTGTTAATTTATTTTTGTGGATTAAAACAAAATATTAGGTTAAAGTAAATGCAAATGATTTGCAGTATATGCTATCAGTTTCTCGTAGAATAAAAATGGATATAAAAATGGTACAAGTACATGACAACCAGATCATAGACCCTTCTCACAAAAGAAAAAACAAATTATCTGGAAGGTATATGTCAAGTATATTGTAATAAATGTTTGTTAAATTGTCGGTAAATGTATTTACTTGTATGAAATGTCTTAATATTGTCTACAACATTTAAAGTTTTAAAAAAATTAATACTTACATTTGAAAAAATGGCATTAAGTTCACCAAATTTAATGTCATCATTGTTGGCTAACTTATATAACTGTAGAGGAATCATTTTCGAGTTGTGAATAAATGTACTATTAGAAGAATTCATGTCACTGATGTACATCTGTGTTTCATCTATGGCCACGATAACAGCTTGATGCTGGCTTACAGTCTATAAAACAAATAAAAAAAGTTATAGAAACAATTGATGAGATTTACTCATAAAATATATTTTACACTCTAATTTATAAGTAGGTACAAGGTACAAGCCGACAAGCCAGTGCTGGCACGTGACCTTGAGTGAAAATACACAGCGACAAATGCAGAATACGAGAAGGTCAGCCGCCAACTCTTGTTTGTCGCTCTGTACATATATTAGAATATTTTCTGAATTTTTGACACAAAAGTACCCACTATTAGTAAAAAAATATATGATGATGACAAATGATGAACTCATGTGAATTTATGTTCTTAACACATTGACTGCCATGACATTTTTAAGAAATCTGGCCTAAAATAACAAATTTATTTAAACTCATTATAGTATTATGGGATAACTCGTAGTTGGCATACTAGAAAAGAACACCCATAAACCCAAAAATACTTTTAGTGATGAAACAGTTAAAGGTGTCTAGGTAGTTATTCTGGAGTGCTCTTTTGTTTGTTTATTCAAAAACAAATTTTCAGCGTATGCATTGTTTCTGCCACTTATGTTCGACAAAGTAATCAGTAAAGAATTATAATTTTGAAAAATTCATAAGGGTTATCTGTACGTAAACTTGTTTTTAGCCCAGGATTACCATAAAATTGAAAATCATTGAATTTCGGTAAATCACTCCATAATTGCACATAATTTATATTATTCTTCTTCTTTTGGCATCATAACCCTGGATGGGTCATTGCCTGTTTGCCTATGTCCTTCCATTCAGATCTCTCTTGTACCCTTCTCCTCCATTATCTTATATTTGCTTATATTCATACATAATTTATATTACAGTGGAACCCCGATAAGTTGGCCCCCGATAACCCGGACCGATTTTCATCAGACAAACATTTCAACAATAAAAATGTATGTAATATAATAATGAGAGATAATGTGTATTTGTGTAATTTGAACTATACGATAGTAAAAATGACTCAAGGCACACAGCGGCAGAGCGACATTCACTGTCTCGGATTATCAGAGACAACAGGCACCTGTATTCCTTTATTTATTTCAAACTGCCTTAGCATTGTTCAAAAAAGACTAAAAGACTATTTAAAAAATTCTTTTTTAAACAATGGTCTTAGTCTCCACTGTTCTTAAATAATATAACATTGTTCCGATTGTGACTGTATTGTGTGTAGTACAGTTGTATTTTTCGCTTCCGTTCTGTAATTGTGCTTCAGATAGGTTTGTGTTTGCGTGTTTTTTTGTCTACACATGAGTTTTTTACCAAGAAATGAACAATACTCTATACTCTATACAACTATACGTAATTTAGATGTGTACTGTGCATATATATTTCATGTTATTTCAATTATAACGGAGTTTATCTGTAAGTATACCATATTTTATTAGTTTTTACCATATTCTCCGGCTAACCCGGATCTGCTGCGGTCCCGATTAATCCAAGTTATCGAGGTTCCACTGTTCCATTTTTGTTTGAGTGAGCATGTGAATAGTTAAGATTTTCTAAATTAGTTTCATCTACGGCTTCCTTTTCGAAGGAACTTGACTCATTATCATCAGTCCCACAGTAACTCCCACTTTCCGGAAATAGTTTGATATCACTATCAGATGAATTCAGCAATTCTTCTAACTGATATTCAGATAAGTCACACAATATACATTTTCTATGGCCTTTTAGGGCACTTTTGGGTCTAGATGCTCTTGAAATTACACATCCATACTTAAATTGACAATATGAGATGCAAAGTAGCCTAACCCACGGCCCACAATTTTACCAAAATGCTTTTAGCAGCCAATGCTTGAGCCACTCTGCATCTAAAAATACTTCATTAAGGGATATATTTAATGTAATAAAAGCGTTTTAGTAAATTTGTAGGTTGTGGGGGTTAGGCCACTTTGCATTCTCATAGCGTCAATTGTACTTCCGAGCTGTTTTAAAACCAAAACTGTAAACACCTTTTAACACCTTGGCTGCGTTACGAGACAAATAAATACTGGGTTGGGCTAAAGAATGGAACCAAGCAAATATCTTTGAAACGAAAAGAACAAACTTTTTGAAACTTTGCATGCAAGTACAGTGACGCAAAACGCATCTTTTGCTATACTTTTTGTTACTAGTTCACTTCCGGTTTCACCGGAAATACCCTTAACTTATTTATTTTAAATGGGACACCCTGTATGTTTTTGCAGATTTTGAAAGAACTTATTATTTTTAATTTATACATACCAAATTTGGAAGAAAAAAATAGTTAAAAAGTGTCTGTAGATAATTTTTTTTATTAAAAATAAACGAGTACTACCATCCATACTATAGACTAAAACTATTGTTGTATTTATTTGAATTTAGCATAGTAGGTAACTGTTAATCAAGTACAAAAAGCAAATAGATTGGCAGGATGCCTTAATAACACTATATGGCGAAACCGACATATTAACACTGAGATGAAGTCAAGAATTTATAAAGCCAGTGTAAGACCAATAATGACATATGCATCAGAAACAAGACCCGATACAGCCACAACACAAAGACTACTGGAAACGGCAGAGATGAGAGTACTGAGAAGAATTACAGGAAATACACTGAGAGATCGAAAGAGGAACGAAGATATTAGAAGACAATGTAACGTACAGTGTATAAACGAATGGACACTAAATAGAAAAAAAGAATGGAACAACCATATAACCAGAATGGGGGAGACACGTGTGGTCAAAATAGCACGAGATAAATCACCAATCGGCAGAAGAAGTATCGGCCGACCGCGCAAAAGATGGAGCGACAACCTTCCATAGAGGTATCAATCCGCCAATGAACAAGCAGAATTGCTTATAAAGAGGAAGAAGAAGAAGAAGAAGGTAACTGTTACTGAACTAATTGACAGAAATAAGTTTTATTCAAAATGGTTAATTTAAGTGAAAGAGATCGGATTGAAATATTAATGATAATCGGTCATGGTGATCATGTTAGAACTCATGACGAGGTGTGTAATATTTTTAATGAATTGCATCCTGAAAGAAATCCTATATCACGTTTAACGGTTACTAAAACATTGAAACTTTTTAATGCAACTGGGATAGTCAAAAATTTGCCAAAAACTGGAAGACCACGGACTGCAACGAACGAAGTTATTAAACAAAATATTGCAATTGATTTAGAGGAATCACCTCAAACTTCCACAACAAATTTGGCACTAAACCATGGAATAAGCCAACCTTCTGTAAGGAGAATATTGAAAATGGAAAAATATCATCCGTATTAGATACAATTTAAGAATTGTCAGATGATGATTTTGACCGACGGCTAGAGTTTTGCGAACGAATGATGGACATTTGTAACAATGACGAACATTTTGCAAGTAATGTAGTGTTTTCCGATGAGGCAACTTTTTGCTTAAATGGAACCGTTAACCGCCATAACTGTAGGTATTGGTCGAATCAGAATCCTCGTTGGATTATTGAAGCACATACCCAACATCCACAAAAGTTAAATGTTTGGATGGGAATTGTTCAAAATAGACTAATAGGCCCTTTTTTCATAGACAGAAATTTGAATGGTGACAAGTATTTAAATTTACTAAATAACCAAATTATTCCTACACTTCAACAGAATGGCTAGTTACCACAAAATTTTTGGTTTCAACAAGATGGAGCGCCTCCCCACTATGATCGACGGGTTAGGGATTTTTTGGATATGAATTTTCCAAATCAATGGATTGGACGTAGAGGATTCCTAGAGTGGCCAGCTCGTTCTCCTGACCTCAACCCGTTAGATTTTTTTCTTTGGGGTTATCTAAAATCACGGGTTTACGTTAATAGACCAACATGCTTGCAGGATTTGAGACAGAGAATAATTGATGAATGTGATCTAATACGTGGAGAAATTCTGGAAAGAGTGACTCAAGAATTTATTTATAGGCTTGCACGTTGTCAAGAGGTGAATGGCGGGCATTTTCAACATTTGAAATGATTTTTATTTATTTTTATTATCATTGGTCTAACGTAAATAAATTAACCTATTTTTTAACTGTAAAGAGATTTATTTCTTGTTTTAATAGTTTTTTCTTCCAAACTTGGTATTTATGAATTACAAATAAAAAGTTCTATTAAAATCTGCAAAAATATACAGGGTGTCCCATTTAAAGTAAATAAGTTAAGGGTATTTCCGGTGAAACCGGAAGTGAACTAGTAACAAAAAGTATAGCAACAGATGCGTTTTGCGTCACTGTACTTGCATGCAAAGTTTCAAAAATATTGTTCTTTTCGTTTCAAAGATATTTGCTTGGTTCCATTCTTTAGCCCAACTCTGTATATATTACACTAACGCTTGGCTGCATTGACTGTGTGGCAAAGGTTCACTAAGGGACATAATATTATGCCTCATAACTCATAACACACTCAACATAAGTTTATAAATATCTCTAAACGCAGCCAAGGTGTTAAGAATATCTTGCAACAATTGTCATATGGCGCACTTGACTCAGAAATTGAGTCATCAGCCTGTAAGTGGAAACCGTTGTGACTCAACTAGAGTCATGCATTCAAGAAATTAAAGGAATTTTGAATGCATGAGAAACATCAAATATTTAAGTGAATGTGGAAAGTAATGAGATCAATCCTTAGTACATTTAAGGAAAATACTCACCAAATGTTTAATATTAACAACAGCTGTCCTGTTTCTGCCAATAGTATTAACTCCTTTAAATAGGGGATACGGCTTGGACTCCACAACCAAACTTGCAACCTAAAATGATGTGGGTATTAGTAATTGACCAGATATTTATAAACTGCGGTACATACTTGGACGCCTTTTGAAAAAGGCGGTTTTGAAGTACTCTGTTGATCCATTATTGTTTTTTCCAAATAGTATTAGGTGTAAATTCAAAATAAAGCATCCATTTCAAAATATAGTATACTAAAAACCAATTAACATAACACAAATTGTTTTCTAATTGTTTATATTTTCTTATATTTGTTTCTTTATCTGTATTTATTTGCAATGTAAATTTAATTCGCATCAATATAACCTCAAAAATTCAAATTTTTGACAACAAACTGTTTGTCAAGTTTGTCTTTTGGAAAGTGATAGGCGCAGGCGTATTTTGATTATTTTTATTCTCCATAAATTAGATGTTTTTACCAAATAGTAAAACTTATAAAATTTATAATTTACTGTGCGAACCTAATTTCCATATTTATTTACGTATTTAAAAAATACCATGCTACGAATTATTTTTAAATCAGTTCCTATTATTATGCAACTAGCAATACACAACATAAATCAAATAATCATGGGTATGAGTATCGGATTAAACCACAATTTATTGTAATGAATATTGAAAGTAAGAAATTATGTTAACCTGTAGATGTTTATAAAATGGTGATTTGTGTACACAAACACAAAAAAAAAGAATGTGTGTGTACTTTGTACGCACGTAAGAAGTTATACTTCTATTATATGATTTGAACGAAATTAATATACTTTTTATTTATATTTTGTTTAAATATTAAACTAATTTATACTTACTACTTCTCAAACATTTTTATTAGAACAGTGCCAAAAATTAAAATAATAAAAGAATAAAACACACACAAACACATTAAACAAGCCACAAATGATGTCTGAACATTAATTGTCGAAAATTTTTTTAACTAAATACGTATTTTCTGAAAATACAATTATATAATAAATATACTTACAATCATAAAATGTATTAAAAAAACAAAAAAGATAGTTTCTATTGGGACTCGAACCAGCGCTGATAAGAGCGGTTGGTATTGGAATTCATTCGCCTTCTCCGCTTAGCCACGGACACTATGTGTCATTATTTACGAAGATCGACTAACTAAACGGATTAAACTTGTGATATTTTGATATTTTGAAAATTGATCAAATTATTTTAATTTTGAATTGAAATGATTTAGAATTGAAAAAATACAACAAAACATAGAGTAAAAAAACAATATATTAGGTGAATATTCATAGAAATTTTGATGGTAATCAAATTATATAAATAAAAGTATTACATACTATATATTTTGGCAGATCAAATAGGTAGGTTTATACCCATGATACATTAACAATTATTACGTACCTGTTGCTTTTAAAAACTATTTAAAAGTCACTACAATATTATAAACTTTTTTGTTTCTGTCCTCACAACAATAAAACTAATATATTATACATTTGTTTACCTTTACCTTTACCTCCAAACCACAGCTGCCATATCGGATAATTTTTGACATGTCATTTGAACATCCAATCAGAACAAAGTTATAATGCGCATGCGCCGGGCTGATAGGTTTTAACATATAAAAAAATCACCCTCTATCGCCGGTAAAGAAGTATAACTTCAAAAAATGTGATACAAACTGCTATTTGAAAACATCTACCAGAGTCAACTAAAGGCACCTGAAACATTTCACACTAAATTCATCCAGTTCTCACCAATTGATCCCTAAATAATGGTACATATTTTCGTAAGGTTTATTTGAATTTTAGAGATTGTAGGAATTAGACGAACAAACTTAAAAATTAGAAATACATTTATAATTGAAATTACATAAGCATGCATTCGAATGCAAGATTTTTATACCTATGTTCCTTGTCGATTTAAAGAGCAATGAAAATAATTAGGGAAAATATGAAACACAATTCTTGGTTCATACTCCAATGCACTTGTTGACAGAGATACGGCCACATAAAAAATTTTTGACAACGCAACTTTCTTCTTCTTTTATATAGGCAGTACTGCCTGTTTTTCTTCAACGGTGCCCTTCTATTCTGTCCCCAAATTACCATTTCATCTTTTCCTTGGGTTCCTATATTTCTTCCGCCTAACATCCTGCTTATGTGGCGATACCACTCTTCTTTACCCAGGTATTTATATTGTCTACCCCACATGACTATCGGGTGGATCGAGTAGCTTGGTAGTTAACACAGCCGGTCCCAAGCCCGGATAAAAATGGAGGGTTGGTAGGCGAGGTTAGCAACCTACCTATTGCAAAATGAACCAGTGCTCAACGCAATGAGACCGATGATGACCCTGATCACAACAGTTATAGCTAAAATATCGAAATGACACAGCAGTTGAAGATAGCAGAATGGAATGCTAATGGAATGAGTTCACACGCTCATGAAATTAAAACATTTATGTTTAATATCATATCATTTAACATATCTTTGGATGGTGAAAAGTAATAGTTTTAAGAACCTAGGATCGGTATTACAGAATAATGGGGAAAGATGGAGGATCCATACAATAGAATTAGGGTTGGATGGATGAAGTGGAAGGTAGCAAGCCCTGAACAGGCTTGGGTTTTGTGATTACACTGCAGCAGCTGAAGCCCTCCTCAAAGATTGTAAAGCAGTAGCAGCAAATTCAGAAGATAGAGTACCAGGCTAAAGAATCTAGGCATTCCAGAAGAATTGTGGAGGCAACAACATGAATTGTTTGCCAAAGCTAGACAGGAACAAGTACAAGCCGACCAACAGCAGTGGGAACAACTACAAGCTGCATCTACAAGACAAGACCAGCAGTAGCAGCAACAACAAGGAAAAGATGGTCTATTTTATAGATGATTATTGTTAGGTGTTGAGGATAGTGGAGTACAAAAAGGCACTGTAGATAGTTGATATGTTTTTTATTTTGAAATTTTGATATATTATTTTGATTTACAATATTTTTTAACATATATTAGCACACAGCTAATCTTTTCTGCTTTCAAGTGTCTTTTATATAAAAGAAACAGTTTTCTAATTGAAATGTGAAATTTGTATATGAAGAAATGGGGTCCCTCATATTATATAACATGAATTACAAACATGAAGTTGTTCATAAAATTATTTTGTTGTTGTTAAAAAGTCTAGGATACTAAATAAAATAAATAACGGAAATCAAAATACAGTGATGAGCGTGCTAATAACCGGCAAAATAACGCAAAAGATGGAAAACATAATACGCTGTGAAAAAAACGGGATGAAACTAGTAGAGAGGGGAAATTTCACAATAGAAGCCTATAAATTGACATTATATTGATAGTAGGGAGTTTTTGTTGCTACGTAACGTACGCATCTCCGTATACGTAAAGGAACTAACGTGTCGTAGAGGATGAATGTTAAAATAGGTAGTTTTTGTAACTGCCTTAACGTAACGTAAAGCAAATCGTAAAGTCATTTTTAAATTCCGTTGACATTAAAAAAAATAAAACAATGTTCACACAATATACAATTAATATACAAATGTAAAAAAAGATAAATGAATGATGAAATTGTATGGTTTTAATTGCTTCTATTTAAATATAAAAATATTATTTTTCCTTAGGTTAAAATTTTTTTATTTTTGTTTATACCTACTTTTTAGTTGTAAATTATTGTATACCTACATCAGAATTCCAGTAGGTATAATGTAAATAGTGTGGTAATATTTATTTGAAAATTTTACTGAAACTAGGTCATTTGTTTATCTAGTTATTAATTGTGGTGATCACTGTATTTCTTAAATTAATACAAGATTTGTTTGTTTTGCTTTATTAATAGACAACTTAAAAACAATAAAATTTTAAAACTATTATGAAGTTCCAATTTCCAATTACAAACACAGAATAATTTTACTCAAATAGACTAAACCAATAACCAATATAACCTTAAAATGTTTAGAAACGAGTAGTACGCTGATGAAATGTTCATTTGGTAGGTAATCGGGCAAGATACTCGTGTGCATTCGGTGACTTTCGGCTCGATAGGGATGCGTATGAACCTAACGTACCAGCCCGTAACCTTAGGTAATGCGTATCTCGATACGGTAGTTCAACCATTAATGCGCAAGCGTATATGTCAAAAAGATGCGTTACGTTTACGTATTTGTGTGCACAAAAACTCCCTATTTTCACACCTTTAGACGTATCGGACCACTACCACTGTAACAGTTTTAGTTGACATACTCCTCCAATACGTCTAAAGGTGGGAAACTATTAATATAATGTCAATTTATAGGTTTCTATCGCTAAATTTCCCACAGCTACCAGTTTCACCTCGTTTTATTTTACAACGTATTATGTTTTTCATATTTTGCGTTATTTTGCCAGTTATTAGCGCGCTCATCAATGTACACTCTTTCGGTTGTATTTCGACAACAGCATTAAAGATTACTGAATAAATGTTAATAACTTATTATTTTTTGCTCACCTAAAAGTATTATTTAACTAAACTAATCAATTATAATAGGTTCTTCCTTGATCGTAACTGGTTCAACATCTCCTTTTTCTTTTCCTGTCTCTTTGAGTTCTTTCATTTCTGGTCCTAACTTTTCAGTTTCTCTCGGTTTGTACAATGTATCTTTCATCAGTTTATCATTTTCCAGTTTTAGTTCCTCCAGTCTTTCAATAAGTTGGACGTTAGTAGTTTTTTCGGTGGTATACGAGTCTGTCAGTTTGTTTATTATTTCATTTAATTTTTGAATCTGCTGGTTATAGTGGTATCTGCTGGAGGTCCACTGAAAGAAGAAACTAATTGAGCAAAAAGCTGGAAGCATCTAAAGTAAACAAAGAAAATATAGTAAAGGGGCAAACCTGATTGAAGATGATGTTATTAACTAAATTTGGTTCCCGGATATCTTCATTTAAGTTAAGGAGGTGTTCCAACATTTCACATTTTACTAAAAGATAAAAAATTATGTAATATGTACAGATACGCGAGGGAATGAAACAGTAATAAAATAATATGAAAAGAAATTTTAAGAACCGCTTTTCTTTAGTTACGAGTGACTGTGTAATATTAAAAATATTATAAAAAAAATCAACTAAAAAGCAAAAAATAAAAAAAAAGTTTAAACTTGAAGAATTATTCGAAAAAAACTGTTAGACAGATTAAATATACAACAATCTCACACATTCGTTAAAAAGTTGAAAAAATCTAACACATTCGTTAAAAAAACGTGGGGCGTGAAAAGTAAAAAAGTATCTATTCTCAAACCGTTTATTCGATGAATACGCGCCCCACACGCTTTTCTTTAACGAATGTGTTAGATTTGTTCAATTTTTTAACGAACGTGTGAGATTTTTGTATATTTAATCTGTCTAACATTTTTTTTTCGAATAATCCTTCAAGTTTGAATTTTTTTATATTTTGCTTTTTAGTTGATTTTTTTATAATATTTTTAATTTTAGACAGTCACTCGTAACTAAAGAAAGGAGTTTCTTAAAAATTATTTTTTCATGTTTTTTACTTTTTAGTCGTACACTTTTCAAACATTAAAATATATCGTCATGTCTAAAAAAAAAGGATGTATATGATAGACAAATTTTTTGCATCTATTTCAACATTTGATACATACATTGTACATTTTCTGTAATTTCTTAAATCAAAATCTAAAATTAAAAACACGAATTTTTTTAATTCGACTTTTGGTTGAAGTTTTGTTTCGTATCATATTGAAATTTGACACGAATAAGCATCGATGTTTATGTAAACAAAGATATGAGCGTTCCAAATCGTCGCCACTTAGGATGTTTATAAACATGATGTACAAACAGTAGTACAACAGTATTAGGGGAGTGCATATAGATTTTTACTTCGGAAAAAATCAAACCAAATAGACTTTTTGTAATTTCATTAAGCAATGTTTAATAAACAACATATCAAAAAGTTCTACTCGAGAAGTGGGTGCTTCATTTTTTATTAAACAAATGAGCTACGAAAATAGATGTTTTTTTTAAATAACTCCGAAAATATAAATTTTAGAAAAAAACTGACTTGACCATTGAAAAATTCAGAAAATTTTACAAAAAAAAACCTTATATAAAGAATTTTCTAAAATTAAATCTGCATCTTCTACAATTTTTTTAATTATAACGCTAAAGTCACCCTTCTCACAAACATTGGCGCACTGTAAACTAACGTACGGCGAAGTGCACCGTTGAGTTATTTTAATGTAATTCTTTAACTAATGGATCAAATGAAATTTTACAAATTGTACATGAAAGAAATAAAATAATAGTTATAATAGAAAGAAATAAAATGTATGGGCATAAGTACGGTGTGGGCGGAAAGTGAGCCTTACATGAATTTTGTTTAAAAATGATTTAAAAATGTGCAACTAATACAATTTTTCTTATAAAACTCTCAATTTTGCACAACTTACCTTTCAAGCATCTTACTAAATGATGTTTCATTCAAAAAAAATCTCATAAATTTAATTCAAATGATATGACGTCTCAAAAAATGTAATTTTTGAAACCTTAGTAGTTTTATAGAATTACCGCCACTTTAAGACGGTATTACTCAAGTTTGAACAGATCTATTACAGTTTTATAAGTGCTTTTTTAAAGATTGGAATGTAATCTTTAAAATGCACTGAATTATTTTGCTTTAGAAATGAAATAAACTATTTTGTTTTAAGAAAATTAAGAAAGATAACAAAAATGTACCTAATACAAAAACCGAAAATTACCAGCTAAAAAAATGTTTATAGAAAGTGATCAAAACTTTTTTCTGTAAAACTTACCTACATTTAATAATAAGCTTCAATAATAATAAATGTTCAGCAAAAAAATTTTTTTAGCTCTTATACAGTATGTCTGCGTAACTTGGAACCTATTAATAACTTTTTTATTAGCAGTTTTACGAAAAAAAGTTATTCTTTATAAAATACTCTGCATCGTATATAATCTAAGATTCAATCAATTGAATCAAATATCAAATTTAATTAATGTTATATGAGGTATGTCAAAAAATATGAATTTCACTCAAGAGTAAAGTACCTTTACATTTTACAATATCGAAAATTGTTATTAAGAAAAGTTGTTTGGAATTCAAAAAATTGTTTTAGTGTTCAATTACATCCTTCTAATTAAAGTATTGTGAATAATAAAGGCACTTAAGAAAAATGCATATTTTTTACATACCTCGTATAAAATTAAAAAAGTTTGATATCTGATGGTTGTATCTTAGATTTTAGACCAGGGAGAGCATTTTATGAAGAATAACTTTTTTTCGTAAAAGTGATAATAAAATAGTTATCATAATTGTAATAAAATGATGATGAGTACCTATCCGTAATTTGATACCTATCCGTAGAATGATGTAATTGTATATTTAGATATAGTTTCTAATTTCAAACAACTTTTCATAATAGCATTTTTTGATATTCTGGAATATAAAGGTATTTTACTCTTTAACGAAATTCATATTTTTGACATAGGTAACTAGTATAAAATTGATAAAATTTGATATCTGATGGTTGAGTTTTAGATTTTTGACTAACCAGAGCATTTTATTCAGAATAACTTTTTTTCGTAAAATTGATAATAAAAAAGTTTTACATGTGGTTCCTCCTAGCTACGCAGACATACTGTATAAGAGCTTCTAAATCATCTTGGAGGAGACTACTAACTCAGTGAGAGCTTTATTAGTGGACTGTTTAGCATAGGGTGAATTTAAAATAGAATAAAAAAAATAACAGTAAAAAAACCAGACCTTAAAGTAAATTGTAATAAAAATATTTCCTACCTTGTCATTTCTCGTTGCACAAGCTGGAGCAGGCCTGCTATTTTTCGTACTGCTATTGCTGAGTAGTATAAATCACTCGCGAGGACTATATTGAGTTTCTATACACTTTTCGGAATAATTGTAAGTGACTGTTAACCAAGAGAGTTGGTTGGCGAATTGTCTTTTTAAAATGAGGCGAGTAGGCAGGTAATTACATACAAAAAACTTTAAGGTTTTTACTTGAAAATAATGATAAAAATTAATACATACTCACTGAATTAGGTATTGGCCTACTCGTATATACGGGGTGTCCCGTAATATTGAAAAGAAAATGAATTAAAATATTCTTTACAAAAACAAGAAAATTAAAAATTGTTATTCCTACTTATGTGGACGAACCACAACCGCCCACCACAATACGCAGTATTGTTACGGCTCAAAAGGCAAAGGACATAATTTTACTATAGAGCGTTTATATATACCACTATTAGTTTTCACTGTGGCCACTCTAACTATACCATCAGATCCAGGATGAACCTCAATTATACGGCCCAAAGGCCATTGTAGCGGGGGAATATTATTTTGGCGGATTACCACTAAGGTACCTAGTTGGACGTTTGGAGACGGAGAATTCCATTTAGCCCTTTGATGAAGAGTTTGGAGGTACTCCTTAGACCACCGTTCCCAAATCTGTTGGTGCAACTTATTTAATAATTGCCAACGATTCAACCGATTGTGCGGAACATCGAGCAACGTTTCTTCGGGCGGAGCACTCAAAGGCTCCATGGTCAAAAAATGTCCTGGAGTTAACGCACTAAGATCGTTTGGGTCTGAACTTAACGGGCATATTGGCCTCGAATTCATGATGGCCTCAATTTGAGAAAAAATAGTATATAACTCTTCAAAAGTTAGTACTTGTTCTCCAATTGTGCGAATTAAATGACCCTTTACCGTCTTAATATTAGATTCCCATAAACCTCCAAAGTGTGGAGAAGAAGGGGGAATGAGATGCCATTGAATAGATTCATGAGAAGCAGCTTGTGATGCCAATCTGTTAAGTTCTGCTCTGGCTCCAACAAAGTTAGTGCCATTGTCACTATAAACATGTTGACATCGGCCTCTACGACTGACAAATCGCTTAAACGCAGCTAAAAACGCGTCAGTGGATAAATCAGATACGAGCTCTAAATGAAGAGCTTTTGTTGAGAAACAAATAAAAAGCGACAAATACGCTTTAAGAGTTTGAGACTTTCGAAGTTTGGAAGCTCTTATAGGAAAAGGGCCCGCAAAATCAACTCCAACATTACTGAAAGGTTTTAGTTGAGATATTCGAGCTAGCGGTAGATTTCCCATTAACGGAACTGGAGACAAAGGATTCACCTTAAAACATTTAACACATTTAGACAGTACTCTACGAATGGCTCGTTTGGAAGATATAATCCAAAAACGCTGAGAAATTAGGTATTGAACAGTTTGAAGCCCGGCGTGTAGATATTGCAGATGAGTAGATTCAATAATCATATCAGTTAATTTACAACTGTTAGGAAGTAATGCCGGAAATTTGCGATCATACGAAATGGGCGCATTAGCTAGGCGACTACCTACACGTAGAATTCCCTTTGCATCGATAAAAGGTGAAAGCTTTCTTAAATTTTTTGGAAGCAGCTGTTTATCTTGGATAAAATTTATTAAAGTATTAAAAAAGATCTGCTGTGTTCGTTTAACAAAAACCAGTAAGGAGTTATGTTGCTCCAATAAACTTAAACAACCTATTTCCAGATTACCATATCGGTTTTTGGTTACATAATGGAAAAAACGAATAATGTAACACAAACATCGAACACACCTGTTTAAAGACGAATGACGATCCAATAAAATATCTAAAAAATTATTGGGAATTTCAGCAATCAATGCGACAGTCCGCACTTCCAAATTTACATTAGTAGACTCCTTTGAATTAAGTTCAAAGAACGTTAGCGGATCAGATTGTAAGAAGGTTGGCCCCACCCACCATTTGGAACAGTTAATTAACTCAGAGGGTAAGCAACCCCTTGAACCAATGTCAGCAGGATTTTCTTCAGAAGGAACATAGTGCCAACATGAAGAAGTTACTCGATCCTGCACAAAAGCTACTCTATTGCTCACAAAAGTTTTCCACTGATGAGGGGAAGATTGTAACCAACGTAATGTAACAGCAGAATCAGAATAACAGTATATTTCCTTGATTTCTACTTTATCTTTAATAACAGAAGAAACAAAGAAGACTAGTCGAGCCACTAAAACCGCAGCAGACAATTCTAATCTGGGAATAGTAAGTCCCTTATTAATGGGTGCGACCTTAGATTTAGCTATAACAAAAGAAACAAAAGGTTGGCCTGAAGGTGATAAGCATCGAAAGTACAAGACAGCGCAGTAACCTTTCTCGCTAGCGTCACCAAAACAGTGAACTTCTAAGCGTAAAATATCGTCAATTAATAAACGACGAGGTAAATTTAATTTACTCAAATATGCTACATCATCAATGTATTTTTTCCACAAACGGATAATTTCTTTTGATGGAGCATCATCCCAACCAATCTTTTGAGTCCATATTCTTTGAATAAGGTGTTTAATTAGAAATGTTATTGGAGATAAAAATCCAAGAGGATCAAATATTTTTGCTAAATTGGACAAAAGATGACGTTTTGTACAAGAAGAGTCTAAAACTTGAACTTTAAAAGCAAATGTATCCGAAGAAGCGTCCCATTCCAACCCTAATACTTTAAGTGTTTTGGACGAAATATCATCATTAAATGTAAGAGGTTTTATTGCTAAATCTGATACAGCTAATCCTTTCAATAAATCGGGTACATTACTGGACCATTTTTTCAACTCAAAACCTCCTTTGGCAAGTAAGGCAATAAGTTCGTCTCTTAGTGCTAAGGCATTTTCGAAACTAGGACAGGAAGAAACGATATCATCAACGTAGGTTCCAGTTTTAAGTGCCTCGGCTGCTAGAGGAAACGAATCCCCGTCATCATTAGCCAACTGATGTAGACATCTAATAGCAAGATAAGGAGAACAAGAGAGACCATAAACAACTCTGTTGATACGAAGATCTCGAACAGGTTCAGAATTATTAGAACGCCAAAGTACTCTTTGATAATCTGTTTGAGTAGGATTAATTAAAATTTGCCTATACATTTTAGAAATATCGGCCGTAATTACATAACCATGCAATCGAAAATTAATCAAAATTGTACAGATGTCAGTCTGAAGCTTAGGACCAGTGAATAATTTGTCATTGAGTGAGGGTTGATTTGGAAGATGCCCGGAACCATTAAAAACGACCCTTAATTTACTTGTTAGACTTTCAGGTCTTAAAACACAATGATGCGATAAATAGTAAACATAAGGTGAATCGAAGTTATTCAATGGGACAGGTTCCATGTGACCGAGCTCAACAAATTCCTTCATAAAGGTGCGGTATTGGTCATAAAGTTCAGGAGATTTTTGAAGCCTTCTTTCTAATGAATAAAACCTACTAAGAGCAAGTGATCTAATATTAGGAAAGACAGGATTTTCTTCCTTAAAAGGTAGATCTACTACAAAGCGTCCTGAATGTTCACGCGTATAAGTATTCATAAACATATTTTCCACTTTAGCGTCATCAGGAGCTAAGCAAAAAACTTCAGGGACTGCTTCTAATTCCCAGAATTTCTTTATTTGCTGATCCAAAGAAACCGTATCTTCAACTTGGCAAAATAAAGACGTAAGAGTAGGTGCCTTTGAAATATTTACTTTTCCCATAAGCACATAGCCAAATATAGTATTAATTGCATCAGGTTCATCTTGATTGCCGTAAATACGTCCATCCAAAAGAATTGTAGAGAATACATCAGCTCCTAAAAGAATGTCTATGGATCCTCTACGAAAGAAGTTATCATCTGCTAACTTTAAATTAGCAATATGGGGCCAAGTATTAACTTCTAAATTACATAAAGGCTGATCCTCACATATTTTTGTCAAGACTAACGCATCGGTTGTCAAAATAGGAGAAGATTTACGTACTGGTTTAAAAGAAATGGTAACCCCACCTAAATTAGTGTTCGACTGCATAGAACCTAATCCTTGGATGTTAGCTGAAGTTTTCATGGGACGTAAACCTAAACGCCTAAGGGTCTTTTGACAGATGAAGGACGTCATGCTTCCCGAATCTAACAGACACCTAACAGGTTGGTAGTTACCGTGACAATCAAGCACCTCAATACATGCAGTGGAAAGCAAAGTACTTTTATCAGCGGAAGAAAAACACACAGAAACGGATGATCCAGTCGTTGAATTTAAAGTGGATGCCGCCGAATCTTGAACATTCTCTTCTTTCTTAGAAGAGGAGAAGCAAAGTAGTGTATGATGTTTTTTATGGCACGAGTGACAAGTCCATGTAGATTTGCATAGGCTAGAACGATGTGATCCAAGACAGTTAATACACATCTTGTTCTTTTTTATTAATTGAAATCGATCTACAGGAGATTTTGCCAAAAAAACGGAGCATTTATAAATGGCATGGGTATCATTAGTTTTACAGATAGAACATTTTGGTTCAGGTTCTGTTTGAGCAAGCAATGATGTAGATTTGGAAGAATTAGGTTTTTTAGAAAAGTTAGATTTTGGTTTAGTGTGAAAATCAATATTATCTAAAGCGAGACAACTTTGATTTAAAAAATCAATCAGTTTTTTATAGCTTGGGATGGTTGAATTATTATGAAAAAGCTCAAAACGTGTTACTAAAGAAACAGTTAATCGTTTTAAAATCATTTGAACAAGTATAAAATTGCTATGTACTGTGGGTAGTCCTAGCTTATTTAGAGATGCCACATTTTTCGAAAATGTATCTAACAACTTGCGTAGTTCTTTTGGATCTTCTGAAGTCAGTTGTGGTGAACTTTCAAGGTTATTCCATAAATTGGCAGCGATTACCCTAACATTATTAAACCTTTCACAAAGCAGATCATAGGCAATTGGATAATTGTTTGCTGTGATGTCAATATGATCCACAGCATCGCGCGCTGCACCCTTTAAACACGATAGTAACAAATTAAATTTGTCAATTGGTTGTAAGTAAGTAAGAGTATGAACGCGAGCATCAAACTGATCTATAAAACTTCTAAATTCAGTTATTTTTCCACTGAAAGATGGCAATTCCGGTTTCGGTAAATTAAAATAATTTATAGGTAAAGGATTTTGAGACTGTGAAGTTGATGTAGTTTGCTGACTTGATGTTGAAGATTTTCTAAAGGCTTGCACGTATGTTAATTTAATTTTATAATATAATTTGTCAAAATTACTACGGCAATCATCTTCGACTTTAAATAGCGCGTCCTCATTATCTTGCTCAGAAACTAACATAATTATTTTATTATGAAGATCATAAAAATTGTCACGAATTTTTTCCAATCCTTCATACATAACTTCCAAAACCGGGTAAAAATTCTTATCGTCAGCAGCTACCTTTAAAGCAACAGCATGAATTTCAGTCATTTGTTGCACTTCAACTTGTCTTAAAGATTGATATTTTTTAATTTTATCTGCCATTTTGTAAATTTAAATGTAGAATTAATAAATTTAGAAAAATATGAAATTAGCGTTAGGAAATAAAATAGGTTCACCACACGAAAATTAATAAAATACAACCGAACTTTGTGCTAATAAAATAGAAAACTATGTCCTCTGCTATTTGAATATTTATAGACAAAAAATAATTATAAAACATAAACCCTTTAAATAAAAATTACTGTGTAAAATAAACACACAGTTTCATCTATAATAGAGTCAACCTGTATAATAATTATTATAACAAAATTTGTCTATTGGCCGACGTTGACAATTTAATAATAATTACTTTTACATTAATGTGTTCCTTTTTTACTTAAAAAACAACATTAACTGAGGTATAGGTACCACTAACGATCGGCACAAACAAAAAACCAATTTACTAATTGATACGTGATTTTAATTTTGTAAAGAATATTTTATCGCCTTATGTTAAAGAATAACAAAAAAATAAAGTCAAAGGAAATGCGGTTAAATAACCTGAATTTGATTCTGATCTTTGTAAATTAGCAAAGTATGACAATAAAATCAAACAATTCAGGTTTAAAAGAAACTTTCCCCGACTATATTACCCTCTTAGAAAAATGAAAAATGCAAGAAAAAAATATAGAAAATGGATCTATCAGGCTCGTAACGGATCAATAAATCATCTTGGAGGAGACTACTAACTCAGTGAGAGCTTTATTAGTGGACTGTTTAGCATAGGGTGAATTTAAAATAGAATAAAAAAAATAACAGTAAAAAAACCAGACCTTAAAGTAAATTGTAATAAAAATATTTCCTACCTTGTCATTTCTCGTTGCACAAGCTGGAGCAGGCCTGCTATTTTTCGTACTGCTATTGCTGAGTAGTATAAATCACTCGCGAGGACTATATTGAGTTTCTATACACTTTTCGGAATAATTGTAAGTGACTGTTAACCAAGAGAGTTGGTTGGCGAATTGTCTTTTTAAAATGAGGCGAGTAGGCAGGTAATTACATACAAAAAACTTTAAGGTTTTTACTTGAAAATAATGATAAAAATTAATACATACTCACTGAATTAGGTATTGGCCTACTCGTATATACGGGGTGTCCCATAATATTGAAAAGAAAATGAATTAAAATATTCTTTACAAAAACAAGAAAATTAAAAATTGTTATTCCTACTTATGTGGACGAACCAGCTTCTGTATAAGAATTTTCAAATTGCAATTCCATATTCGGATTCAGCATAATCAAAAACAAAATAGAAACATATTTGATCAAAGTAAAATGATGAATTTAACGATATTTTTAAAATTCACAAGGAATAGTATATTACATACCTAGCGGGAAAGTACTCTATTTCAGCCGAGCGGCAAGGTAGTTTACCGAGGTGCGAAGCACCGAGGTAAACTACAGACGCGAGGCTAGAATGAGTTCCCGCGAGGTTTGTATACTATTTTACTCACAATCGGTTAGTAGTTTATGGATTTCTAATACTCACAATCTACCTATAATAATTTCGTTTCAAATATCTGTATCCATTTTCATTATGTGATAAGATGAATTATTTTAAGTAACAATAAAAATTGCTAATATTATGTTGTCTCATGTAGAAAATCCAGAAACGTTGGCGTCATCATCTATTTCTGAAACTCATAATTTTGAGCAACACGGTCTTACTTTAACCGTTAATAGTAATCATAATTCCAATGTAACTATTAATATTTATAATTCCAAATAGTTTTCTTTTTGTTATTGTTGTTTCTTAATTAAATAAATGTTGAGTGGATTCTATTCTTTCTAAACCATCTTTTAATCAAAAATGACATTGACATTTGCAGGTAGAGTAGAAAAGTGACAGATGCTAGCCGGGAAAGTACTTTGAAAGTAGTTTGAATTTTTCCGAAACAATGCATGTTTTCGTTCTAATTGCACTCCCCTATATACTGTGAGAGACACTTTGACCTAAAAACAAGAGCGACATGCTCTTGACAATTCGGTACTTGTTATAAACAAGCCTTTGAAGACAATTAATTTTAAAGATTATAATCTCTTACCGTTTATCTTTATATATTGCTCCTGAATGTAGTCTTTATCTGTTTTCACCTTATCATAGCTACGAACGAGTTGTTGGTATTTTTGTAGTGACGTTTCAGCTAACTTAGCCTCCTTGTGGAACTCATTTACTTCACTCACTTCCGACTTCAGCATTTTAACCATACTACAAACATAATACAAGGACTTATGATAATTATTAACATATATTATGATAAAAGCACTGACAGGACTACAAATATCTATAGGTATCAATATTTCGCACGATGGAACATTAGACAAAGCTATAAGAAAAAGAAATACGTCAGGTAGAAAATCCATCACGTTGCTAAACAGTCTTTTATGGGACCAATCCATCAGCAAAGAAAAAAAAAGAAGATATATGAGACTATAATGAAAATGATCACTCTATACAACTGTGAGGTATGGCTACTGAAAGAAAGAACACTGGCAACGCTGAGAGCAACGGAAATGGATTTTTTGAGAACAGCAGGAAGATCTAGAAGAGAACGAATTACCAACGAAAGCATTCGAGAAACAATGGAAATCAAACGAACAATCGCAGATGTCTTATCAACAAAATAACTTATCTGGTTCGGACATATACAAAGAATGGATGAACAATGAATACCAAAGGAAATACTAAAATGGCAACCAGAAGGAAAGAGAAAACGAGGTAGAGAGAAGGAATAGACAAAGAACTCATGAGAAAGAAACATGAGGACCTATGGAACAACCAGACAAAGTGGCGAATGGAAGTCGAAAAACAGCGGAGAACGTTATAAACTGACATGTAGTAGTAGTTAACAAATCAAAGAACAAAAACGTACTCTCCTACTTCTTCGATGGTGCTCATCAACGCATTTTCTCTTTTTAATATTTGGTTATGATAAATGAAGGTTTGGCGATGTTTTGTTTCAAATACTTCTAGTTTTCTAGACAACTCTAACTTTTCTGCTTCGTTTATCTGCAAATGTTCCTTCATTTTTTCAATTTCCTTTACCTAAAAATGTCAATAGGTACAGGGTTATTCACTATATTTTGACCCCCATGTAAACTGCTTTATTTACAGAATTAGAAAAAAATGGAAAATACAAAAGTTATGGGATTTTTAAATTAGGATTTTTTCACATATTATATCATACTAGTGACGTCATCTATCTGGGCGTGATGACGTAATGGATTATTTTTTAAAATGAGAATAGGGGTCTTGTGCTAGCTCATTTGAAAGGTTATTCAATTCTCTATTCAGTAATATAAACATTAAAATAATTATTTATGCAGGGTGCCCAAAAAATTGTTTTTTAAATTAAATTAATTGACACAAAAAGAAGAATGTATACATTCTACTGCTGTCAGAAAACAGAAATAAATGTTTATTGAACAAATAAACATTAATAAAATAAAAATGTATACCATTTTTATTCAGTTGCAATGCGAAGGCAAAACTATGACTCTATTTGGAGTCATCATCAGAGAGGCGCAGGTTTGCTGCTCCAAGTGACGAAACTCCGAGAGCTTATCCCCGCATTGCCACTGAGGTTTATGGAGTAGGTGTCTAGCGATATCTGGCAACTGAAAGTCAAAGTTTCCAACCTAATAGAAATATTAAAAATATTGAAAAATATTAAAAATATTCCTAAAAGATATTTAATTGAAAACTTATTGGACCATTTTCCTGGTAACACCTCCATGGCTTCTAAAAATTGCAAGACAGACGGATGCTGAAGCGAAGAAGACAAGAGGGAATTCCAAAACTTGCAATTCACGACCCCGTCTGTTCAGCTAGTAAATTCCAACGGAAAATGGATCTAGTTACTCAAAGGAGTAAAACTTCTTCTTCTTCTTCTTCCTCTTTATAAGCAATTCTGCTTGTTCATTGGCGGATTGATACCTCTATGGAAGGTTGTCGCTCCATCTTTTGTGCGGTCGGCCGATACTTCTTCTGCCGATTGGTGACTTATCTCGTGCTATTTTGACCACACGTGTCTCCCCCATTCTGGTTATACGCTGTGAGCTCGTACGTAGAGGGGATATTTATAAATTCGCGAGCGCCAGTATTAGTGGCAAGTCTGTAAACGTTTACCGGAAATTTGACATAACTGTCAAAGTGATTAATTTAAAATTTAAATTAAAAACATTAATTATAAAAAATATTAGTTGGTCAAAGCTGCGGTATATATTTTTATCTTAAATATACTTACGTTTTAAATACTGAATTTACGTTTTTTTTAATGTTCCGTAATATGTAATTACAAATTAATCTAAATCTTAGCGCCATCTACACGATAATTGTGAAAGTATCCGAAGTAAGGAATTAATATTTCATCAATAGAACGTCAAAATGATTAGCAAAATCTTAAAAAAATCTATTACAATTTAATTACTTTTTAGGGTTGTAAATATTAAGCGACAACAATTAAATAATAAATTTAAAAATTACCGGTGAAAGTTGAATTAGTAATCCGCTAGGATCGACACCAGCGAAGCTCAGAGCGTATATGGTTGTTCCATTCTTTTTTTCTATTTAGTGTCCATTCGTTTATACACTGTACGTTACATTGTCTTCTAATATCTTTCGTTCCTCTTTCGATCTCTCAGTGTATTTCCTGTAATTCTTCTCAGTATTCTCATCTCTGCCGTTTCCAGTAGTCTTTGTGTTGTGGCTGTATCGGGTCTTGTTTCTGATGCATATGTCATTATTGGTCTTACACTGGCTTTATAAATTCTTGACTTCATCTCAGTGTTAATATGTCGGTTTCGCCATATAGTGTTATTAAGGCATCCTGCCAATCTATTTGCTTTTTGTACTTGATTTCTCACTTCTTTGTCTAGGTCTCCGTAACTTGACAATGTAATTCCAAGGTATTTTACTTCCATTACTTGTTCATTACTGATACCATCAATTTCTATTTTGCATCTGATTGGTTCTTTACTGATTACTATTGTTTTAGTTTTTTGAGATGAAATTGTCATATTGAATTCTTTTGCTCTTATGTTAAATCTGTGGACTAATCTTTGCAGACTATCTTCATCTTGGGCTATCAATATTGCTTTCTTGTCTCTTTCTTTAAGTCAATCTTGCTTTCTTTAAGTCAATCAGACATAGAAATGCTGGTCTATTATACTCTAGTGATTTCTCAGTAATTTGCTTTATGACGAATATTGCATCTGCACACGATCTTCACGAAAACCCTGTTGTTCATCTGCTAAACTTATCCTCTGATTCATTACGTCTTGTAAGATTTTAGTTGTAAGTTTTAGGGTAGTATTTAACAAGTTGATACCTCTGTAGTTCTCTGGCTGCTTTTTATCTCCTTTTTTGAATAGTAGGATTAGTTCGCTCGTTCTCCATTCTTCCGGTATTTTACCGTGTTTTATGATTTTGTTAATTAATGTTGTTAATTGTTCTGTCATTGCTGCTCCACTACCTAGGAGTAAAACTAATATACTAAAATAGTAAAACTAAATAAACATTACTTTTCACTTAAATTCAATGTTCAAGCTGCCACCCATCTGCCTCTTGGCAGTTTGAACATTGAATTTAAGCAAAAAGTAATGTTTATTTGTGTAATAAACTTTTATTTCAGTTTTCTAACAGCAGTACAAGATATTTTGAATTAAATAAATTCTTCTTTTTGTGTCAATTAATTTAATTCAAAAAAAATTAGACACCCTGTATAAATAATTATTTTAATGTTTATATTACTGAATAGAGAATTGAATAACCTTTCAAATGAGCTACCCACATAACAATTTCATGTTCTTAGTAGATTCATAGAACATACTTTTCAGAAAAAGTATATACTTAGAATATGCGTAATTACCATTGCGAATGTGCACAGCATATACTGAGTATATACTACATTACAGTACCTAAACGTTCTATGTATATACTTAGAATGTACCACCGCACTTCTTTTCAGTATATACCAAGAACATACTTTTTAGAAGATTCTAAGGAGATGCTATAAACCTTCTATTTATATACTTAGAATGTACTATCGCACATATTTTAGTATATGGGAAGAATATTCCAAGGAAGTGCTATATACCTTCTAGTTATATACTTAGAATGTACTATCGCACATATTTTTAGTATATGGGAAGAATATTCCAAGGTATTCCCTTCTATGTATATACTTAGAATGTACTATCGCACATATTTTTAGTATATGGGAAGAATATTCCAAGGATGTGCTGTATTTCTCAGAAGTATGTTTTCAACATCACCCAATCTCATCCTATAGGTTCTACCAAAGAATACTAACACACCCACAGGGTGTGTTAGTATTCTTTGGTTCTACTAATATATTATATTTACATATTCTAATTGCATATGAGAATGTAGATATTACATTCTACAATATTACGTAAAAAGTAAGTATAAAATATATAAACTTTAGTTAGTTATATAGGTACCTATGTATAATAAATATTATATGGGTAAGTAGCCTATATATAAAATATAAGTAATATATTTAGTTATTATGTGCACATCAAAATAAAAATGCTGCTGATATAAATATAATAGCCAAATATATTATAACATGTATGTAAATTACTAAAATTTATAGGTATCTATATACATTATACATACTTTTACTTACTAGGTATTTAGGAAATATTGAAGTACAGTGGAACCCCGATAAGTCGGCCCCCGATAACCCGGAAGTCCGGCTAACCCGGACCGATTTTCATCAGATAAACATTTTGATTTTCAATATTTTGTATTTTTCAATTTAATTGTGGCTTATTTCCAATCAAAATAGTTAATTATCAGACAAACCTTTCAACAATAAAAATGTATGTAATATAATATTTGAGAGATAATGTGTACCTATGTGTGTAATTTGAACTACAATATGTATACGATATTAAAAATGACTCAAAGCACACGCCGCAGAAACAACAGCCACCTGTCTGTAGTATCTATTCCTTTTTATTTCAAACTGTCAGCATTGTTTAGGAAAGACTATTTAAAAAATTCTTTTATAAACAATGGTCTTTAGTATTGTGTGTCTTGTATTGTTCGCTTCCATTTGCTTACGTTTGGGTTTGGTGTTTTTTTAGCAATTTTAATGAGTAGGTACTGTGCATATTTATAAATATATTTCATGTTATTTCAATTCCAACGGAGTTTATCTGTAAGTATACCGTATTTTATTAATTTTTACCATATTCTCCGGCTATCTCGGATTTTCGATAACCCGGATCGGTCGCGGTCCCGATTAATCCGAGTTATCGAGGTTCCACTGTACCAATATGAATTTATTATTTTCAAACTGCTTTTTATGTTCTTAAAAATGTTTTAGTCCTTGTAGCTAGAAATACTTGGTCCTACCTAACAGCCTAGACATAAATGCATAACTGCACTGGAAACTATTTTCATATTTTGCTCTTTTGTTACCTACCCCCTTCCCTTGTGCAGGTATAAAATGCAATGCAAGGGTCAGAATGACAATGAATGGCCGTTTCCGGATTCCCGAAAATTATTTTACTTATGGTATAAACTACTTAAATCAAAATGGTATATTCATTTCAACTGAAAACGAAACGAGAATTTCTCATTTTTCTTCACAATAGAATTAAGTTTTAAACTTTTTACCATACAATTAAAACGGTTTAAAAAAAATGAATTAGATAGTTCAGTAGTACCTACTAAAATACATAAATTTTATTAATTATTCGAAGTTGATAATCTATAGGCTCACATTATTCTTCTTCCTATAGGTAGGTACATACAGTATATTATTTTTTAGATATTTTAAAAGTATATACAAGTAGGTATGTGTTAAGTATATACTTTTGCATATACTTACGCATATACTAAGAATATTCGATTAAGGTATATTCTAAGAATAAACTTTTACGAACATTCCGAGATACTACGTACCCGAATGTGCTCAGTATATTCGGTGCAAGAATATTCTTTGAGGCACATGCAAAGAACATGAAATTTAGAATGTTTTTTATGGTACATGCTATGCTTGTACTACGCATATACTAAAAAGGATATACTTCGACGAATGTTGGTAGGATATGCTTAGAACATGATGCGAACATCATTGTTATGTGGGTAGCGCAAGACCCCTATTCTCATTTAAAAAAATAATCGATTACGTCATCACGCACAGATAGACGACATCACTAGTATGATATATATGTGAAACAATCCTAATTTAAAAATCGAATAACTTTTGTATTTTACATTTTTTTCTAATTGTATAAATAATGCAGTTTACAGGGAGGTCAAAATATAGTGAATAACCCTGTACATTTGTGCATAAGTAAGCGAGAAGATCGCACTTACCATCAATTTATTCTGCATTTGAACTGTGTTCAATTTATCCGTTTTGTCCAGAAGCTCATCTTCGGCGTTTCGAAACTTCTTACTAATAACGTTGAGATTAAAGCTTTTTTCGTCCAAAGTTTTGGATGCATTATCAAAACTTTTTTTCAGCTCTGCAATTTCCGCCATTGCAAGATCCAAATCGCTTCTTAATTGTTTCACTTGATCCTAAAAACAATGTGTACGTGTACTTCCCATAGTATGCACAAACCATACATACTCATAGACGATTCACGTAAATTGTCAAGGTCAAGACAGCAAATTAGTTACCATTCCAATCCAGAGATGTCGCTGTCAGTCAATTCTCTTGTCATATTTAACAACTGACAGTTGACAATTAAATTAATTTGTTATTTACTTTTTATTTTACAGTTTGTGGCTTAATTATTTTATGGTGTTACGTTTTTAATTAGATTTAATCACAATTTTAATCAATTGTATTAACCTTCTCTCCGTTTTTATGAGTAGAATTTTTAGTTTACATTGATCATCCCGTGTTGTGTTTCTCCACATTAAAAAACAATATAATAGATCCTGAAACAGTTTATTCCAATATACAAGTGGGTCATCAACATTTCGGACCTAATTATTTTTGGAAGTTTGTAAAAGTTTATAAGGTAATATTTATCTAAACAATCATCCTACAAGATTCTTTCAAAAATTTTCATTCAACTCAATATTTACACAGCAGTGATTTCACGTGACACATGGCAGTAGTGTTTAGCATTTTGAAAACAAATTGGAATATTTGAAGTGTTCAGTAAAATATGGAATAAAACATTGAATTGTCTTTCTGTTGTTTTAATTTCCTGCGAAATTTTCATCAAAAATCCTGCAAAATTTATAATTTGAAATTCTCACGTAACTAAAATTTGTCAATTTAGTTCCCATTCCAATCAAGAGATGGCGTTAATTCGATCCGAAAGATTAACATGGTCGTGAAACGTCTATAAGTATGTATGGTTTGTGATAGTATGTATTTTTACTACAAAAGCGATATTACGTAGGTCAAAATTTTTGACGTAAGAGAACTGTCAAAACATTAGAATGTGACTTTTCATTATTGCCATGTTTATAATAAACCATAGAGGTATATATTAACATAGAGTGAGCCTACTTTCCGCGCTTCCTGACGACAAGATCTCATGGACTGGTTTGCGGCATCTCTTTTTAACACATTGTATCGGGAATCTGTGATGACATTGAGTGTGAGTATTGGCTCCGTGCGTCTCCCCTCTACGTACAGTCACGTGATACGCTGTCAGATTTTGTAAGGACGTTTTAACATTGAGTCTTATGGGATTATTTTGTTAAACTGGAATATTTTATTTTGTAGTGATAATAACCGAATACAATTGATAGAATTCATTAGTTATTAATTTATACTGTAATTTATAGTGCAACAAAATATTTTCTTTTTCGTTAATAAATATTTATTGACATAAACTGCGATAGTGAGGTTATGCATACAAAATCAAACTGATAATCAATATTGGAAAGTGAAGAATTTATAGTGCGTTTTTATTTTCTGTTTATATTAATACATAATATCACTAACGTGACACGACATTTTTTTAAATGTCTCATTTAAACATACACAAAGCGTCCTTATAAAATTTCAAAAAACCGCCACCATGAGCAGGTCGGTCGATTTTGCTTTGACACTTTGTTAACGCTCAGAGCGAATTGGCTCCGAGCGTTAACAAAGTGTCAAGGCAAAATCGACCGACCTGCTCATGGTGGCGGTTTTTTGAAATTTTGTAAGGACGCTTTCTGTATGATTAAATGGAACATTTAAAAAAATACCGTGTCACGCCAGTGATATGATGTATTAATATAAACAGAAAATAAAAACGCTCTTAATCTGATATAAATTCTTCACTTTCCAACAGTTTGATTATGTATACATAACCTCACTATCGCAGTTTATGTCAATAAATCTTTATTAACGAAAAAGAAAATATTTTGTTGCACTATAAATTACACTATAAATTAATAACTAATGAATTCTAACAATTTTATTCGGTTATGATCACTACAAAATAAAATATTCAAGTTTAACAACATAATCCCATAAGACTCAATGTTAAAACGTCCTTACAAAATCTGACAGCGTGTCACGTGACTTTAGATAGAGGGGAGACGCACAGGGCGAATAGGCACAGAAGGGGAGAACAACTGTAGCAGCTTTACTATGCGTAAGAGTGAAACAGCACTAATCCAAATAAAAAAGATGGTGTCGTCACTTCGCTCTGAATGACACTCTCTCTATGCTAATATATAACTCTATGTAATAAACATGGCAATAATGAAAAGTCACATTCTAATGTTTGACAGTTCTCTTACGTCAAAAATTTTGACCTACGTAATATCTCTTTTGTAGTAAAAATACTATAGCATTGACAATAGTTATGTTTATATTATTGATACTTACCCTTTTAACAAACAGCTCAGTTTTAAATTCCCGTAAACATTTTTCCATATCTACTGAATCAAACGCTGAGTCTTCGTTTCTGAATTTTTCCTTCAGTTTTTTTAAATCATCTTCCAAGTTCATCTCCATTTTTATATTAATATAGTTGAGAAGTGTGCTAATGAAGACAAGATAATAATGTAATCGAATGTAATAACAATTCAAAAATGTCTCATTTATTTTTCATAGCTTCCTTGATACCGCTTTAAAACGTTTGTATGGTGTGTTGCATATCTATTAGACCTCAATATTTTTAAATAATTATTTTAGTCCATGTGGTGAGACCGCTCCCGTACGAAAAAAATTCTGATTCGGTTTCTTTGTGGATTCCTATTCAAAAATGTCCCCTTTAAACAAATCTGAAGGGTGCCGGGCGGAATTTTTGGGCAGAAATTGTTTAAACAAATACAAAAGATTACGTTTTTTGCGCTGGAACATATATTTTTAGGTTTTCTGGGTCTTCTAAACAAGAAAGGTATCGTGCAATATTTCTTAAAAATTGATAGTTTTCGAGTTATAGGCGATTTAAAATCTGAAAAATGCGAAAATAGGTATTTTCGAGCCTTAAAAACTCATATTTAAATTAGTATTTTTGAGGTTGCCAGATACTTAAATTGAAGACTAAACATTCATCTTCAAGATTCTGAAGAGTGATCGCGTCTAACCTTAATTTATACCGTTGTTTTTTAATTGTTAAATCATAGAGGTATATATTGCTAATATACAGGGTGTCCCGAAAAGAATGGTCATAAATTATACCACAGATTCTGGGGTCAAAAATATGTTGATTGAACCTCACTTACCTATATACAATAGTGCACACAAAAAAAGTTACAGCCCTTTGAAGTTACAAAATGAAAATCGATTTTTTTTCATATATCGAAAACCCTTCGAGATTTTTCATTGAAAATGGACGTGTGGCATTCTTATGGCAGCAACATATTAAAAAAAAATTAAAGTGAAATTTGTGCACCCCTTAAAAATTTTAAGGGGGTTTTGTTCCTTTAAACCCCCCCAAACTTTTGTGTACCTTCCAATTATATTATTATTGTGACACCATTAGTTAAACAAAATGTTTTTGAAACTTTTTTGCCTCTTAGTACTTTTTTGATAAGCCAGTGTTTATCGAGCTATTTTGAATATTTGTCGAATCCACCACATATTTGTATATGGATGGTTAAGTACGATTATAGAGACCTGTTAATCTGAAAATGTATTTATAATTTACATATTTAGGTATATTTTGAAAAAGAAGTCATATCTCGATAAAAGGTGATTTGTCAAAAAAAGAGTAAGAGGCAAAAAAGTTTTAAAAACACTGTTTTTAACTAATGGTATCACAATAATAGTGTAATTGGAACGTACACAAATATTTGGGGGGTTTAAAGGGACAAAACCCCCATAAAATTTTTATGTAAATATATTAAAAAAGAAGCCGAATCTCGATAAAAACTTGCTTATTGAAAAAATACTAAGAGGCAAAAAAGTTTTAAAAACGTTGTGTTTAACTAATGATACCACAATAATGAATTAATTGGAACGTATACAAAAGTATGGGGGGGTTTAAGGGAACAAAACCCCCATAAAATTTTTATGGGGTGGACAAACTTCACTATAATTTTGTTTTAAGATGTTACTGCCATAAGAATGATACATGTCAATTTTCAATAAAAAATCTCTAATAGTTTTCGATATATTGAAAAAATTCGATTTTCATTTTGTAACTTCAAAGGGCTGTAACTTTTTTTATGAGCACATTTGTACTAAGGTAAGTTAGGTTCAATCGAACTATTTTTGACCGTAGAATGTGTGGTATAATTTATGACCATTCTTTTCGGGACACCCTGTATAACTCTATGTTAAATATGCGTGTTTATCCGATTTTTTTGCCTTTGCGGCGAGCTCTATTTCAAAAATCTCCTATTTTCCTCCGAAAAATATTTTTTTTGTATTATTTAAGATATTCTAAATAAAATAAGTTTCTTGACATTTTTCTCAAAAGTTAATAGTTTTAAAGTTATAAGCGATTTAAAATCCGAAAAATGCCAAAATAACGCATTTTTGGATTTTAAATCGCTTATAACTTTAAAACCGTTAACTTTTGAGAAAAATGTCAAGAAACTTATTTTATTTAGAATGTCAAAAAGAATCTAGAAAAAATATTTTTTGGAGAAAAATTGGAGATTTTTGAAATAGAGCGCACCGCACCGGCAAAAAAATCGGATGGACATGCATATTTAACAATTAAAAAACAAAGGTTTAAATTAGGGTTAGACGCAATCACTCTTCAGAATCTTGAAGCTGAATATTTAAACTTCAATTTAAGTATCTAGCAACCTCAAAAATACTAATGTAAATATGAGTTTTTAAGCCTCGAAAATGCGTATTTTCGCATTTTTCAGATTTTAAATCGCCTATAACTCGAAAACTATCAATTTTTGAGAAAATTTTCAAGATACCTTTCTTGTTTAGAATCACCCACAAACCTAAAAATATATGCTCCGGAGCAAAAAAGCGTGATCTTTTGTATTTGTTTAAACAATTTCTGCCCAAAAATTCCGCCCGGCACCCTTCAGATTTGTTTAAAGGAGACATTTTTTAATAGGAATCCACAAAGAAACCGAATCAGAAATTTTTCCAGGCGGGAGTAGCCTCACCAGATGGACTATTTATGAATTGAATACTTTTACATTATATTCATTATTTTGATTACGTTTACATTAAGTCTCCCATTATTATTAAGATATCATTCCTGAGGATATTTTCGTAGGTTTCTTCAAGAATATCATTAAATGCTACTTTATCTTCTTGTCTCGTTTCTTCTGAAGGGGCGTAGCAGTCGAGATGAGAATCGAGGTTTGTTTGTTTGTCCTGTATTCTGATATCCTTCCATTAACTGCTTTAGATTATATTACTTTTTCTCTCATTCTTCCATTCGCCATAAAGGCTGTCCCAATTTCCCGTTTGTTTTCTCCCGAATAAAGTTTTTTTCCTCAATGTATACTTGATTCTGCCATCGTATTTTCTGCAGAGCTAAAATTTCTATTTCATATTTTTCCATTTCTAGGGCTATTTCTTGCATCTCACCTATTGCTCTTCTTCTAAGCCTTCTATCGTCCACGTTAATTGGACCAGGGGCGTCATTTGATATTTTGATTGGGGAGGGGGGCAAGCATTATATTATCTCAACGACTACTATCAAGTAGTGTTTGCAGATCTTCTTGACTAGAAGCCATGATACAATAAATTTAGGAGATATGACACCAAAGTGTTTCAAATTCGTTCGGTTCTGAGCATGACGTCAATACGTGACTAGTTAGCGGCGCCAATTTGAAATAACCTATGGATAATATGAAGAGTGAAAGCATTCTGGTAACAAAATTACGGATTATTTCTGTTAAATTTCTTTTTACGAAACGTAGTGATAAAGTAATGGATATAAACTTTTGTGAATTATGGATTTATTGAAGATAAAATAGGCAAATGTGCACTTAAAATAGTGATGTTTTCATTAAAATTATTATCACACTAACGTAATTACGACATTCACTGAATACATTGAGAAAAACCTTATTAATACCTACTAAATTTCAATCATTTCCGTTATTAAAAAGGTTTTTCGCATCTACATCAGTCCCGTCTTTGAGAGGATGTGGAATCTTGCTTTTCGTTAGAGGTTTGGTCATCACATCTGTAACTTGTTCTGCAGTATGTGGAAATTTGTGTGAAGGCTTTTTAGTTTGATCACAATTTCTTAGGTTATATCTTCCTGTTTCCATATCTACCGATTCTTTTATGGTCATCTTCACCATTCTGTGAGATTATTTCAGTATCGATCTCATTTTGTTCTAATTGAGAAATAGTTATATAACCATGGTCATTTTTAGAATTATTTTCTATAAGGAGGTAGTTAAAGGCAATTAAACTCGTTTCTGACAACCAGCTTTTCCAAATGTTTATCCCTTGTTTAACCTGTATATAAATAGCAGAAACAAACAATGACAAAAATGTCGGGATCGTCACGTATTGACGTCACTTGACATGAGCTGCGTGGTGTCATATCTTCGGTTTCATTATATCATGGGTTATATCTTCCTGTTTCCATATCTACCGATTCTTTTATGGTCATCTTCACCATTCTGTGAGATTATTTCAGTATCGATCTATTTTGTTCTAATTGAGAAATAGTTATATAACCATGGTCATTTTTAGAATTATTTTCTATAAGGAGGTAGTTAAAGGCAATTAAACTCGTTTCTGACAACCAGCTTTTCCAAATGTTTATCCCTTGTTTAACCTGTATATAAATAGCAGAAACAAACAATGACAAAAATGTCGGGATCGTCACGTATTGACGTCACTTGACATGAGCTGCGTGGTGTCATATCTTCGGTTTCATTATATCATGGGTTATATCTTCCTGTTTCCATATCTACCGATTCTTTTATGGTCATCTTCACCATTCTGTGAGATTATTTCAGTATCGATCTATTTTGTTCTAATTGAGAAATAGTTATATAACCATGGTCATTTTTAGAATTATTTTCTATACGGAGGTAGTTAAAGGCAATTAAACTCGTTTCTGACAACCAGCTTTTCCAAATGTTTATCCCTTGTTTAACCTGTATATAAATAGCAGAAACAAACAATGACAAAAATGTCGGGATCGTCACGTATTGACGTCACTTGACATGAGCTGCGTGGTGTCATATCTTCGGTTTCATTATATCATGGGTTATATCTTCCTGTTTCCATATCTACCGATTCTTTTATGGTCATCTTCACCATTCTGTGAGATTATTTCAGTATCGATCTATTTTGTTCTAATTGAGAAATAGTTATATAACCATGGTCATTTTTAGAATTATTTTCTATACGGAGGTAGTTAAAGGCAATTAAACTCGTTTCTGACAACCAGCTTTTCCAAATGTTTATCCCTTGTTTAACCTGTATATAAATAGCAGAAACAAACAATGACAAAAATGTCGGGATCGTCACGTATTCACGTCACTTGACATTTGACAGGAGCTGCGTGGTGTCATATCTTCGGTTTCATTATATCATGCTAGAAGCTAGGAGTACTGTATCGTCCGCATATCACAAATTATTGATGACTTCACCGTTCACAAGTATTCCTTCTTGTTTTTCAGAAAGTGCTTTTCTGAAAATTCTTTCGGAGTAAACGTTGAGAAGCAGGGGTGACAAGAGGCATACCTGCCGTACTCCTCTTTTAATATTAAGAGCCTGTGATTCCACACCATCTACTAAAACTTATGTTTGATTCTAATATAAATTTGCAATTATTCGAACATCTCTGCCGTCAATGTCTTTTAGAGCTTCGATCAATATAGAGTGCTTAACACGATCAAATGCCTTTTGGAAGTCAATAAAACAACAGTATATATCTACAGATATATCTCGACATCGTTGAGCAAGTACGTTCATTCCAAACAGTGCCTCTCTCGTTCCAAACCCCTTACGGAAACCAAACTGTGTGTCATACAGTGTCACAACTCAAAAAATAAATAAATATTTTTAGTAGATTTAATACCCTATTTTGTAGAGCTTCAAGAAAATACTTATTGTTCTATAGTTTTTGAATTAAACCCGGAAAAGTTCTAGCACTAATGTTAAACATGGATTTCTCGATACTTTATTTTTTGACTTATGACACTGTTTGAGAGGAGGTGCGATTTCATTCATCACGTACCAAATCAAACCCGTGTGTAATATAAATAAAAAACTCATGAACATGTTTAATATACATACAAAAATTATTAACAAGTGATCTTCATGTATGTACAATAAAGTAAATGCATAGCAATATCTCTTAATAAGCACTTTTTGTTTTCAAGTTCGTCAAAGTCGTTATGAATTACAATATAATAGTTCACATTGGCCATCGGACACAAAATACAACATTTGCGACGATTCAAAACATTAGAGAATCTCGAATTCGTGGTCTGAGTCAAAGTATTTACTACTAGATTCTTGGTAATCTAAAACAAAAACAAACATTTTGTTGGCATAGTTCACTAAAAGGACAATTCAAACAATTAAAGGTGCACATCATAGATTTAATAACATTATAAGTAACCCACTGGTAAAACATGACGGTAAACAAATTCAACAATTTTTTCCTCATATATAAGTTTTCTTGGCTACTGTCTTTACCACAGCAGCTACCGGCTAAACTGTTTCTCTTTGTCTTTAGGAGTGTGAAACAAAGATCTACTATCTGTACTATAAGTATCAAATCCATGTTTTCCTATAGGGCTTTTCATTCACAGTCATTTGTTTCGAGCTTCTGTCATGTGTCACTAAATATTACTATATCTACGTCATACGTTATTGGTATATCCAATGATACAAACGATACAAACCAAAGACGTATGGCGTAGATATATTAATATTATGTGACACATGACAGAAGCTCAAAACAAATGACAATCGATGAAAAGCTCTATTCGCGGTGTGCAAGTACTTGGAGGCGATACGAGAAACGATCGTGCGAGAATAGCGGAGAAATATTGTAACTTTGTGAAATAATTCATTGTCAATTGAAAGTGTCAAATTGACGTATATTTCATATCTACTGTCAATGAAGAAGAAAAATTATATATTGCTCCACAATATTGATAAGATATGCAATTATTGTATAAAGGTAAATGTAATTAATTGTATTTTGCTTGCATTACTGCATTTTAATAACTAATTTTATTTACTACATACAATTGTTTACGTTTTAATAACATAACCTGAATCTTATTTTTTCTTCTTATTATTTTTTTGGACTATGGGCTTGACAATTATCCAGCAACCAGGACCATATGATTGGCCAATATAATTAAAAGTGCGAATAAAAGTGCAGAGCGAAGAAACCAGGTGTCGCTTTTCCGAACTTGCACGGTCCCAATAGCAGGTTATGTAAGATTTGTGTTTATTTTGGTGAAGTTGGTTAAAATATAAACTGTCTACACACTAAATAGGGAAGTTGCATAAAATTTTAAATTCGAACAAAATGTTATAAATCACAACAGAACATAATTTAAAACATGTATCAAAGATAAAAAAGTTTTGTTTGTCTTTCGTTTGGCCTCTAAAGACAATTAAAAATTCAAATTATACCAGCCAGCCCAAAAACGTCGTGACGTCATCGGGTTATATGTTTACATTTTGCCTCAACAAAGTAAACAAAATTGTATATAATTTTAAATTAGACATTATAAACGTCAGTAGAAAATACAGTTATGTAACGTTACAAGTGTTTTTGATCGTTTGAACTATTCATAGAAAATTTGTAATTTTACAAAATTGTTTTATTTTCCATAGTAAACCTTCTTTCCTTTCCTTCAATAACTATATCAAACTCCAACCTCAACAAACTGGTATATATTATTACAATGCAGTGGCGTGCGGTGACTTTTTCTAAAGGGGAAGCGATTCAATAAGGATATAAAAATATTTTCTTAAGGGTCGAGGGTCGAGCCACTTCCCACCTGATAACACTCTGATGCGCTATAGGGGCTCTCTATCAAAAAAGTGCTTATGTGAGACGTCCTGGGTACAAGGAGTCACACACTAAATCCTACCCCGATCAATGCGTGAGGCACTCTATTGCCGCTATTTCTAGTGACTATAGTGACCTATCATTGATCTGTATTGCTTGCTCGGGCCTTAAGTCCTCGCTCCGGGCTTCGTTTCCTAAAGAAGAGATCTATTTAAATGTTTTTTTTTAATTCCGAGGCATTTTCCACAACACACAACTTTCAACAATATGACACTTATTTATACTTGAGCTCTATTCTCCTATCAACTTCTGATAATTGTTGAATTCGGTATTTTTCAATGGACTTGTAAAGTCTGTCTTCGCTTGTTGAATTTCTTGTAAAACTTTTAATGCATTTTAATACTGAAAAACTTTCAACTGATGCACTTGTGACTGGGATAGTTTGTAGTAATTCACACAACTTGGACACTTCACACAGGGACTTTTTTAAACCAGTAGTTATAAGAAATACCCAGATTTCTGAGTATATCTTTCTAATGTGAGTTGTTTCATAAACAACACTTAACTTATAATGCAAAGCTGGCATATCAAAATATTTTCATTATTTAATCGTAGTGAAATAAATTCCTCTGTGGGAAATTTTGATGAATTATAATAAGAAATATTAAATAAGAATATATTATATAATTCTACAAATTTTAATTCGTTAAAATTTTGAAAATTCATTTTTTGTAGAATGTTATCAAAAGGTCTCTCTGTTGTCGACATTATCAATCTTCATCTTTTTCTTTCATGTTCAAACCCCATATTTTCAGTTTTATCCCAAATATTTTTAAACTGCTCTCGTTTTTTAATTATCGTATTAATAAAGTCATCAATTTGTCTTATACAAAATGCAATGTCAATTGACTTCATCTGTAAAATGTCAAATAAAAGATCAGTAAAAGGAAAAATCTCTGCAAAAAATTTAAATCGAAATATTCTTTAAGCGAATGTATGTACCTAAGCAGACTAAGCACCCCTTAGAAGCAGTAACAGTCAGAGCATCCCACTCTTGGAAGGCGATCGAACGATCGCTTCTGCAGGGTACCAAAATTCGCGCGACTAGTGGGTGCGGTCATTGAACTCTGACCAATTTTTATACGGGACAACTGCATGACAAGCGGCGATTTTGAGATACGCTTCTGTCAGGGGTGGACCGAATATGTAGTTGAATTGTGTGCATAGTGCATATTGAGTTCCTTCCTATGCGATTCATTTTTAATATTTTTCAATGCCTATTGCCTAGGTAATAATATGTAGATTACTGGGATTGGGGAAAACTTTTGATAATTAAATATTAGTTAATAATACATTTTGTTATATCGAAGTATATAATAGGGAAGCGGTGCTTCCCCCGCTTCCATGGACCGCACGCCTCTGTTACAATGATATACGATAAATATCATTAGAATATAAATATTTTTCCTTTATTCCGCGACGACGAGCTGGCCAAATACCCAAGTAGGTGGAGGCCAATAAACTAAAGAAGAAGAAGAAGAATATACCTAAATATAACCATAAACGGAACCATATAGTTAAACTATGTAACGTCACGGGTCGTTTGAACTATTTTAAAATACAGAACTTTAAATTTGTACTTCAAAGTTATTACGAGTTTTTGAAGCGTGCAATTTTGGAAATCTCATTTTTGTACAAGACTGAACATTATTATGTAATAAAAAAAATGTGCAAGTTCCCTATTCTGTTAATTTAGTTTCTCGATTTGATTTTGATTCAAATTGTTGGATATTTAAATTGAATTATATTAAAAAAATAATAACATCAGCTGTATTTCGTCTTTCCAGATTATAATTTAAAAATAATATTTTTACATTATATTTAAGCTCGATGATACAAAGATTAGATCCATAGAAATATAAGTGTATTATGTTTAACCTAGGAAGTTTATAGAGAAGTTAGGCAAGATACAAAGGCTTGCCTGTCTCAGCACAAGAGGTTTAATGAGAGGCACACAACTGTAGGAATGGAAGCCTTACTAGACCTTCCTGCCTTACACATCATAGTGAAGAGTGAGGCAAAGATGGGGTTACATAGACTGCAGAGAAATCAAACTAAAATTGCAGTGGGCAAAGGACACTGCAGTCTCAAGGATGCTGTTGTCATCTCCCGATATGGGAGATGACAACAGGACAACAGACCAATCAGTCCCCAAATATAAAATGGAAATACCTTTCCAGGTGGAAATACACACCAGGGACGTATGGGGAGATCCTGACAGACATCCGTAGTATGAGGGCCACACCAGGTCTACACATGGGTCCAAGACAAAAGATGGATCGAGATCAGGAGTACATAGTCAAGATAGGGACTATAACGGTTCCATCGCACTAGGAGAATGTATCTCTGTATTTTAGGCAGAAGTCTGTGCAATCCTGCACTGTGCAAGAATAAACAGATTGAGGACTTATACTAATAAGAGAAACAATATCTGTTTAGACAGCCAAACGGCCTTGAGGGCTTTAAAGAACCCAAGGATAACCTCCAGGTTTGTATGGGAATGCAGCGAAGAACCCTGGCGGAACATAACGAGGTAAAACTCATATGGGTGACTAGACATCAAGGAATCGCTGGCAATGAAAAAGCTGACGAACTTGCTAGACGAGGATCCGCAACAAGATACTTCGGTCCAGAACAGGGACTGGGAGTGCCCTAAAGCACAATTAGAGATTAAGAGGCTGGATACGAAGACAACACAAAGAAAACTGGGAAAAAATTCTCACACAAAAGCATGAGAAGAGATTTATACCCGAGACATGCGCGAAAAGAGCTGAAGAACTGCGCAAAATGAACAGGAATCAGCTCAAAATCACTACAAGTTCCCTAACTGGACATTTTCCAGTAAAAGGACACCTACACACGATAGGACTATACAATGGAGACCCAGTTGCAGACTATGCAATGGAGAGACCGAGACAGTCAGACATATATTGTGCGACTGCTAGTCACTGGATCGTAAGAGACAAGCAATATAATAATAATAATAATAAATAATAAAATTTATTACACTTAAATACATAAAGTTTTAACAAAAAAGAAATGTATAAAGCCAGTCAAAGATACAAGTTTAAAATTATGACATTTACATAAAAGTAAAAAAAAACAATAATTAGCAAGTGCACTACTTACATAAGTTTATATAGGTACATTTAGATATGTTAGTTCCATGTACTATTCATAAAATCGTTTGTTATATACGGTTCTAATTTACACAAAAAGCTTACAATCTCCCTTTTTATCATGGGGATATCATCAGATATCTTCAAGTGTAGAGGATGGTGGTTGTAGAATTGTATACCTGCATATAAAGCTCCCTTTTCCATTAATGTGAGCCTATGATAAGGGATATTGTAGTTGAACTTGTTTCTGGTGTCAAAGTTGTGGGATATGTTAAATGGTTGAAAGTTGAAAGTACTGCTTGTTGGTAAATACGAGTTTGAGACATTCATATATGTATAGGACTGGTATAGTGAGTAACTTTAGCGATTTAAAATGACTCCTGCATGATTCAGAGTATTTTAATTGCTTCATGACACGTACTGATTTTTTTTTGTATTTTAAAAACTTCGTTAAAAGAACTACTACCTCCCCATACTATGATGTTATATCGAGCTCTCGAATAAAAATTAGAAAAATAAAAAGACTTTACGACATTGATGTTAACATTTTTTACAAGAATTCTCAAACCATAGCAAGCTCTGCATAGTTCTTTGCAAAGATTCTCGATATGATATGTGAAATCTAAGTTTTGGTCAATCCAAACCCCTAAGCATTTGACATACTCAGAAAAGGGTATCAGATGTTCATTTCGGTTAATATTGTCAGGTGTGTCTGGACCTCGGTTTGTTTTAAAAAATACAGCTTTAGTTTTTTCAGGATTTAAAACTAGTCTTGAATTCAAGAACCAGTTTTCTACTTCTGACATTAAAGAGTTACCTGCCAGAATTAGTTCAGGTAAATTTCGGGCAGAAGCCAACAGTGTACTGTCATCTGCATAATTAATTCCTTAGTTTTAGCAACTGATGCCAAATCATTTAAGTAGATAATAAATATTAGCGGTCCCAGAACACTTCCCTGTGGAACACCCCTGGACAGTGCAAGAGGTTCTGACCGCACATATTGCATTGTTTTGTCCTTAATTTTTAGTGCATGAACACGTCCAGTAATGTAGCTCTTTAACCAATTTAATTCCACACCTCTAACCCCGTAGTGTTCGAGCTTCACAAATAAAACATCAAAATCAACGCAGTCAAAGGCCCTGCTTAAATCCAGAAAAATCCCACAGGAGACATTCCCAGCATCCAAAAAATTATATATCTCATTAGTTAATTCAAATAGAGCAGTCTCGGTGCACCTACCTTTAAAAAAACCGTGCTGGCTATGGCTGAATAATTCTTCATTAAGGAAAAATTGAAACAGCTGATCATGAACAACCAACTCATAAAATTTTGAAAATGAGCTAAGTAGACTAATTGGTCTATAATTATCAAAAGAATCGATATCACCCTTTTTTAGGCAGGGTTTAATAATCGCAAATTTCAGATTAGTGGGAAAGCTCCCAGTTTGAAGCGAAAAATTTATTATATGTCTAAGAGGTTTACAAATATGAGGAAAACATTTTTTTAGCAAGTACATGGATACTATATGGAGACTGCAGACCAAGTCCGAAAGAATATGGCACTAACCAAATAGACCTTTAAAGGCTAGTGAAGGGCACTACTATATTGGATTGGGTGTCATGAGAACAAATAGAAGAAAGCGCAATAAGCCTAAAGGCTGCAGTGCGACCTGGGTGCAAGCACGGACGGCTTCCAGAAGAGAAAAAAGACCTAGGAAGTGATTCCAATATTATGACAGACGTCATTATGACAATAATGACGTCATATAAACTCGTCACTAGTTCTAGCCAATGAAATGCCCGCTGTAATAGGAATGTCCTATTATTCCCTAAATTCCCTAAATATTTTTTCAAATTTAAAATATGGCAACAAGGGGAAAATAAGTGCAACCTTTATTGTTTGAATTTTCCTATAACAATTTTTCCTAGCCTTACCTGTGAATGATGCAGCTCCAGCTTCTACAGCGTTTTCTAAAATTGGTGACCACTCTTTTGGTTTGTTAAAACTAATTTCGAACATTGGCTCTTTTTCTGGATCGATCAGATCAGTTTTTACTCTCTGACAAAAATCGTCAAAATCTTGTTCCGTTTTACAAAAGAAACACTACAAATAAAGCACTATTACTATCATATACAAATGTAGGATTCGTTAAAGACAATTGTAATAAAAGTCCGTGTGATGTTTAACAGTTTTAATTAATAAAATAGACAACTAAATTATAGATACTATTAAATTGACGAAATGTAAAATGATTGTGTAATTGCGACTAAAATTTTACGAGTTCTCACAAAAGAAAATGTCTTTGAAATAATCGCGTAATAATAATATTTGACCGGCTTGTCAATATAATATAAGTACGTCTTAAACTTCGCCCTTCGATTATTGCCAAATACAATGTCTTTCCTCAGAATCTCAAAATCGACTGATTCTCGCACCCCTAGGCTAAATAAAAATATCTTGCATCTAATCCCCCTTTTCCGTTTCCCCTGAGAACCAAACTATTAAAATTGGTTCAAAGTGCGAATGTTATTCTTACTTAATTAGGTCTTAAAGATTCAAAGTTTTCGCACCGGCTACCGTAGTAATCCCAATTCGTTCCACCCATCTGGGCCGACGCAACGCAGGTCCATATGTGTGAGACTCTTATTCCGTGCTCGTAATAATAATTAAGAAAAAAATATATACAGGGGAATTTAAAAATATAAGGTAAAATATTTACAATTCTACACAAATATATTTTTGGATTTTTTGTTGTTGTGATAATGAGTTTTGACTTTTTCTCTTATAGGAAAAATATAGGTTGGTCAGGGGCGACTGACCAGGTGTACTCAGTTTTGCTGTATGCCTTTTAAGTTGCCTGAATGCTTTTTTGGAGATCTCATCTGTTACCGATGAATTTTGAATTTGGGAGATAATGGTGGTTCTTCTGATGAATATTTTGATGGTTTGAACAGTTTGTTGTAGAGTATTGAGAATGTCTCATATGGTGTGGGTGATATGTGACTTTGTACTATGACATTATGTATGTTATTACCACAACAATTACTCGTAAAGATTTTTGCCATAACAAAGCAAAAAAGAATAATTTGGTAGTGTAGTGCTTCCTCTATCTTTGCAAATGCATGAAGTTATTCACGAATTACTTTTTATACTAGGTCTCTTTTTTGCTCACAGAAACTAAAACTTGTTTTTAAACCAGGAGGAGTAAACTAAAAAGACAGATTCACACCCAAGAAAGTCACTAGAAAAATCACCAAATACTTTTTTGGTTGATCATATCGTCCTTCGACGGCAATCCATCAACATTATATTATACTAATATGTCGCTAAAGAGTTCTATAAACAACTAACAACGTGGAATGAAGTAGACACTTCTGTTGTATGTAGGCATATGAATTTATTGAAATTCTTAAAATTTATCCACAAGGGAGTGGAAGTACAAAACGGTTTCGGTCAAACTGAATATCATCAGTGTAAACCTGGAAATAAGTGAACCACTAAGATTAAAAAGCAAAAGAGTGAAATTTTGACGGTTGAAAAAATAAGAAAGTGTGGTTACTTACGTCCAGTGTACACGTAATTGTAACTAGCCACTTCAATAGGTGTAAAAACCTCTAAATTACATTATTGTTACATTCTATATTAAAAAGTAGTCGACATAAAGTCGATGTCTTAAGATTTTAAAGATCACATGTGAATGTATTTCATCCTTGCTCGAAAATTGCACAAGGTACTTGTGTTCTAGTGAGAGGTTACCGACCAACTGAATATTAGACAGTTTGGTGCCAGAAATGTATGACAAGATGTCAAAGGAAGTTAGGTGGATTTTTCATCTGTCATCCGAAAAATTTTTAACAAAGAGAATTAGAATTTAATTTTAAATTGGTATATTGAAATAGGCAGGTATTAAAAAAGTTTATTGTGAGTTCTAATTTGTAAATAAAGGTTAATGAGTTGTAAAGTTATAAACAACTGTCTTATATATAAAAACAGACTAAAAATCTAAAAATTAAAGGAATAACGCAGAAAACACAAAAAAATCGATGATATAACTTAAATAACCTATGAAATGTCAATAGTGTAAACATTGTATAAATGTCATTAGTGTCAAAATTTCATAACAGTGGAGTAAACTTGTCTGAGGTTGACTCAATTGCAAACAAGCATTATGGCGAGGTAAATTTGAATTACTCCTCTTGGTTTAAAAACAGAGTATTGTATTGCAAAATTAAACTGCTTGTCCATAGAAACCACAATAAGTTAAACAAGGGTAAACAAGTTCTTGATACCTTGTTTACTATGAATTTTGACGTTTATAATTTACAGTGACAGTGACTTCAGCACATTTGTTGGGTTTATTGAAATTTATAGTTTTTATAAAGTTATATTATGTTAAATATATTACAACATAGTTAAATATAAATATACAATATAACTTTATAAAATACGTCCACTTATAACAGCCATTTCCGAATTATTACATTGACAGTACTGTAACAAAAGATTACTTTTGACCGACCCTCGTATAACAGGTCCCATCTCCACACACGCAGATCCACATCGATCTTTCTAGATAAAACGCGATGCAGAGGAAAATTGCTCATCTGAGCAATGTTCCGAATGTCGCGACAATAACTAGAGATGGGCAGAATCTTCAAGAAATAACGGCTGGTGTTTATATAGTAGCAAATTTTGTAAATAGAGTTTAGTTTTAAGCCAGAGTTTGTAAAGAAAACTTGTATAAATAAATTAATAAAGTCGTATATAAATACGAATCGCTCGTTTGATTGTTACAATACGTTTCACCTAATGTTTTGATTTAAGGGCACACTAGATGTATTGATTAGTCCCCAGTGGCGGCTCGTGACCTCAGTATGCGGGTAGGCTACACATATACTTCGGGTAGGCGACAAAAAATATCCTACAGTTTGTAATACATTTTGAGCCGTCTTGCAATACTAAATGTAATCTATGAGCGCAACAATGTGTAAAAATTGCTTTTGGAGCATCTACTTTAATTTTTGATTGTAATCCGTTTAAAGAGCCAGCCATTACACTTGCACCATCGTAAAATTGAGCAATTAATTTATTTTTGTAATCATATGGCTCAAGCACGTTTGAAAATAAACTATATAGAGCGTCTGCAGATCTATTATCGCTAACATCAAAAAACCCTAAAAATCTTTCTGTTACCTGACCAACTTTGTTAACAAAACGGATTGTTAAAGTACACTGTGATTTTTCGGTTATATCAGTAGAATCGTCAGCTAGTATAGAAAAAAATTGACTCATTAATTTCTGTTGAAATTTCATTTTTTTCGTAATCGGCAAGACAATCTATTAAATCATTTTGTATTGTTTTTGACAAACCCGTGAACACCCCTTCTATTTTTTAACATGATCCTGGATTTCCTGATCGCGTTTAACTACTAAATTAAACATTTCTTTAAAATTACCCATGTTTGAAGAATTATGGCTCTCATCACGACCGCCAAATGTAAGTTCTTGTTTTGCTAAAAGAATTGTAACATCAATTTCTTCAACTTCTTCAATCTTTTTCAACTTCTTCATTATATATCTTATTAGATAGAGAAATATGTCCAGCGAAAGCACTGTCAGTAGTTTGTTTATTTTTTTCTAACCGTTTTAAATCTAAGCAATTGTTTAAATGTTCTTTCGAAGATTCATGTTTTTTTACACTAGCTGATAAATTTTTCAAATCTGAATATCCCTGACTCACCCAAACATTTTGCTTCAAATTTGAGAGCAACAGACAAGGCCAACAGAAAAGTGAATTTTTAAAATAACTTCCGCTTAGCCATTTATGATTTTCATACCATATTGTTTTAAACCATCTCGAAAATGGTTGATTGTCTTTTGTCTTATCTGTGGATAAAATTGTTAAATTTTGTAAAGGCCGGCCCATTGAAATAATTACTAATCTTTCTTGATTTTGGCGCCTTGAAAAATGCGTCTCGATCAAACTGCATATTACATCGTTTAAAATATTCATATTCGATGACTAAAGTTCTTCCACCAATAAAACTAACACACTTACGTTTCAACAAGGTCAAATATTACTTATTTTATTTATGTATCAAATAATAATTTACTATTCGAATAAATTGATAAGTTAACAATTAACCTCGCTTTAAATTTTTAATTATCTATATAATCTAATAACACATTATTCAGTTTTCATAAACAAATTTAAATTGTCCTACCTAGTTTTATTCAATACTTAACCTACTAATAACAGCCAAAATCAAAAAACAATTATTTTAAAACAGTTTCACAAGACACAAGAGAAGCAACTGATAAAATTTTGTAGGTCCGGCTATAAGACTCTGTGCCTATCCGCCCGTTCAAAATCGTAGAATACGGTCGCTACGAGCAGACCTGCAGCCTGCAGCAGGCCTGCTCGCGTAAACAGAGAGAGATCTCACGTCAATTCGGTGTTGGCGTCGTTCTATTTCAGGCTACGTTCCCGAGTGCCTGACCAAGGAGAATATAGAATCTATACAGTACTACTGATACTACAAGGAGCGTATTGTCGAAGCGAAGATCGGTGGAATATGCGCATTTTATCAATGAAATTCGATATTTTTAAGATATTCCAGAAGCCGCTATAGATAAAATGTTTTAACGACCTAATAATCATTCATAATTACTCAACGGATATTAGTACAGTTAAAATAATTAAGACGATAACCGGACAACATTGATTTAATGAGTAAAATTTAGTTTTTTTTTATTTTAATGACAAAAAAAGCAAGCCCATTAGCAGAACCCAATTAAAAATTATTTTGCACATCATATTTGAAACATTATTTGGTTGAAAAATCTCATTTTTGTTGGCAAAAAAAATATATTAATTTGTTTGGACTAAATTAACGTTGTGCTTATCTTAAAAAGGATATGTTAGTAATTATCAACATTCGCACAGTGTTGCCAAACTGAATTTTGTTATTTTGGGTGTAAATTTTTTCCACGGATCTCCGAGGGTACTTTACAATAATTAACGGAGAAAACGGCGTAACTACGGAGAAAATTTTTTGGATATTTTTAAAAATAATTTGGATAATTTTTGCTATTTTATTGTAGATATTGTGTCAAAATTTATAAATTACAATTTTGAAATAAGTAATTTATATTAATAATTTATATTATTGTACTACATTTGAAGAGGGTAGGCGGCGCCTACCTTGCCTACCCCGACGGGCCGCCCCTGGGCATAGATTTCTGTAAAGTTAGAGTGAAAGAACCATTTATTTTAAATTTTTTAAAATACGCTTACAAAAAACCCAAAAATGTTTAGATTTTATTTTTTATTTTACTTGTTTTTGTACATTTTTCAATAAAACTTTACGCGGGACTTGATATTATCTATACTGTATAAATTTGGACCTTCTATCATCTAAGGATCCAGAGATATTTGACATCAAAAGTTAAAATCCTAGTATTCGGGAAATCGCAAAAACATAAAACACTCTAGTAGGCTATAAAGCTACCGATGCACGGTAAGTTGAGAGCAGACGTTCAAAAAACAAATAATTTTGTAACAATGGATATTTTCTACTATAATATGTTATACAGTATGTCCCTGTAAGTTGTATCCATATGGAAAACTTTTTTATTACTAATTTTACGAAAAAAAGTTATTCTTTATAAAAAGTTCTGTATGGTCCAAAACCCAAGATTCAACCATCAGATATCAAATTTTATGAATTTTATACGAGGTATGTCAAAAAGTTTGAATTTCACTCAACAGTAAAGTAGCTTTATTTTTCACAATATTGAAAATTGCTATTATGAAAAGTTGTTTGGAATTAAAAACTATATTCTAATATGCAATTACATCCTTCTAATTGAAAAAAAAAAAATGTTTTTGAAAAATTATGGATAATTAACATTATTTTCAGTTATTTCAATTCTGATAACTCTTTTATTATTAATTTTACGAAAAAAAGTGATTCTTAATAAAAAGTTCTGGATGGTCTAAAACCTAAAATACAACCATCTTATATCAAATTTCATCAATTTTATATGAGGTATGTCAAAAAAGATAAATTTAGATCAAAAGTAAAGTACCTTTATAGTTCATATTTCAATTAGAAGGATGTAATTACATACTGAAACATCGTTTTTAATTCTAAATAACTTTTCATAATAACAATTTTCGATATTGTGAAAAATAAACGTATTTTACTCTTGAGCGAAATTCATATTTTTTGACATACCTCGTATAAAATTGATAAAATTTGACATAAGATGGTTGTATTTTAGGTTTTAGATTATGCAGAACTTTTTATTAAGAATCACTTTTTTTCGTAAAATTAATAATAAAAGAGTTATCAGAATTGAAATAACTGAAAATAATGTTAGTTATCCATAATTTTTCAAAAAAAAATTTTCAATTAGAAGGATGTAATTGCATATTAGAATATAGTTTTAAATTCCAAACAACTTTTCTTCATAGCAATTTTCAATATTGTGAAAAATAAAGCTACTTTACTCTTGAGTGAAATTCAAACTTTTTGACATACCTCATACAATATTCCAAAAATTTGATATTTGATTGTTAAATCTTAGGTTTTGGACCATGCAGAGCTTTTTATGAAGAATAACTTTTTTTCGTAAGATTAATAATAAAAAAGTTTTCCATATGGATACAACTTAGAGGGACATACTGTATATCGTTGAAAAGAGATTTCAGAGAATAATTTTTAATCATAACCCAAAAAAACTTAAAAAATTCAATTTTCGGACTTTAGCTGCCCTTAACTTGTTTGCAAATGAATCATGAAGTCTGTGCAAAGATATAATGGAACAACTAAAATGACAAATATGTTTTTTTTTTCTAATAAAACCCACAGAATGACTTGAATAATGAAAAATCAAGGACCTACCATAGCTATCGATGGATCCATTTTGAGTATGTTGATTCTAGATGCGTATTTACAATGATAAGTTAAGTCTGCTTCTATTTGTTCGATCGTTTCTTTGTTTTCGACACAACAGGTTTTTTGGGTGTGATGAGGATCGAGATATATCACTTCTTTGCCCACACAACCAATAAAATAAAGGGCGACATTCGGTTTTCCACCAATTAGTCCTAGACTTTGCCTAAACTGGAAGCATTTCTACAAAAAAAAAACAAAAATGATTACCAACAGATAAGATATATTCTGAAATAAATATATCACTACCTTGAAAGAAGACTGTCATAACTCAAAAAAGTAAAAAATAGACTATGTTGCTGAACAGATTTCAAATAATCTATATATTGTGATAACGTCATAAAGTTAGTTTATGCCTATGGCCGTTAGATGGCAGAAGTGTCATTTTGTTATTCAAAAAGTTGCTTCAATATTTTGCATGATATTGTCATATTTTGGTTGCTTCCCAGGTATTATGCTAAGTGGATATACTTATTTTGTGGAAGGCTGCATCTTTTTGAGTTACGTCTGTAAAAAAAACAAGTATTATCATTTCCCAAGTAAAATAGTACACTGCATAAGATGCCATAAAGAAATAGCTTCAGAACAATATGAAGTATTATCATATTATTATATTTAAAGAACAATCTACTATTTTGAGATATGCCATCCTTTGTCAAATACACAATAAAATAATACAGTGCGTTCTGTGAAGATTAATGCATTATTTTGAGTTGTGTCAGTATTGTAACGAAGTTGAAGTTATATTTAAAATGAGTTGTAGTATTCTTTTACGTTATGTCAGTATTTTAGAAAATTATTAGAACTTTTTGAATTTTTGAATCCAACTATCTACAAATTATTTTGACTTATGACAGTTTTATTATTTTTTAAAATCTATCGATTTTTTAAACGGCTATTTCTGAAAATTGTCAGATTTTGATATATGACAGTCTTCTTTCAATGTAACGATGCCAACTGATAACAGTCTGATAATTGTAAAAAATTTAAGTGTTTGGTACCTACTTGCAAGCCACTAACATATATAGGATTGATTTCGGTGAGTCCTAACCTCAAGGGAACAATAAGTAGTAATGGTTTCCATTCGTAAGTTGTTAAATTTGTACCATCGAGTTTTCTTTTTAAAAAACATAATTCCTCTAAAATATACAATAAGAATAAATTAAAGAGTTCTTTATTATAAAAAAGTATGTTTTATGATTCATTCTTTGCATTGATTACATATTTTAACAAGAGATTTAACCCATTATAGGCCAGCGTCCTATTTATAGATTACTGAATATTTAATTTTTTTTTCAACTCCTTAAAGAACACTGCACACATCTTATGAAAAATATAATATCACTCAAATGAAATAAAATTTACATGAATAGATTGGTTTCGAAAATTACGATCATTTCATATCATTGCCTCAACTCAATTCAACTGAATTTTGAATAATAACGAAGTAAATTGATATAAATAAATCTAAAATCAAATGGGATTGTATGTATGTCAAAGAGAGAAAAAATAAATTCTACAAAATTTTATGAGTTTAGTATTACTATTTCCAATAATTCTTCTTTTTTTAATGAAAGGGTAAGTTTATTTGAACAGTTAATATCGTGAGGTAGGAATGTTTGTGTTTTATTGTGAGGTAGGAATGTTTATAGTTTGAGCGAATTTAGTATATATGCAAAAATGTGCTACTACAAAAATGTACTTACTTATATCAGAAATTACAACTGTGTTATCTAAAGCTACATGAATTGCTAATCTACTCCATTCATCATATTTTACCAGTTTCCTGAAAAAATAATATTAACTTCATTAAAACCAATCAGATCTACGTGCATAGAAATCGGCCCACTTAAAAATTTGGTCATTTTTGATGTCTCATATTTCCTAAACCTGTTGGCCGATTTAAGTGATTTTTTGAACATGTTATAGCCTGATCCTTTAACGATACCACTGTAATAATATTGTTGCTAAACAGGTAAATTTTCATTGTACACCGGGTGTACCAATTAAACTCTGTTTTTTCTCAAAGTTCGCATTACTCTGTGGAATATTCTAGCATTTATAAAGTACTGAAATTAAAACCCAATTATAGCCTCAGGTTTTCTTAATATTCTGTTTTTTTATTCATTCGTTTATGTTGAATAATAAAAAAGTTAGGTACTTTAACAACTAGACCTGTTTTTGATCAATACACAGTGTTTCTAAATAAGTGCGACAAACTTTAAAGGGTGATTCTGCATGAAAATATAATGACAGTTAGCTTTATAAACGTATGTCCGCAAATGTTTCGTTTCCGAGATATGGGATGTTGAATTTTTTCTTACAAACTGACGATTTATTTTATTGCTTTAAAACCGGTTGAGATATGCCAATGAAATTTGATGGGTTTTAAGACGTAGTTATTGCACATTTTTTGACACACAACTAGGAATTTAATGTTCACAATTAGCGCGCATACGTGTAATATGACCGATCATGTTACCCGTATGCACGCTAATAGTGAATATAAAATTCTTAATTTTATGTCAAAAAATCCGCAATAACTATCTCTTAAAACCTACCAAATTTCATTTGCATATCTCAACTGGTTTTAAAGCAATAAATAAATCGTCACTTTGTAAGAAAAAATTCAACATCCCGTATCTAGGAAATGAAACATTTGCGGACATACGTTTATAAAGCCAACTGTCATTATTTTTTCATGCAGAATTACCCCTTAAAGCTTGTCGCACTTATTTAGAAACACGTCGTATTGATGAAGAACATGGCTAGTCGTTAAAGTACTCAACTTTTTTATTAACAACATAAACGAATGAATCAAAAAACAGAATGTTAAGAAAATCTGAGGCTATAGCTGGGTTTTAATTTCAGTATTTTATAAATGCTAGAATATTTCACAGGGTGATGCGAACTTTGAGAAAAAACGCAGTTTGATTGGTACACCCGGTATACAATGAAATTTTTACCTGTTTAGCAACAATATTATTACAGTGGTATCGTTAAAGAATCAGGCTATAACATGTTCAAAAAATGACTTAAATCGGCCAACAGGTTTAGGAAATATGAGACATCAAAAATGACCAAATTTTTAAGTGGGCCGATTTCTATGCACGTAAGTTTAGTTTAGGTAGTGATTCTAAGAATTTTAGAAGTGTCCAATCACTTACAAGTAAAGGTAAACGAATTTTTTTGGTTTAGATTAATGCTCATTATGGAATTAACAGAAATGAAACAGTAAATAGACTTGCAAAGGATGCTACTACAACAAGGGAAAATATAGAAGAACCACTAATGCCAGTCACTGACCTATGACAATGGTTTTAGAAAAAACAAAACTTCATTAAAATGTATAAGACATCATGATATCCAACCAAACATTCATAGAAAACCGTGGTTTAACGATATTACAAATTGGCACTTCTTTACGACCTTAAACGGCTAAGCAGTCACATAGCTATGAAAACAAAAGATATCTTATAGACTGTACACATTTTTATCGATACCACCATATTAACTAATACATAAACACTTACTTGAGAACTTGTGCAATAGTATTGGGTCCAAACCACTCCCCCACTTGTTTGCCTAGAGATGCCCCCATCAGTGCTATTTGGTGTATGGAATAAGGAGCTTGCCGACGATCTTCAAACTTCTTGAGAATCTTTAAATATGTTAAATCCTTGGATTGAGGATCCCATAGCCAATCTCTTCCTAAGTGAAGAGACACTAGAGCTTGTGCCAGGACCATTTGTCCACATCTTAACATACAACCCCATCCTTTGTCTGATGTAAGCCCTTCATTGCCTCCTATCGGAATGAAGTTTTTTCTGTAGGTGACCCATAGTCTTGAAACTATGTCTTGTCTTATTTTGTTGATATCTGTAATGGAAGTCAGTTAGTAACAGGCCAATCAAGTTAGTTTTTTAATCCACACAATCATATAGATGAGTTTGACAGTTGAAATGTGTAGTATGAGATATTACAACAAGACTCTCATCTAGGGATTCATTAATTTTTCAGTGGAAACTATTTGTAAATAGTTCATAACTTAAAACTTGTCTATTTAGAGAATTGATGTCAACAAACAGAATAACATAAAATCCTTTATAAAAGGTATATTTGTTAAAATCCCTATACAGGGCTACATCAAAGACAGAACTAGTTTTCGATCGGTTAACCGATCATCATCAGTGCAATCTTAGAATCTACATGCAAGCCACGAAAGTAAAAATAACAGGGTAAAAACCCTTTACAATTGATCCGTCATCGGAACATATGACAAAGATGTGAATTATAACATGGATGATTACTTGCTTCCGTACAGTCATGATGTGAACTTGTCAGATAGAGCTCATTGGTACCTCGGGCGAAAAACATTGGATATCTTAATCATCCATGTTATAATTCACATCTTTGTCATATGTTCCGATGGCGGATCAATTGTAAAGGGTTTTTACCCTGTTATTTTTACTTTGGTGGTTTGCATGTAGATTCTAAGATTGCACTGATGATGTTTCTGTCTTTGATGTAGCCCTGTATAGGGATTTTAACAAATATACCTTTTATAAAGGATTTTATGTTTTTGTAATGGTATACAGCCAACTACAGGAAATTTTTCCTCGTAAACAGAATAAGGTATGCTTAAATTAAAATCGGTTAATAAACAAAAAAGTTATTACAAAGAGAACAAAAAATCACAAAATGGTAAATACACAAAAGACTCATGTCAGCAACTAGCTAAATTACTAGCTAAAAATCTAGTACACTTTAGAAAACCAAAAATAAGCATTTTTTCAAGAATTTTTTTCTCAGAACCTTTATTAAAAATGAATATAAAACTTTTTACATATTAATATCTAACTTTTAAAGAGTACAAAAAATATATCTATTTTCATTTATGCACATACACTAATATTGTAGAGGCAAAGTCACACTCGCCAAAGTCGAGGCCTCGAAAAATAGTAATTCCGATGGCAGTTACTTAATCTCAGGATTGGGATCTCTCAAAAAAAAATCGTATGGCATTTGAAAAGGGAAGGTTTCTGACTTGACAATTTACAACCGTTAGTGGAAAATTCCGCAAAAAAAATTTTTACAGAAATTTGAAAAATTTTTGTGAAAAAATCACCCTTTTTTCTTCAGTTTTTTATGGTTAAAAAATATTTACTTTTTATTTTTTGGTCAAATTGTGGTAAATTGTCACGTAAAAAACCTTCCTTTTTCAAATGCCGTACGATTTTTTTGTTTCAGAGATCCGAATCCTGAGATTAACTGTCCGCCATCAGAACTACTTTTTTCGAGGCCTCGACTTTGGCGCCCTCTACAATATTAGTGTACCTACATGCATAAATGAAAAAAGATATATTTTTCTGTACTTTCTAAGAGTTAGATATTAATATGTAAGAAGTTTTATGTTAATTTTTAATAAAGGTACTGAAAAATAAATTCTTGAAAAGTGCTTATTTTTGGACCGTAAGAAGATATAAAACTATAATCAGACAAATATGGTTCGTACAGTATAAATACTGTTGCATGTCATCAGTGTCATAGCAAGTGACATCATATGATACCAACACAAAATATTTAAGTCGTAGGTCTGTTCGTTCTTAGAATCTTTTTAGCCCAGGACACTGCAATTACAACCATTAGACATTTTTTATTATATACACGTAGAAATATTATTTGAAGATTTCTATTTGCGTAAACTTAAAGAAATATACCATAACATGTTTCATTTAATTTGTATAATTGGATTATAAAGTGTTTTTATGAAGTACATTTTTCCGGATCACATTTAACTGTAATCAAATAAAGGTGACATTTGGGCATAAATTTATAACACTTATTTGACAGTTGCAGTGTTGACACTTCATATTTGTTTTTATTATTTATTTTAATGCAAGATTCTTACTTAATTCCTTTTTTATTTATTTACATTTAATATTAATTTGTTGTATAATCCACTTCCGTAATTATATTTGATTTAAAATGAATTCAGGAATTTTTTTATAATGTGGAAACAATGTCAACTTAGATCTCTGACGTGCAACAGTATTTATACTGTACCAACTATAGTTCCGTATGCCCCAGAAACAAGAACTATGCCAAACACTGAGTGATCAATATTAAGGAAAAGAAAAATAATTCAAGGGATCTTTGGGGGGAAAATGATAAATAATCAGTGGATACGAAGAACAAAGAGTTAGAAGAATTATATAAGGAGCCTAATATAATTATTGCAGTAGTAAGAGCACAAAGACTTAGAATGACGTAAGTTAGAATGCCAAAAATCTTGTTAACCCTTTCAGTGAGGCATTAAATAGTAAGGAGTTGCCCTGGGCATCCATACTTTATTTAAATTAAAAATGAATGTGACTAGAGCGCACTGGTGTACCTTTTATCAAAAATGAACAAAGTTCATGACATTAACTACAATCTGAGGTATCTCAACATAAGCAAATGGAGAGAAAAAGCGAAGAACAAACAAACCACGAGCCTTTCGTTACCTCCTATTGGAATGAAGTTTTTTCTGTAGGTGATCCATAGTTTTGAAAATATATCTTGTCTTATTTTGTTGATATCTATAATGGAAGTCAATTAGTAAAGAGTACAATTTAAGGTGATGATTATTTTAGTGTAATTGATTATTAAGAAGATAAAACACAATAAAAACTAGAAAAAATCAATTAAAAACATATCTTATGAGTTGATATAATTAAAAATAAATGACCATGGCTTCTACCAGATAGTTATATACCTCTTCTTCAGATCCAAGTGATCTGTAACAGATTTAAATTGAATCATTCATCCATACCAATAAATGCTTATCTTGAATATTTATCTATAGATAGATGACCCATATTAATAGATACCTTTTTATGTCACTTATTTAAGATATGTCTTTGGGAGCGTTCTGTTTAAATAACCTATTACATAAATTACGATGTACTCACCTTGAACAGCATTGTATCTTTTTCCAAGTATCCATACTGGCTCAGTTGTTTTTGGGATATCATCTGGCTCCAGTGTTGCTTCTAAACAAGCTTCGAACATACAATCCATTATATCTCTTGTAGCCACACACATTTATTATTCTAGTTCGATTTCTCTTATATGTAAAGAATTTATTTCTTATGCATTTGGAAGTTATTGTTAAATCTCATTGTTTTTATTTTAACAAATCATACGTCATTTTTAATTTATTAGACAATTTTGACACTGACACTGACAGCCAATTCGATAGTTGGAACTATCGAATGATGAGCGAGTTATCGATGGTCTTTAGTATCGGATATTTGGTTGGTTGCGCACCAACGGTAGTATTCAGTGGATGGCCGTCTTTATTTGAACAGTATGTCGTATTAGACGTGGCAACACTGTCGAAATGTCAAATAGAGGGCCTAATTATAAATATTAAAATAGCGTATATTAGAATACAATTATTTTAATGGGTTTTATGTGATTAAATTAACAGAAAATATTATTTATTTTACATAGATGATAGACACAGTTATTATTAAACAAGATACACTTATTATAAATGTGATAACAATAAACATATTTTAAAAGAAAAGGTAGATGGTCAAAATTAAACTCATATAAAGAAATATCTTGGCCACTTTGAAGTTTTGATATTATTCTTTGTTTGTGCACTTTTATCTGATTGTATTATTTTATCTTGCATTAATTTAATATATTTATTAATAAAAATATTAGCTAAAATATAGGTAACATTGAAAAAATAAAATAACTTCAGTTTGATGTTGATTACATGAACATGTATCTCTAAAATACACTGTTCTGTAATATACAATCGAAGCTGCTTTAATTAATAAATTAGCTTCAAGTTTATAAACATAAAGTACATGTTCATAATGTTTCTGAACTAATACTAGTGTTTTCAGCTTTATAATATAGCAAGATAAAATATTTTCAATTTGAGACCAAAAGACTTGAAGTTGTTGGTAATATCCAACCTAATTCATCTTTTAATAAAAATTTATGGTTAATACCTACTAAATTTTCATTGTTTCTTTAATTTCAATAATATATCTGAATTTGACTCACCTCTTAAATTTCACGAGATAACAATAAATGTGATTTTCTTTTTTACGCCAGTCAATGGGAGCAAAAATAGGATATTACCTCCGAATTCTATCCTACTGCATGAATTTTTATGAAATTTTGGGAATAGCCTCTACTTATCTCCTAATTCAAACCCTATGCCGATGTGTGCTTTTATCTTGGGGGTGGTTCCCACCCCTTCTCGGGGGTAGAAATTTTATTGATTAAAATAACTACGGAAGTGGCTAGAGAACTTAATTATAAGCAAAAACTGTTCTATAATTTTTTTTTGAAAACTCAATATTTTTTGAGTTATTCGTAGTTGAAAATTGGCCATTTTCATTGAAACGTAACACCTTTTCGAACGGTTTTTTACAAATATCTTAAAAACTATGCATCTAACTAAAAAAACTATGTAAAACATTTTTGTAGCTTATAAAAAACCAAAGAGACTAGTTCCTTCATAAATCTTCTAGTTATAATATAAAAAGAGATGTAGGTGAAAATAGTTTGTTTTTTGGTGCATGCTCAAATCGTTGTATTTAACTTGAAATAACAGACAAACAGTCGATTTTAGGTGTATAATGTTACCAACACCTTTTGTGGTGCTTAAAAGATCTCTAAAATTAGCAATATTAAAGGTATATTGCATTCAAACTAAGCGAGATATGCTGCAAAAAAATTGATGATTAATGTATTTTAAGAAAAAATGAGAAGTATATTTAACCACGCATCATTTTACTTCTACAATACCTTTTATTATAGTATTATGGACGGGTTCAAAAAGTTGAACGGGTTTAAAATGAATGGTTTTTGAAAAAAAAAAATAAGGTCAATTTATAGAGCGCATTTTTAGATTTTCTTAAAAATCTTCTTTTTCTACATGTAACTTGAAAACGATAAGAGATACAATAATGAAACACAAAACAAAATTTTTATTCAACAAAATCCTACATTTTTGTCTGGTACCTATTTTTCGTATCTCTTATCATTTTCGAGTTACATGGAGAAAAAGGAAGATTCTTAAGAAAATTTAAAAATGCGCTCTATAATTTAATCTTATCTTTTTCAAAAACTATTCATTTTAAACTCGTCCAACTTTTTGAACATAGAAATAACACTATAATAAAAAGTATTGTAGAAGGAAAACGATGCATTTAAATTCTGATGGAGGGGTTAAATGTACAAAAAATGTTAAGTACTTCACATTTTTTTTAAATTCCATTAGTCGATCAATTTTTTTTGCAGTATATCTCGCTTACTTTGAATGCAATCGGCATTTAATGTTGCTCATTCTAAAGGTCTTTTCAATCGCTACAAAAGGTATTGGTAGCATTATACAACTAAAATCGACCGTTTCTCTTTTATTTCAAGTTGAATACACCGATTTCAACATACACCAAAAAAACAAACTCTTCTCGCCTACCATATCTCTTTTTGTATAATAACTAGAAGATACATGAAGGAACGAATCTCTTTGTATTTTAATAAGCTACAAAAATATTTTGTATAGTTTTTTTCGTTAGATGCATATATTTGAAGGTATTCGCAAAAAACCGCCCGAAAAGATGTCATTTTTCATTTCAGTGAAAACGACCAATTTTCAACAACGAATAACTCAAAAATTATTGAGTTTTAAAAAAAATATTGAACAGTTTATGCTTAGAATTAGGTTCTATAGCCACTTCCATGGTTATGTTAACCAAAAAATTTTCCACCCCTCAGAAGGGGTGGGAACCACCCCCAAGATAAAAGCGCACATCGACATCGGGTATATAGACTTTGCTTCTTGAGCTATTCTCTACTAATTGTGAAAATATCAAGTAAATCGATGCAGTAGGATGGAATTCGGAGCCAAATAACCTCATTGACTGCCCTATTTGATGCCACTTCAATTTCACCAGTTAATGTTTAAACTTATACTTAAAAATTTTGACTCAAACTACAAAAGTCCACTATTATATCACATAACTTGAACCCATTGGTATTTTATTGTTGTTTGCTATTTTTAAAACTCTCCTTTTCATAGCACCATATTTAAGTCCTAGAAATATTTTTGAACAGCACTTTCTCTATAAGAACGTCTTTTTCTTGGAAAAGTAGGTATTAAAAACCAACAAAATGGATAATGTAAACCCAGATATTTTTATAGGACCTCTAGCCACGTTGCCAAATTTCAATGTTCTGGTGCTATGTAATGACGTATGCCATATAATACGTCATTAGGGCTATAAAATATTTTGAAATTTGACAACGATCATATTCTATGACGTCATTTGCAACTGACGTCAAGTTAACAACATTTTCTGACCACGTACCAGTGGCGTAGAAAATCTAAACATTTTATTTATTAATTTAGGGTTTTACCTTGTTTAAAATTCCTCTTAAAAAAAACATACTATAATTATAAAATTTATTTCACAGCTATTACAAAGAAAAATCAACGTTTCAAACAATAATTATTGGCACTAAAGACAATCTTAATTTGTACACATAATAACCATTAACAGAACAAGATTGGCACTATTTAACAATGCAATAAAAACAAACATATTTCGATTACTAACATGTAAAACATTAAGTAATATCACAACCCAGCAAGTGCATATGAGTATTTTTTTCAGTATATGGTTAATAATTTTGCAGTGGTAATCAGGTGTCTTTATAATATTAAAAGTTTTTATTAACCCTTTCCAGTCAGATGATCCCATTTGGGATCATGGCAATGTTGCATTGATTTATTTGTCAGTTCTGTCATTGATTTATTTGACACTGCATTGATTTATATGATGCTGTCACAGTATGATAGTAAAATGGAAATGGGCTGGACACGTTGCCAGAATGAAGGACGGAAGATGGACTCGCAAACTAGTTGAATGGAGACCAAGAGCCGATAAACGTAGCAGAGGAAGACCACCAATACGATGGCAAGACGACTTACGAAAGACAACAAAAAACTGGATACAAAAAGCACAAGATAGAACACTTTGGAGACAAACAGGGGAGGCCTATGTCCAGCAGTGGATTGAGAGAGGCTGATGATGATGATGATGATGATGATGTCACAGTAACAGAGCGCGTTCACATGACTGGCGCTTAACGCGCGATCAAAACTACATACATTTTATTTTAGGCCGTCACCCGCCAACGTGCGTTTTAATGACCTAAAACGCGCGTTAGCATGTGAACGGTCTCAAGTAAAATGTATTTAGTTGTAATCAAGCGTTATCAAAATGCGCGTTAAGTGCTTGTCATGAGAACGGGGTCTTTTGCTAAGGAATACTCTGTATTGATTTATTTGACAGTTCTATCAGTAAATGTCCATCTAATTTACTTACCGTTGCACGTCATTATCTACGCCAGAGATCTAAGTTGACATAGTTGCCAAAATATAAAAAAAATCCTGAATCCATTTTAAATAAAATAGATCACATAATTATTGTAAACGTGGATTATACAACAAAACAAATTAATATTCAATGTAAATCAGTAAAAACTTAAGAAATAGAGAACAAGAATTAAGTTATAATCTTTTAAGATTTGCAGTGCAAGCGTTCTTGTACTGCATTGTTAATAATTAAAAAACGGCTCCGAACTCTTGGCAGAAGCCGGTAGGTTTCTTTGTATATGTCTACAATAACAACTAAAAAAGTTGTCAGATGTCAGATACCTCGATTATTCCAAGTCGTGATAAAATTAGGTGAAATTTATATTTTATAGTAGAGGATCTTTTTAGAGTAAAGTAAATAATAAAAACAGTAGATAGATATAATAAAACAGATACTTATAGTAAAGAATATAAACAAATATGAAGTGTCATCACCGCAACTGTCAAATAAATGTTACCAAATTATTCTAAAATGTCACCTTCGTTCGATTACAGGTACAGTGTGTTCCGAACAAATGTGCTTCATAAAAACGCTTTATAATCCAATTATACAAATTAAATGCAACATATTATTGTGTATTTCTTTAGGTTAACATTAATAGAAATCTTCAAATATTATTTCTACGCGTATATATTAAAATATGTCTAATAGTTGCTGTAATTCCAGTGGACTCGGCAAAGTGATTCTAAAAAAGAACACACCTACCGCCTAAATATTTCGTGTTGGTATCATGCGAGGTCACAGGCTATGACGCGGATGACGTGAAACGGTTAGTAAATTAGACGAAGTATAGTCAGAAATGAATGTGAAACTTCGAAACCCAAAAATAATTTTGGCTGGTAAGGGTTATAAGAATTAAATAATCAGGAAATCTAACATATTTTGTATGACATTATGGAAATCACATTTTTAAATTACTTTTTACTATTTTTGTTGGGAATGAACCACAATTTTACTTTAAAATAAGTTTATTTGACGTTTAAATTTGCACTTCGGAAATCATTCTCAAAATACAAACAAGAACAATTACTTAAAACTTATTCACAACAAAAATAGTAAGTTGTATTAAGATCCCACAAGGAAAATAGCTTCAGAACAATTTTAAATTGCTTTAAAACAAAATACACAGATTGCGCAAATTGTAAAATTTAAGTATACAGCCAAATCTATAAAGGTTTGAGCTAAATATTTTGTCATAGCTTTTATATAATGCAAAAAACATTTAGTCAATTGATGTCTTGCTAGATAAATCAGTGAGCAAAATCAAATAATGTACAAAAATTGGGAAGTGTCCCACACAAATTTAAAACTTACGAATGTAAAAAACATTTTTCTTTAAAAGTACTACAGTAAAGTATTATTTAAATATAATAAAGATGTCCATAAATGAGTCAGACATCCTTACAGCAGCTGCATTACGTTACTATTCATGATGCACTAGCAGTAAACTTACTAAAGGCATGGTTCTTAAAATTGATGATGATGACAGTTATGTTATCAGTAGAACCCCTGTAGTAGGACTGTAAAGCCAGACTTTTAGCACCATAATCTGGTTCATTCAATCTTTCTTTAATAAAATTCACTGCCTCTTCATTCGAGAATGTGTCCCACAAACCATCCGTTGCCAAAATAAGAAACGAAGGTTTGTGATCCAGTAAATCAAATGTCAATATATCAGGTTCAGCAATTACTAGCTTCTTATCTTTAAGTGGGTAATCTCCCAGTGCTCTAGATGTAGCTAGGATGCCAGCCACACGCCAGACCCCATTAAAAGACACAAACCCCCCAGCTGCCTTGATTCTTTTACGCTCCCTCATCTGTTGAGGTTTGTGATCGAAAGATAACGGAATAGCATTTCCTTTTGAATCACACATTACTCCCCTAGAGTCGCCAACATTGGCTACTATCAGTCTATTGCCTTCTAATATGGCTATTAGGGCTGTAGTACCTGCAACATCTAAACTTTTCTTTGCAATCTCTAGTAGTCTCTCATCTGCAGCTAGTACCTCATCTGTTAATAATTTTTCATAATTCACGATCCCAAATTTGTCGAAATAATTATTGACAGGCACCTTTTTAAAGCTTGGGGTTGTTTTCAGTGGCTTTGAAGATTTTGATATGGGTTTTATGCTATCTAATTTTGATAACAGTTGCAAGTCTGTTATTTCTTTAGTTCCTTCAATACATTCGTCTGTGGTTGAATTAGTCCTTCTAAAACTCTTCCTGCGCTGAGAAATAGTAGGAGTAACTGGCTTTTCAGGATCTTTCTTTTCCTCATCCTTTTCTTCTTCAGGTACTACACGTTTGGTTGAATCCCCAGATATTATACCTTTAATTTCTATGACTTTATTAAATAAGTTCTGCATAAGCTTTTCTTTGGCGTATGTAGCAGCAAATTCTCCCCCATGCCCATCAAACACAGCAAATAACGCAACCCCTGTATTACTGATATTATCGTTTATCACAAACCTGTCTTCCATTTTTGGTCGTCTTCCCTGTAGAGCGTAAGCTGCAATGGTACCTACCTTCATCTCCCAACTGGATTTTTCGATGTTGGTATTACTGAAAAAGCTAAGCTTCTCGATTTTGGATTTAGATGTTGCCTTACCGATACTATACTGGAACTTTCCCAATAAACTTCGACTCCATTCATCTACAGCTTGAATGTATATGAATACAAAAAATATCATCATACCAAAAATCAAAAACTCCGGCTTGAAGACGTAGATTTTCAGCTGCCTCCAAATTTGTGAAGAGAATGTTATGTGAGAGAGTTTTAAGGGAACAGTCCATGATACTCGTGACATGATTTTCATATGTGAAACGTATGTTTGGTAGAATATTTTGTCGTCTAGGTCGTCTTCCATCTTACAAATCTTTGAGGATTTTGTAACACAGGTCGCAGATAATTAGGACAGCATTTTCGTCATAGAATCTAAAATCATGTTACAATCAGCTACAATTAAATCAAATCAGACAAGAGCATTTTTAGAGCGACATATCCATACAAATGATAGTAAATTTTTTAAGTCATTAAAACGCGCGTTAGCATGTGAACAGCTTCAAATAAAATGTATGTAGTTGTAATCGCGCGTTAAGCGCCTGTCATGTGAACAGGCTCTAACATAAATAAAAATATACAAAACAAAAGTTAATTAATTTAAAGGTTGAATGGTCCGAGAGCGGGTAGAAATTTTTGGGTAAAAGTAGTGTTTGAGGTATTTAGTGCAGTCACCGAAGGTTTTCACCTACCATTTCGTTGAACCTCCATCGATTTTCATGAAAACTGGTGAGTAGTTAGAAGATAACTCAAGAAACAAAAGTGACATGATGCCAACTTGTGCATTTACCCTGGGAATGCCACTCGTTTCCGTAGATGAAAATAATTTTATTAAAAATAACCCCATAAATCTATTGAGAGAAAAATTATAAGCAACATCTGTTATACAGGGTGTTTCATTAATAATTCTCCATAATATAGTAACAGGGTGTTTTATCTAAAAATTTAAAAACTATTTTGGCTCAGCATGAAAGTGCGACTACTAGACACCCTACTAAATTATGATAAACAAACGTTTCTAGCTACTACCAGAGGCCTACGACAGGGGATGGTGAATGGTTGATCCTTCTCAAATTCTACGCCACTGGAGGAATTACTATTTTAGTGCCATTTTTAGATTAAACAATACTTTCTACGTAAATAATATACTTTTCATTGCTAACGATAAAGTCATTAGTTTTCGAGATATTTGAAGTTAAATATGAAACGGCACAGTTATTTTGATTAATTTATGATATGATTCATATGATGAAAATTTAAAAAAATATTGTACCCAGTACTTTAAAACTATTTGGCGTATCCTTATTATACTTGGCAGAAAGTGTAGATACTGTGCACCCTAGTAAATTAAGATAATAAATAAACGTTTCTATCCACTACCAGAGGCGTACGACAGGGGATAGTGGCTGGTTGACCCTTCCCAAATTCTATGCAACTGACGAAATTGCCATTTTAGTGTAATTTTTTGATTTTGAAATACTTTTTATGTAAATATTATACTCTTTATTCACCACGATAAAATGATTAGTTTTCGAGATATTTGAAATTAAAAATAAAGCGACACAATACACTAATCAAAATAACCGTGTCGTTTCATTTTTAACTTTAATGATCTCGAAAACTAATGCCTTATCGTTACGAATGAAGAGTATATTATTTTCATAAAAAGTATTGGAGAATCCAAAACTTGAACTAAAATAGCAATTTCGCCAGTGGCGTAGAATTTGGAAAGGGTCAACCATTCACTTTCCCCCGTCGGACGCCTCTGGTAATAGCCAGAAACGTTTGTTTAACATAATTTAATAGTCTGTACAGTACCTATACTACCTGCCAAGTATGAAAAGGATACGTCGAATAGTTTGAAAATGCTGAGCAAAAAGATTTTTTAAATTTCTAGATAAAACACCCTGTAACTCAGTAAGGAACCACATTGTATTTTAAGTGTTCTAGGTTAAATCTTCGTATTTTGTGCTAAGGTTTCTCCAGTTACTATATGGACAATTATTAATGAAACACCCTGTATAAATTTTATATTAAAATACATCAATACTTTTTGAGTTATTAAATAATATCAAAGATTTTAATTTTTCTTAAAAAATGCATGATTTCCATAAATAACTCAAAAACTTTAAAAAATTTTATAAAAAAGTTATCATTATCAAAATTAAAGTTAATAATAATCTTGAACACATTTTTTACATGAAAACCTTGTAATATTAATTTAAAGTGAGTTATAGGTAACTGAATGTATATTTTTTTCAGCGAGTAGGGGAGAACGGGGCTAGTTGTCACAGGGGTAAGTTGTCACAATGCCGATTTTACCTTATTTTTGAAATTAACAAGCTGTGTCATCTACACTCAAAAGATCTTATTCATCACCAATTCCACACAAAATATTTCAGAGATCGGCCAGTAATTATTTCTCTTATTTGTATAAATGTGTTTTGGCGCTTCTCATGTAAAATTTTTAATATCCAATCATCTTGTTCTGTGAGTGAATTTGTGAAACCAAGGTAAGAAAAATATATTTTAAAGGGTACTGTCAATCTTGTAGACTACAATGTAGGCATATTTTAATATATTTATTCATTTGAATATTTTTGATTTGACATTCAGTTACAGAAGCTTATGTGGGGCTAGTTGTCACAAATTATACGGGGCAAGATGTCACTGTGACAACTTGCCCCGCAGCATTTAAATCTGTTGAAATGATTTTAGAACGTATTAAAATCAAGTTAGATTGGTGGTGAATACAATGCAAATCATTTGTGGATTTGTCAAAAGTAAACGTATTTGTGAAAAAGCGATTTAATACCTGCAGGATTAAAATGATTGTTATAGTGTTGCCGTTCTGAGACTATAATCCGTGTTACAAATAACATAATTATTATTTCTCAGACTCTGCTTTTGTTAGCGGCTCGGTAAAATTTAGTAATGTACATATAATGTAATAAACAATTTTAATTTCTTTTGATACCTAATTACTTTCAGGTGGTTAGAACATACAAGCGAAAGAGCCATCGAGTTACTCCACCTTTGGATGTTTTCTTGAGTCCACCTTTGGATGTTTTCTTGAGAGCAGCAGAAGCTGTAAGAAATGAGGAATATATAATATCTATTAGGAAAGGTGCACGAGATTTTGGTATATATTATCGGAGTTTAGCAAGATTTATCAAAAGACTTCCAGAGACCAATAGAACTGTCCAATGGGATACAAAAACTCTCGACTCGTGTTCTATGAGAGGGAAGAAATCGAACTAGAAAAATATTTGAAAAAAGCTTCTGATATGTACTTTGATTTAACCCATATTGAAGTAAGACATTCTTACTTCTTAAGTTTATACTGCTTCTATTGAGTTAGATTCAATGTACAGCATGCAAACAATGGACACATACAGACTGCACCAATGGAAACCAATTTTATGTGTGCCACAATTGTAACTCTGAGGAAGATATGCAGTTTTTCCTAAGTTTGTGAGTTCTTCTTCGAATAAAAACGTTTTATTTCTTGTTTACTTTATTTTTGTAATACTGTGACAATTTGCCCCAGGTACTGTGACAACATGCCCCATCTAGGGGCATGTTGTCACACAAATCCTGTCGAAGGTTAAACCATCTTACCATTTTAACTGCTGCTACCTAGAATTTTAAACAAATATGAATGAGTAGCCTACATACCAACTCATTGTTTGGAGAAAGTTTGGTTTAAAAAAAAATAAAATGTATCTGAGTTACAGAGCCAGAACCAAAAACTGTGACAACTAGCCCCGGTCTCCCCTACTCAACTCTAAGTATTCAAGCTCAAATAATAGGAAAACGAAGCATTTTATAAAATATTTATTAAATACTGTCAAAGTACTCAGGAATATGGGCCATTCCACGAACATACGCCTGTTTTGGATTACTTCGACAACGAATATTTTACTGTGCAACATAAGAAGTACGAAAGTAAATGGCGCTAATAATTATTCCAATAAACAACAATGTAATTTGCAATTTACTTTCGTTCTTCTTATTTTGCACAGTAAAATATTCGTTGTCGAAGTGATCCAAAACAGGCGTATGTTCGTGGAATGGCCCATACTAATCAAATGAGCTCCAGAAGAAGTAATAGCATCAAAATTAAGCAAGTTATGATGAAATAGAAACAGAAAACAGAAAAAATAGACCTCATCTAATTTTTTTGGAAAAAGTAAAAAATAAATCATAGGTAGGTACGCCATTTCCACAAAAATTATAATTTATAGTAATCCCTATACAACTTTCTTTATTTAAGCATAAGTAATGAGCACAAAAATTTTGACGGGTTTAGAATGTATATTTAAAAAAACGTAATTTTACAAAATTAGAATTTTTAAAATATTCGTAAACATTTTCTTTTGATTGTAACTCTGATTATAAAATGATACAGAACGTACAGAACCAAAATTTAGTTTATTCTATATCAAATATTTTACTCCTTTTATCATTTTTGTAGCATAAAAACTACCGAAATAGAAACGTTTACAGCGTAAATTTTTCTGCGAGAACCATGAACTAGAGCCCTTTAACATTTGATCTTAAAGAATAAAATAAGATGAATAACCTTGCAAATAAGTTAGCACACGACCCCTATTGTCAGATGGATGACGCCACAAGTATGATATAGGATGTCAAAAAATCGAAATTTAAAAATAAAAATTGATCTGTTTCAGGATTTTTCCTTAAAGTCCTACGAAATGACCAATTTATTTCTTTCATTTGCACCATGCTGTATATTTTTATAGTATTAAATTTAATTTCTTCTATTAATATTTGCAAAATTTATTTTTTAGTATTTTTCATTATCTCCTTTTAAAATAAAAAAAAATCTGAGAAATCTAAAATATACAATCATTACTCAAAATTTTGAAGCACAACAGCATGGGTATAGCCAGGTCACGTGATTTTGCTCGAGCCAATGGAATCGCTGCAATCAAGGACGCAACAAATACTATAGTCTATGTCTATTCGCGGTGTGCAAGTACTTGGAAGGGAAACGAGAAACGACCGTGCGCGAGTCGCGGAGAAATATTGCAACTATCTTAAATAATTCATATTGTCAATTGAAATTGTCAAATTGACGTATATTTCATACCTTCTGTCAATGAAGCAGAAAAATTATATATTGCTCCACAATATTGATATGATATGCAATTATTATATAAAGGTAAATTTAATTAATTGTATTTTGAGTGCAATACTGTATTTTAATAACTAATTTTATTTACTACATACAATTGTTCATGTTTTCATAACATAACCTGAATCTTATTTTTTCTTCTTACTATTTTTTTGGACTATGGCCTTGACAATTATCCAGTAACCAGGACCAATATAATTGGCCAATATAATTAAAAGTGCGAATAAAAGTACAGAGCGAAGAAATAGGGGTCGCTTTGCCGAACTTGCACGGTCCCAATAGTGTTTGGACGCAAATAGCTGTCGACATACGTTCTATCTCACATTGCAGCTTAATAATGCTTTTCACTCGCACCTATGTTTTTTAGAATATTTAGTTTTAATAATAAAAATACCCTGTCAAAATAGCAACTTGCCTCAACCATATTTTTTGTAATTATTTAAAAAATAGTCTTACAAGCATCTTGCAATGTTAAAATTCTTGGTAAATCGCCTGGCTTGTTTCTTTTCTTAATTTTTGAATATTCAAATTAAAAAAAAATACAAGTTGCCTCAAAGATATATTTTGTAATAAAACTTTTTAGGGGATGTTAAATGACCGCTACCCTCCAGCCAGGTCTGCATTTTTGTATTAGAATATTATGGAAGAGGTACCTGAAAACATTTCAAAATGCCTTAATTACCTTCTCAAAAATATCTACCAGCTCTCCTACTATAAGGACATGTCAATAGAAGATGTACAACCTTTAACGTACAAGTCCAAAAAATTAAATGGAGTTATGACAGTTGTCAGATTTTTAATAATTAAATAATTACATATTTAAATTATTATTAAACATTTTGTTTAAAATGTTATGTTTTCATTAATTTACTTTCAACAAAATATTAATTATATAAAACAATAACGCAGACATACTCACTTGTATTAGATAGATTAAGGTTAAGTGTAAACTCTACCATTCAATTAAATTAATGAAATATACTCACTATGGTAAAAATAGATTTACATTATTGGTTTTTTTCTGTTAAAATACGCAAAGTAATGTTATTTAGCACATGATAACCAAAGTAATTAATTCTATTTCTAATAATGACACTTCGACTTAGACACTTGACACTTTTGTCAATTAATGACGTAACAAGTAAACGGTTCGTTAAAAGTTAATTAAGGGCTTTTTGTTTATTTAAACACGCTGAAATAAACTTAGCCACATTTTATTTTTTTAACGTAAACATTGATTAGCATCTTTCGTAAAACATCCATCAAATTTGCGATGCATGTTTCGTAAAGTCGTTCCCAAAATTTTTGTTTTTGCGACTGTATTTTGGTACTGCAATGCCTTGAACATGTTCGGTCAATTTAGTGGAAAATGTAAGAAAAATGGGTGTAAATAATGTGAAATATACGATTGATTATAAAATAGTCTATTAGTGGTAATTATGAGTGAAAGGAAATTTACTCGTGGATTGACCAAGCCTGGAACAGCGGCTCAACTTAGAGAAACTGTCTCACAAGTAGTTAGGGAAAGCGCAGTGCAAGTAAGTGAAAGCCTTCGGAAACATACTCAAAAAACTATTTGTCTACATACATTTAGATCGACGAAAGCCATTATAGGTTAAATTTTGAGTTCAGCGATGATGTTCTATTTTTAAGCTCTTATTTTTATTCCTTTTAGTGTTACACCCACTTCCATTGGTGCACTGATTTTCGAAATATACACTTTGGTGCTTAAGAGAATAGACTGGTAAAGGATAAAAATAAGTGCGACTGTACTGATCTCTAGGAACTAGATTTTAAAATCAAAACAATTTTTTTGGCACAGGTTCCAACCATGTTCCAATTAATTTTATGTATTTAGGAAATTGTTTCATTCAGAGGCACCAGTTTTATCTTTGTATAAACATTATCAAATTATCAGTTTCAAAACAAGAATATCAATTTTGTAAAATATGAGATAATTGTTTATGCCAAAAATTTTTCCAAATAACAAACAAAAAATCCTGTTTTATTGATAAAAAAAATTACTGTGCAGTTCTACACATTTTAGAGACATATTTAAGAAATATACCTACACAATTTGCACAAGAAATGAGGGCAATAATACATCCTAGCAGTTTATCATAGTACATAAGTTATATTTAATTTTTGAAGTAACACAGTATAAATTGACGCTATCAAGCCAAAATGCATAAACAACATTAACTTGATTTTTCAAGAAACCCAAGAAACTGATTATTTGTATTTTTACCAATTCACTTTATCTGCACAGTGGCTCAAAAAATTGGTGATTTTTTTTTTAAATTTCAATATTATTTGAACATTAATGTGGCTTAAACTACTGTCTGATAGAAATTAAAAGCTAAAAAAATAGAGCTTATGTCAAATCAAAATATAACACTGGTAAATATGCCAAGCTTACCGGGTGGCGTTTATGTCGATCACATCACTGTAACGTTAGCTAATATGATGCTTAAAAGGTGTATATCAATGGCTTAGTGTGAAAACCTCGTATCTCATTAAATTACAATTTTACAGGAGAGGCAAAAAAGTGATTTTCTGCATAATATAACCTAAAAACAAAAATTATGTTACGTATTTTTAATTCGAGCACATTGAGACAAATATCTGATATTGACCCAGAGCTAAAAGTGTTAAATGTTGCTATTAAATTGTAAATACAAATATTAACTATGAAAAACACGTAAATATCCTTGCAGTATATAGAGCCTTTGCCCAAGTAACTATGATAACCTCGTCTATCTTGATATACGTGTTTTTCACCTCAAATGAGGTTGTGTTTATTATTATTACGAGGTTTTCATTTTTCATAGCTTATTGCACACCTCCAAATACTAGGTTGATGCAATACAAATCTTTTCATTTAAGGTTCATAAAATGTTTCTATATGCCGGACTACCTTTTGTTGTTCACAAAAAAAATTTCTGTAAGTCGAATCTCTCAAACAAACACTCCAAATTAAGTACCAAATTCTTGGTTATAAATATATGTGGTATTCGCACTAAATCAAGAGAGCAATTGATATATGTGGTTTCTTTTTTCGGCGGTAGAAAATAGTATAGTGTATTTGGATTTTTTCAAACAGTTGTAAATCGTCAGATACAAGGTTTTCAAACTAAAACCACCAAAATGTCATTTTCGAAAAAAAATGAGATACGAGGTTTTCACACTAAGCCATCAATATGCCATAAATGAAAAATAAAAAAAACGAAAATTAAAAATTGGCGTTAATAATAACAAAGAAAATTGTAAAACTATGAAGATTTTTGACAGCCTTAATTTTTAATTACTCAAAAATACGTTCTAAAGTTTCTCATCAGGATTTATCTCCTGTTTATCAGAATCATCAGTTTCTGAATCGACGGATTCTAATTCATAATCACTGTTACATTCAATATTTGGATCAAAATCCTCATTTATTTTCTTGCTTGTATTTTCCTTATCCTGAATAATTATACTTGTATCCAAACAATTCTGCTGATAAGTTAAAACATGTGAAATCATGGCTAAATGATATTTCTTCATCTACTATGGCATTTTTTGTTTCTTCAAAGATAATAATATCATTGCTAAAAGCTTCTGTAATATATACATCATAAAGGTTATAAGCTTCTAAGGGGAATATAGAAGTATTATAGTCAATACAATTACTGTCAGTCTATACAGTTTTATTAAATTCGGCTTATATACTTAACTCACTAGTCTCTGGACTTTTATCACTAAGATTACAATCAGTCTTATTATTTTGTGCTGCTTTGTATTATTTTTCTTTAGTAACAACATTATTTTTTTACTTCTGCTATTCATTTCCAACAAAAAAAAATGGCATAAACGCCAAAAATCGATCACCATGTTTAGCTATCTAAAAACAATTTGAAAAATGGGTGTAACTAATGTGAATTATATGATTATAAAATAGTCTATTAGTGGTAATAATGAGTGAAAGTGGATTGTAAAAATTTACTCGTGGATTGACCAAGCCTGGAACAGCCTCAACTTAGAGAAACTGTCTACTAAAAAACTATTTGTCTACATACATTTAGATCGACGAAAGTCATTATAGGTTCAATTTTGAGTTCAGCTACAATGTTCTATTTTTAAGCAATTATTTTTATTCCTTTTAGTGTTACACCCACTTCCATAGGTGCACTGATTTTCTAAATATACACTTTGGTGCTTAAAAGAATAGACTGCTAAAGGATATAAATAAGTGCAACTGTACTGATCTCTAGGAACTAGATTTTAAAAACAAAACAATTTTTTTGGCACAAGTTCCAATCATGTTCCAATTAATTTTATGTATGTATTTAGGAAATTGTTTCATTCAGATGCACCAGTTTTATCTTTGTATAAACACTATCAGTTTCAAAACAAGAATATCAATTTTGTTAAATATGAGATAATTGTTTATACAAAAATTTTCCAAAGTATTTGTACAAGGTGACACAAAATCTTGTTTTTAGTTAACTAAATATTAATACAACCTATACTAATTTTAAAAATACAAAATACATAGTATGAAATGACAAAATACACAGTTGAATCAACTAAGAAAACGGTCTAAATGCCTCGTAAGTTTTTTAACTGAAGACCCCAATAAATCATGTGAAATGCAAAATTCGTTTCAACTTCTGCGAAGTCTAGCCAAAGGGCTTTTGTACCCATAGTTTATAGCATGAATTCCCATATGAAACAACAATATGTCTCTTGTGTGTAAATTTTCCACCCTCAGACCAAGCAATTCCGGAATATCAGAACAATCCATAAGATCACTCAAAACCTTATATACAAATATGACTGACAGTATAAAATATCATAAAAATATGATATACCATATACCCAATATCAGTCTTGACCCTTAAGAGGCAACATCAGAGCACAGAAAACACGTTCCAAGACTGCAGCTTTAATTTTGAATATTTTGTCGAGATATTTGGCACACATATTCGTAATATAGTAAAGAATGTCAGTACAGAGCCCAATTTGAGAAATATGTTAGTATGTGGAAATTACTCTATAATTAAATAAAATATTACCAAAACGAGCCTGTACCGCCATTAAGAAGAACAAAAAAATACACTTTCTTCAAATAAACTTTTTTATCCCATGCCTAAATTTTGTGTCACATGACTGACTTGGCAACATTTAGCACGCATATGAGTATAATTATTGTTATACAGTACAACCTGCCATATCCGGACCTCCCCATATCCAGATGGTTCTGTGCCGTCCGGATCTACCGAAATCTACCGAGAAAGGCAGTCCTGCTGTTGGACAATGCACTAAAAGAAGAACTAAAAGATGACGAAATAATGTATTATATGTATGAAGGAGAAAACGTTTCAGAGACTATATAAGAAGTTGTGGTCTTGATATCCGGATTTTTTCATATCCGGATCGGTCTGTCGCCACATTGATCCGGATATGGCAGGTTTGACTGTAATATCACAATATTGTGCCGCTTTTGATAGTATAGTGTCACAGTCATACTGCCGATGCACTGTTGCCACACTGTTAAAAGTTCACAGAACTTTCGAAAAAAAAAATATTGATGACACTCTGATGTAGCCTCTTAACTGCATACATATAACAACATATTATGTCATATGTCATATACCATAATATATTAAGTCCAAATGATTTTTCAGAATAAACCTCATAGGATAGAACCTCTAGATTTTGAAAAACTTCTAATTCAAAACAAAACAGTCCTTCAAAATGATCCAGAGAGAGAACTGCTGCTGCATCCTCCAGATGACATTTCTGTAAGTAAAACTGTTATTTGTTAAATAAATAAAAAAATGTTGGTATTCTCTTTAATAATTTTCTCATTTAAAACACAACATGCAACTGGGAATATCAAAATTATTTCTCTTACAATTTACTATATTCCAAAAAATTGTATATTGTAATTCAGTGATTCCTCGGTATTTTCTATAAAAGCTGATTGACACGATCCAATAATGCTTGGATTACAACTTGGACCAAGTGCACTTGAACAAGTGTACTTGACCCAGTCAATGACTGATATATTTTGCAGATGCTGGTGTGGTATCTTGGCAAAACTACATGATACATTAATTATTAGACTTTTCCATAATTTAAAACTTATTGTACAATATGTGACTGTGTATGTGTGTATTTATCAGTTTTTGGTAAAGTGAATAAACATATCAAATACATTGATGCCTTTATTACTTATTAATAATTAACATACTAGAAATATGAAAAACTATTATTACACCTAATCATTTACCAGATTAGATAATATTTTTCTGATCTTCATTATATCACATAGAAATCGATTTGCAATTTCAAACCACGTTATACTTGGCACATAAATGTCTTCAGTTGACGCACCTGTTGTATTTGATGCTTTAATTTTTTCGGCTTCCTGTTTAGAAGTAGTTTGCATGGCATTAATTTTTTAATACCCCATTTTCAGTAAGGAAATTCATTAATATTCATTCGTTGTATCTATTGTATGTATTATATCATCCTTATTTTTATATTCCTTTATCCGTACATTCCAAACTGCTTCTTCAGTTTCTTATAACTCCAAGAATCGAACGCTCTCCTTTTCAGACCATTTTCTTTTTGTGTTTACTTCTTGTTTTTGATTTTCCGACACTGACGCCATTTTAATATTACCATTCGACACTACTTGATTCCAAGTAAGTTGGCCAGTGTCCTACTTAGCTTAGATAGAACCTGTTGATACAGATGTACTTGCAGAAACAGGTGACATGATCAAAGTAGCTTTTTCAAGTGTTACACACACAGAGTCTCCAAGCAGACTTTAATCAAGTAGGTACACTTGGATCGTGTCAACCCGCCTTAAATGATTATGGAAGTGCTATAATTTTTGGAACTTACTCTATCTACTTAGATTTCTTAAAATTGATTTATGTCACTATATTTTAGACCTATTATCCCATTATTGTTGTTTTTTCTAGCAAGTTATTTTACCAAGAAGATTGCGTACCTTATCCGAGGCGTTTCCTTCAGAAAACGAAACAGAAAAATGTAATCTACTTACCAAACAATGCATCAACAACTATTCCTGCAGTTGGAACCTGATTCATTATAAATACAACGCTTACTCTGGCAGTTACGCTGACCTTCCTTTGAAACCCCAAGAGAACAAGCTGCAAGAACAAACCTACGAGATCGACATTGATACAGACGCGGTAGACGATTTAAAGCCGAGATTGGACAATATCACCAAGGAGGGGTTTCTGCTGAAAGGCCCGGAAATAGGATCGGAGAAGTCTTTTGTTAATATTGGTTCCAAAAGTTTCAAACGGAGGTATTGTTATTTGCGACAGGAAGTGGATGGGACGTACATTTTAGAGATGTATAAGGATGAGAAGAAAGGGGAAGCAAAATTGACAATTGTTATGGATTTTTGTACGGATGTTGTTAAGGTAAGTGGACATATATTTTGTAGGTCAGTTTCGAAGGAAAGAAATTATTCCAGATCACCAGAAAATATCTTCTTCTTTGTGTGCCGTGCTTGTTTTTAAGCGTTGGCTATCGTCATATTAACAAGCTGATGAAATTTTTCTCGGTCGGCAGCTATATGAAACAATTCCTCGACTGTTCGACCTATCCATTGTCTAATGTTACGCAGCCACGGCAGTTGTTTTTTTTCCGACTCAGCGTTTTCCTTCAATTTTGCCCTGACTGATCAACTGGAGCATGCGATATTTAGGTCCTCTCATTATACAGTCTAGGACGTTTCATCGCCGCCAGTTCATCGCCGGCCGATTCATCGCCGGTCGATTCATCGCCGGCCGATTCATCGCCAGTTAATTAATCGCTAACTGATTTATTTCCAAATTTCCGACCAATTTTCTACAGTTACATTTATTATCTATTTTTAATATTAATTAGGAATTCTAGGAAATGACCTAACGTAACCTAACCTGACACTACATAAATTTGAACATATATATTTCTACAAGGCCATTTAATACTATTTAGTATCAAATTTAGGGGAAGTAGAAATAGAACAGTAAATTAATATAAAAAAGAATGTGTGTGTACTTTGTACGCACGTAAGAATTTATACTTCTATTTATAATTTCAAAGAAATATACTTAACATGTTATTTGTATTTTAGTTAAATATTAAACTAACTTTCTTACCTACCACTCTTAAAATTTTTTTATGAAAATGATACCAAAAATTAAAAAAAAAAAGAATATGAATCGTCCGGAATTTGAACCCGGGACCTCTCGATCTTCGGTCACACGCTCTACGACTGAGCTATATTCCCTTTGCTTTGACAGGTTATAAGATTTCTCATACATACCGACAAATTTAATAGACCAAGTGAAGTATACAAAAATACTTTAAATATAGTTACTATTATTATAAAGTATCTTATTCCCGAGGAAGACAAATCCAAAGACACAAAAATTATAATAAATAATACATTTACTAAAAACACTAATATATCCTTTTAATGACTTATTTGCGCTGACGGCGCTGATACATACATATCTTGAAAGATCAGTAACGAACTACATACTGTCTGTGTGCGCATGCGCCCGGGATTATAAAATTTCACTCTCGATCGTAAAGAAGTATAACTTCAATAATATTTTTTTCCGCAAATCGCCAGGAAATTTTGACATTCCTGTCAAAATTTCTTGAAGAAAAAGTCAGGACTTCCTTACTGTAAGGAAATGTCATTTCCTTACTGTAAGGAAATGATATTTCCGTACAGTTGTTAGTGTTCTACATAAATGATAGAAAACACATTGCTATTAAAACCTTGTAAATTACCTTAATCATTAAATTTTCTTTATCTGGAGCTTCCTGGATAAATTTTTCAATTTCTTCCTTCGTTAAAATCTTAGATTTCTTTGCCCTATAACCTTGAGCTTGCCGTTTCAATAAAGAACGAAGTTTTGAGTATGTAGATATATATACATTGTGTTTAAGTGCAAGGGTTGACTTCAGCATTGAATAATTGGCCCATAATGTTGAAGATTTCATCTTTAAACAAAGGTCTAGGAAGTATGCCATTACAACATTTTCTGAGAAAGAACTCGTATTTTTACTCATGCGATAATCCATAAAACGTCTGTATGCATTTTCGTACTTTTCTCTTGATTTCTTTGGCAATAATTCTAATGAAGCAGTATTCACTGCCTCAACCAGCTCTGGAGGAGTCCCAGGAATGGAAATTTCATCATCACTTATCATTTTACTTTCGAGAACACCAGCAATTAAATTTATAAGCGTCAAGTTTGACAATTCAACCTCAATACGTTTCCATAGTAACCCAAGTAATTTTATTAGGTTTTCAAAGTACCATTTATTTGGGAATAAAATTATCGCGTTTTTTTTTAATCAATCAATATCTGTCGAATTTTAAACGATTTGCGGAAAAATAGTATGTTTACCTCGTAGGAAAAGCCACATTCCTGGACTCTGTGTTGCTAAGTCTCGGCTTGCGCCTCGACTTAGCAATCTTCACAGTCGTCCAGGAATGTTAAGCTTTTCCTACCCGGTAAACAATGTACTATTATCTTTTTAATTGTCATAAGTTTTTGCCAACTGACTAACTGGCGATGAAACGGACGGCGATGAAACAGACGGCGATGAACCGGCGGCGATGAAACGTCCCATTCCGCTCATTATACGACCGAAGTGTTGAACATTTCTCATTTTTATAATGTTGATCAATTCTTGCTCTTTGTGCATGGTCTCTAGCACAGGTTCGTTAGATATGTGTGCTGTCCACGGGATACTGAGCATTTGGTGGTAACACCACAACTCGAATGCTTCTAATTTGTTAAGATTTTTAATTTTTGTTGTCTAGGTTTCACATCCATAGAACAAAACGGACCAGACATAGCACTTCAATACTCTTAGATGTGTGGTCAATGGCATACTTCTACTGCACAATACAGAACTCCAGCTAATAAAGCTTTTTCGTGCAAGTTTTATTCTGGTCGAAATTTCCTTATCACTTTCAACCCTGCAGTCAATCCAGCTACCCAGATATCTAAATTATTCCAGGATTTTGTTATCTAATTTTAGTACTGAGTCTTCAATATTAATTTTTGTTGTACATTTGCTGTTTACAGCGTTCAACAGGGTCTGAAGGTCTCAGAAAATATGTCATTATACTATAATTTTGTTAATATGTAAGATTTTACCCATTCACAATCAAATATCCATGTGTTTTAGAACTTAAAACGAGGGAGATTCTGTTTTGAATTGAGAATGACTTCTGGACATAAATCGTATGTATTAGCTTCAGAAAATGACACAGATTTTAAAGATTGGCTCAGTAAATTAAGCTCAGTAGTCCAGCAAAACAAAGTTCAAGAAGAAAACCGTGCAGCATCTTTGGAACGAGGTAAGTTTTTATAAAAATAAGTAAGACAAAGAATATATATGTAAGAATATCATTTTCAGAACGAAGCACTCCATCACCATTACCTCAAATCCAACCCTGCGGAACATTAAAAGGGCTCGAACAAAGCATGAATCCACAATTAATGAAGTACGCGCGAGAGACTGATCATAGTATAGCAAGTTTAAGGAAAGAAAATCGCCATAAAATATTCGAGCTTCATCCCAATTACACTTCGAGTGTCAAACCACAGAATTCTAGTCAAGAACAAGTAGCGCCCTACAGCGAAGTCTTTGGTTCCAGGGTATTTGTTAAATGTGAAAACATTAGGTAAGTGATACAGTGCGTTTACTGTTTAATTAGATATACAGTCGAACCCGCTTATTAGAATACCGGTTATAGGAATATCCCGGTTTAAGGAATAGAAATTTGAGGTCCCGAAACGTTTGTACTAACCAAAAATGATCGGTTATTAGAATATCTCGGTTACAGGAATACTTTTGCTTGTCACGAAGGCTATTCCAATAAACGGGTTCGACTGTACCACAGTGAAGGAAGCGCTAAAACCGGCAACATTGCTTTTTATTCAACTATCGTTGCGTACTCCCCTCTCTTTAACTTTGGAACTGAAAAAGTATTCGTTATCAATTGTTACCTACTTTTGTATAAAGTGATCATTTACGTTATTCGTTACTTTGATTACTACGATTACTTTTGTATTTGAGTATCAGTAATCATACTGATACTCATACTGTTACTAATACAATAATACGATAATACAAAAATAAAAACGATCAATACATAAAAACAATACAATACAGGGTGTCCCGGAAAATAGTGCGTTCCTTTAAGGTATGGAGAGTATAGAATAGAATAGAAATATGCTTTATTGTCACTGAAAATTATACAATTTTATGGACAAAGCTTAACATAGATTCACGAAAAAGATATACATAACAATAACAAATACAATTTTATAAAATTAGATAAATCGTCAATAAAAAAATATAAACAAGTTAAAAAAAGTGAAGTAAAAAAACAAAAACCAATATATTGCAAAATTACTATAAATTGCAAAATTGAACATACAACATAATATAATAAAACACAAACAAAGGAACTAATAAGTTTAAGCTGCTGTATGTGACACCCAAATATAGATAAATACACTTTAGTTACTTGTACATTACTGTGATTTCTTAGTCATTAAGAAACTCTTCTACTGAATAATATGGTCTTTTAGATAAATGAGCTTTTGTCATTTTACGGAACTTGAGAAAGGATGTTGCAGATTTGAGTTGTAAAGGGAGATGGTTGTATAGTTTTTTTGCGGAATATAGTATAGATTTCTTTACTAACTCAGAAGACGGGATCGGTAAATAGACATCAAAAGTTGAATTTCTGGTGGAGTAGTCATGATAAGGCCTTGCTGGAAAGACATGCATGTGTTTACGAATTAAGCAAACAGTTTCTAAAATATACAAAGATGGAAGAGTTAAAATTTCGTGATCTTTAAAGTAACTTCTGCAATGGGTTGTTCTTCTGAGGCCAAACAGATATCTTATTGCTCTTTTTTGTAATTTGAAAATAACATCAAATTGGGCAGCTGTACTAGACCCCCAAAAAGGAAGACCATATCGAAGATGAGACTCGAATAAAGAAAAATATGTTATTTTAGAAGATGCTAAATTGAGTTCCTTCGAAACAGATCTTTTGGCATAGCAGGCCGAGGCGAGTTTCTTACTTAACAAATCGATATGAAGGGACCATTTGAGGTTGCTGTCTAAAAGAATACCAAGAAATTTTACAGAATCAACGGTAGAGATCTGGCTGCTATTCACAAGCAGGGGTTGAAGAGCACCTTTATATGATAATGCTACCGTTTTATCCACGTTAAAGGAGAGTAAATTAGAGTCAGACCAGGTTTTTATCGTAAGAAGATCAGAAGTTATAGTTGCATGAAGAGTTGCAATAGTTGAGTTGCTCCAAGTGATACTGGTATCATCAGCAAAAAGAAAAATTTTTCCATCGATTTTTAAATTAGTAATGTCATTTATAAAGATCAGGAAAAGTAGAGGACCCAATACTGAACCTTGTGGTACTCCACATATAATGTTTTTGAGACTAGAGTCAGTATCATTTGCTCTAACCAATTGTTTCCTATTATCTAAGTAAGATTTGAACCAATTCAAAGAAATACCTCGAATTCCATAGTAATTAAGTTTTTTAATCAAAATGTTGTGATTTACACAATCAAAAGCTTTGGAATAGTCACAGAAAACAGTGGCAGTATAAAAATTATTGTTTAGTGCTTGGTAAACCTCGTGAAGTACAGAAAACATGGCATCAGTTGTGCATTTATTAGTTAAGAAGCCGAACTGATTTTGTGATAAAATATTGTTATCAAAGAGAAAGGACATAAGTCGGGTTTTTATGAGCCTCTCAACAATTTTGGAGAGTACCGGTAGTAGGGCAATAGGTCTATAGTTGCAGGCATTATATTTTTCGCCACCTTTATGAAGAGGAATAATAATGGCTGTCTTTAGGCACTCTGGAAATTTACCGTTTTCAAAGGAATCATTAATTAGTGACACGAGGAGTTCTAACACATTATCTGTGAGATTTGAGAACATTTTTATGGATAGTCCATCAGTACTACAAGATGATTTGCTTTTGATACTATTGATCGTTTGGATCAATTCAGATTTATAGATTGGTCTTATAAAGAATGAATTCGAGACAATTTTTGAATTAGGGAGATAGGAAATGGGATCTTGTTGAGACTGAATAGTTGATGTTATATTTTTACTCACGTTAATGAAGAGAATACACAATTTAGAACAAAAAAGTCCTATACCATTTTTTTCTAAAGTTGACCGTTTCCAAAAAAAAGATAACATTGTTTTCCATATACCTGTATTTTAATGTTTAGAAATTTTAATAAACCGGCAACATCGTACGCACTACGGAATAATAACAGATAATAAGAACTCGTTTGTGATTGTGATTTACAGTATTTAAAATAATCCAACCTAATAGTATTTATGTATTTACTATTTGTTTACTAAAATTATTTTTTTGAAATTTATTGAAATACCTATTGCATAATTTTAAACGAATTACACATCTTTAAAGATAAAAACACATAGACCTGGATCCCGCGTAAGAAAAAAAAGTTGATTAATAGCAAGCTGAAAATTTGTTAATAGCTTAACGTTGTCTAGTCGGACAAACATTGATGCACGTGAAAACTGAAACAGGGGAAGTTTTAATGGTGGAGCATGATAAACGTGTCGTCCTGACAAGTTTATGATGGTGAAAAATAGCAAGTTGTTTTTAAGTTTATTCAATAGCCAACGTTATATAATATATGAAAAAATGTTTGTCCGACAAAAATGTTGGGCATTTTAACGAGTCCGACACGTAGAACATGTCACATCACAGGAACTATGTTGGTGATGAATAGCAGTCTGATTTTTGCATGAGAGTTTAATGAAAGGTTAAAAAAGCAATTGGAAGTTCTGTCGGACAAAATGAATGGGAAATTTTCCTAGTCGGACATTCTAAACATGTAAGATATAAACAAAAATGTTGGTGATAAATAGCAAGCTAATTTTGATTTGTTTCTGTACAAATTATATTTTGTAACGCAAAAAGTTACATGTCGGACAAAAAGTTTGGGCAAATCTAAGGAAATAAATAAAAAACATTTTTTCAGAATGACTTAGTCACATATTGATAAAGCTATTTTAGTTGTACATTATTATTTATATTCACATATTTGCATGTGCATATATATACATGCACACTCCAAAAACAGTAAGGTAAGTATCAATGCATGTATATATTGCAAAAGAATTATTTTTTTGGGTGGAGTTTGTTCTAGATATTCTCAAAATGAAAATAAAAAATGTCAAAGAACATGTGAAAGCAATCTCTTAGGGTTTTCTAATTAGGCGCATCAGAAAGTACGGAAAATTTCCTACAAAAAACGTTGTATACATTTTTTTCCATACTCAAATCTTAACCCTGTAAACGACATTGAAAAATGTGAAGAGTCTAAAACTTCGGTGCTTATAAGAATAGACGTAAATATGACACATTATGCTTAGAAGTATGTATTAGAAGGCTGAATTTGTCAGTGTGACACTTTGTGCTAAACAAAGTAGTATTTGAAAGTACATGGTCTCTGAGTTTCTGTTTACCACGTGTGTTGGAAGTTAAAATTTATATTAACTATGGAGTGTTTTTGTGTCTATTTTTGAGTGTCAACAGTTTAAATTTTAAGTCGCCAGATCAAAAGTGAAACCATTCAACGGAACATTTTTGAGTAATTTTCGAAAATTTTATAAAGTCAGTAAAATACTTGGTCATCAATTCAATGAGGTTCAGTTGCCAGATAATTGTGAAAGTTCTATTGAATATCATTCTTCGTGCTATAATGCTTTGCTTGATTGAAAAAGGGTACCTAAATAAATTATTACTAAAATTGTATAACGTAATTTTTCTCAACTCTCTACAAATGAAATAATAATGTAATTAATATGTCACATGGCAAGAAATAATTGCTGCCAAAATAAATCGATTAGTTTAAATTTGAAGTTACGATTGCAATTTATTATGAATTATTGTCAAAAGTGACAGTTTTTCTTAAATGGAAATGTATTCATAGACATAAGGGTAGACAGGGAATACAGTGCAAAAAGTCGATAGGTGGTCTATCTATCTCTTTTAACCAAGCGATCCCGCGCATGTGGCAGACAAAGATAGCTAGACCACTCAATCCATAATATAATTTGCCTGATCTACTATAAATGTATTACAGTGAGATATCTAAATGATGTTGAGATAAATCGAAAGATATCGATTGTAATTGATTGCAGGTACTTTTGAAATAGAATAATCACCCCTTATTGAAATTTCAAAAATTATTTTTTTAAATTGTCCGACTACAAAATCTACCCCTTATTTTTTTCCGACAACAGTCATTCTGGGTAAGGAATAATTTACTTAATTAAATTTCATCTTTGTCGGAAAGCTATTTATCACCAGAATTTTTGTCTATATCTTACCTGTTTAGAATGTCCGACTACGAAAACTTCCCATTAATTTTGTCGGACAGAACTTCCAATTGCTTTTTTAACCTTTCATTAAACTCTCATGCAAAAATCAGGCTGCTATTCATCACCAACATAATTCCTGTGATGTGACATGTTCTACGTGTCAGACTCGTTAAAATGCCCAACATTTTTGTCGGACAAACATTTTCGCATATATTACATAACGTTGACTATCGAATAAACTTAAAAACAACTTGCTATTTTTCACAATCATAAACTTGTCAGGACGACACGTTTATCATGCTCCACAATTAAAACTTCCCCTGTTCCAGTGTTCCCGTGCATCAAAGTTTGTCCGACTAGACACCGTTAAGCTATTAACAAATTTTCAGCTTGTTATTAATCAACTTTTCTTTCTTACGCGGGATCCAGGCCTAACATCTTTTAACTGAACAAGTATTATGTATTTAGTAAGCTTTAAATGTGTTGAATGCTGAGGGCTTTAACTGAATGACATAGTTTACAGTGGAACTTAAATAATTAAGTTGTACTTACTTGAAAATAATTATTATACCGAATAGATGTTCAAAGTATCCCACTTTCACAAACATCATTCATACGACGAGAAATACCGGCAAAACGTTTTTAAAGAAATAATTATAGTATGCCTCTCCATTCAGTGATCTGCCATAAATAATCAACATAATAACATAATAGGTAATACACTCACGATTCGAAAACATTTTCGTCATTGACACTAAACAGGATTCTTTAAAACTATCTGTTTACTATCTGTCTTCTATCTATTTACATGGAACTGTCTATGCTTAAATTTGCGTACTTCACATAGTTGTCAGGTTTAAATTTGCATACCAAAATGTATTTTAATTTTTTGGTCAAACGGTTGCATTTAGAAAAAAATGTTATAAGAGTTTTTTGTTCTACATGGTGCCTTCTACCTATACCTTTAAGGAACGCACTATTTTCCGGGACACCCTGTATAATACAATGAAACAATAAAATACATAAAAACAATGCCATGCATGTAAAATTAAATGTACCCTCGGTGCTACATTTTAAGCATAAAACTGAAATAAGTTATCATCTGAGAGACAAAAACAATGATTAAATGCTATAAAACGTCCTATAAAAATGCTAAATAACTAACTATGTTAGTTACTTACATATGCTTGGAAAATTGTCTCCACTGTAGGTTAACTCAGACTCCTTGAGGGAAAATGGATCTATATTATTTATTTTGCCAATCCTTTGCTTGTACCTACTAGCAACATCTGTATTCTCTACCAACAACTTTCGAAAATCGAATACAAAACCACCGGACAGACTTTTTCAAAATCTCGCAGGGACTGAAACAGGGAGATGGGCTGGCCCCAACATTGTTTAACCTGGCACTGGAGTATGCGGTTAGGCAAATGCAAACTGGACGAGGAAACCTATTGACCAACAGAACGGTTCAACTGGCCGCTTATGCCGATGGTATTAATATTATGAGTAGAACATCAATAGGAGCACAGGAAACATACGCGGAGTTAAAAACGCAAACGAAAAGGCTAGGTCTATAGTCCCACAAAACATTATACATGAAGATAACTTTAAAATGATTAAAAAGTTTACATACCTGGGAGAAGAAATATATGCCGAAATGCATATATGGAGAAGAAGACAAAGAAATCCGGAAGAAAATAACGCAGGCAAACAGAGCTTATTTTGCCCTCTCCCATATATTTCAGTCTAAAAGTGGTCCACCGGAATACAAAGGTGAGAATCTATAAAATCTTAATTCGACCAATAGCATGCTATAGCAGTGAAGCATGGGTCCTGAAAGTGACTTACAAAAACAGCATATCCCAATATAAAACTTATGGAACCTTGCAGCTCAGTGTTGCCGGTTTTAAGCAGACGAACTTAAAGTCCGTCTAAATAGAATATTCCAGAAGTCCAAAACATCTTGATTTGAAAATCTTTTAGTTTTATTATTTTTAAATAATTCATATATAGGTACTATGAAAGATATTTATACGATATTAATACGATATTAAAGATATATCATTTGAATATTAATTATAAGTAGCCTGTGATTAATATTATATTTAATAGTTATTTATGATATACATAAGTGTTAAAAGTACACTTTTAAGGCACGCATGTGAAAGTTTGCAGAATGAGCGAAGCGAATTCTGCAATTCACATGAGTGCCTTAAAAATGTACTTTTTAACACATGTACTTTGTACGCACGTAAGAAGTTATACTTCTGTTATATGATTTCAACGAAATAAATATACTTTCAATAGGTTATTTGTATTTAAAGATTAAACTAATTTTTACTTACTACTTTCCAAAAATTTTTATTAAAACAATACTAAAAATAAAAAAAAGTTAGATAACACACGGATTCGAACCGGCGACCTCTCGATTTCCGGTCGAATGCACTACCACCGAGCTAAACTCCCTTTGCTTTGACAGCTTACAAGATTTCTCATACATACTGACAAATTTAATAGACCAAGTGAGGTATAAAAATACTTTAAAATTTATTTAATATAAATATTAATATCTCTTGGCAACACTGTTCTTCATAAGAGTATGTACTGAAAGGTGACCGTGGAACGCAGTATAGAATCTGTGAGGAAAAACGGAATCTTCATAGTTCGATACAATAATGGGCTTTATCAACTTTATAAGAAAACACTCCTGTTAAACTTAATTAGAATACAAAGATTACAATGGACTGGACATGTGATAAGAATGGGAGAGAATAGGCTGCCAAAGAGAGCACTGAATGCTAGAATGCAGGGAAAGAGACCGGCTGGAAAGTTAAGAAAGCGCTGGGAAATCACGGTAAGCAGCGACGCACAAGCACTTTTAGGAGTCCCTGTATGGAGAAGAGCAGCCACAGACAAACAAGGGTGGAGGCAAAAAATAAAGGAGGCCAAGGCTCAATTTGGGCTGTAGTGCCATAGAAGAAGAAGAACTTTCGAAAATATTCACTCATGTTTATTTATTCACTGAAAACTAAATAAAGTCGTTCAAGTACTTCTACAACTAAAAACTAAACAAAATCAACAACAAAACGTTCGGTAAATACAATAAAAAATTATTAAACGTAAAAGTAAAAACACAATGTGGTACAAATATAAACAAATACAATGACTGCATTCACCAGATGAAAACACGTTCACAACTGTTTGCGCTTTGATTCTTAAACTTGTTGACAGCGAGCTGAACGGTTGGTTGTTTAGGTTAAAATTTGACATTTTGCTTGTTTGGTTTGAACGTAACCTAAAATAAATTTTCTCAATAAATAAGTTTTTAAAATTATTTTTTTATTAAAAGAAAAAAGAAAATGGATTTAATAGATAATAACGTAGCTGAATGTCTTCAGTACCCGTTATTTTATATATAAAAACATTATAAAATATATTCTATAATATATAAGTTCAGAATAAATATTTTATGCTTGCAAAAATGACGATCGCTTTCCAAACGTGTTTGCTGTCAAGCACAAACTGATTGCCAACGTTTGCATCTGGTGAACGCGACCCACAACCATTGACATATAGGGCTTTTCATTCACAGTCATTTGTTTCGAGCTTATGTCGTGTGTCACATAATATTAATATATCTACGTCGTACGTTATTGGTACATACCAATGATACAAACCAAAGACGTATGACGTAGATATATTAATATTATGTGACACATGACAGAAGCTCGAAACAAATGACAATCGATGAAAAGCCCTATTAAGCCTAGACTCGGCATACTCACCAAAAAAGCGTAACGCGGAAACAGTCGATCGGTGGTCTATCTATCTCTTTTAACCAAAAGAGCCCGCGCATGTGACTGACAAAGATGGTTAGACCACTCAATCCTATGTCGACGTTATACCCCGATGCATTGAGTGGCATATCCCTAGCCAAGTCTATCCTCTTTACATGTCTCTGCCCACAACGCGACCAATGTTTGTCTCCCAGCGGTGTCATAAACGTCAAAGTCTTGGAATGTCCTATTGTTGTAAGAGTTAGGCCACACGTAATGCATCATATGTCCAACGGGTGGCTTTCGGTCACAATGAAATTTGAAGAATATTTGAATTGTCTATATTTTTATTTTATGATTTATTGTTTAAAAAGCAATAAAGTTAATGAAATGCAGATATGTGTAATAAATCCTTGACTTATCCATCCGTATGTTTTTTTAGGTTAAAATTGCAAGTAGTTGATGATAAAGATAACCTTTGCCAAGTTGAACCGTACCATACAACCTTGTGCCTATTCGATGCCAAAAACAATAGAAAACTGACTGAAAATTTCCATTTTGATGTAAACAGTAGCAACATTAGAAATACTTTCAATAACGGCATTAACAGCGAGACGAATAGCGTTAAGCTGGGACTTCCCCCAGATTTAAACTCCGAATGGTTGTTCTATCCCCGACAGGCCCTTCTCAGCATCACGAATCCCCACCCGGATATCTTTCTAGTCGTTAGAATAGAGAAAGTTCTACAGGGAGGGATAGGGCCGACATCGGAGCCGTACGTGAAAGCCAATAAGGATCCGAAAGTTAGTCAGAAGTTTTATAGAAATATAGCGATGTGCTGTCAGAGACTTGGGAAGTACAGGATGCCTTTCGCTTGGGCTGCCAGGCCAGTTTTTAGGTAAGTTTAACCCTTATTCTGCTGCAAGGGTGATACGGCTTGAAAATTTTTCATATTTTTTATTATTTTTAATGAAATAAATTCAAGAATACTATCTGAAAATTTAACATTGATCGGAGCAAAATTACCGGAAATACAGCATGTTGAATATCCCTACTCCCTACCTTCGACTCGCTTTGCAGCAGTTTCGCGCCAGCGCGCTTGAGTGTAGTGAGAAACGTTCAACAACTGCCTCCTTCTCTTTTGTAAATTACTCCGCGATTCAAAAACATATTCCGGTTGCATCATTTTACGATTTAACAGACAAAAAAGAAATTGAAAATAAAGTTGTCAACATTTTAAACGCATTTTTCTCAAAACGGCTTTTTTCAAAGCCGGTGGACATTGTAACTTAAGGTGATACAGTAGCGATCAACAGGTAGCAATAAACGCGGTCCAAGATTGCGAAATTTCTGCGAACTTTCAAAAGTGAGGCAACAGTGCATCGGTAATTCGATATTGACAGTGACGTTTATACTATCAAAAACAATAATTTTTATACACATAGGCGCTAAATGTTGCCAAGTCAGTGACGTTCGATTTCTTGTTATAAAAAAATCGATTTTTAGTAGTTCCAATGTGACTTAAAATCTAGGCACGGGATAAAAAAGTTTATTTGAAGTGTATTTTTTTGTCTTTCTTAATGGCGGTACAGGCTCCTTTTTGCAATATTTTATTTAGTTATAGAGTAATTTCCACATACTAACATATTTCTGAAATTGGGCTCTGTGCCGCCATTCTTTATTATATTACGAATAAGTCGTGCCAAATATCTCGACAAAATATTCAAAATTATAGCCGCAATCTTGGAACGCGTTTGTTGCTACCTGTTGATCGCTACTGTTTCCTCTTAAGAGGCAACAGTAGCGATCAACAGGTAGCAACAAACGCGGTCCAAGATTGCGGCTGTAATTTTGTCGAGATATTTGGCACACATATTCGTAATATAATAAAGAATGGAGGTACAGAGCCCAATTTGAGAAATATGTTAGTATGTGGAAATTACTCTATAACTAAATAAAATATTGCAAAAAGGAGCCTGTATCGCCATTAAGAAGAATACAAAAATAAACTTTCTTCAAATAAACTTTTTTATTCCATGCCTAGATTTTGTGTCATATTGGACCTAGTAAAATTTTTATCTCGAACAAGAAATCGGACATATTATAACTAAATAACTGATTACTCAACATAGAGAAAGGGTCACTGTCATTTTGACAAACCTGCGTCAGATTTCTGGTCTGTTATCTGTATACGGATTACGAACACTTTACGGCGCTACGGTAAAACATGGCGGATACGATTCGTATCGAGTGTTCGTAATCCCTATGCAGATAACAGAATAGAAATCTGGCGCAGGTTTGTCAAAATGACAGTGACACTTTCTCTGTGTTGGCTAATCAATTATTTAGTTATAATATGTTCGATTTCTTGTTAGAGATAAAAAATTTTACTAGGTCCAATATGACACAAAATCTAGGCATGGGATAAAAAAGTTTGTTTGACGAAAGTTTCTTTTTTTGTTCTTAATGGCGGTACATGCTCCTTTTTGCAATATTTTATTTAGTTATAGAGTAATTTCTACATACTAAAATATTTCTGAAATTGGGCTCTGTACCGCCATTCTTTATTATATTACGAATATTTGTGCCAAATATCTCGAAAAAATATTGAAAATTACAGCCGCAATCTTGGACCGCGTTTGTTGCTACCTGTTGATCGCTATTGTTGCGTCTTAAAAACTACTTGACTGATCCACCTGAAATTTTGCATAGATTTTCTTTAGACATTTTGTGAGATAACGCTTTCAAGATATTTTGTTTAACAATGATAAATATGTTGATTTTTACGCTCTTTTTACAAAAAATTCCTCATTTTTACCTCTGAGTCCGGCTCGAAGGACCATGTCTAATCTTCGGGCTCAGTGGAAGACGATCGGCTGTTATTGAAACACCAATAGCACTTAGAAAATTTATTGATAGCGACTGACACCAGGGTAGTAGAACCAACCCCGGGAGAACGTAGTTGTACTGATATGTGGCTCGTACGCGAATTAGTTTTAGTCTGTTATGATGCTACATATTGACTCGTTGAAGTTACTCGAATGTTGGTTGAGTTGATTCTAATGAATGATTCTAAAAGTATGTTCTCTCTTGTTGGCAATATGAATTGGGTCATAGCCCACACGACAAAAGAACTAAGGTTTTTTCTTAGTCAGCTAAATTAATGTTCATTGCCGAAAATATTGTTTATGAATTGCAACAATTAAACAAATTAAATAACCCGCACATGTTAAAATATAGTAACAAATTGGTTGATGTGATATACTGTTCAATATCGGATATTAATTCTGAATATTTGATATTTAACAGATACCAAAAACCCAAAATCGATAAATCTAAAAAAAACTCTACGGTGTTACCTCGAGAAACTCATAAGCTAATAAAATATTTTTGAATTTTTTGTTTTATATGATCGAATGATGAGTTCTGATGTCCACCGCAAAATCAATTTTTGTTTGCAGGTGTCTGTAAAAGTTTGCCACCGTTGGCTTATTTTTCAATATTTTGCCTTATTTTTTTTAATATTCTTTGAATTGTACTGAATATTATGTACTGTACACATATTTCATATTTTTTTTCATCCCCAAAAACGACGTTTTTTCGAATTTATTATAAAGTCGCGTGTAAAGGTCATTATAATATAAAATAATAAAATTAACTTAAAAATAAAAGATTTATGTGCTTTCACACTGTCAAAATATTGTCCCTTAATATCCCGATTTTCCTTTAGAAAATAAAAGTCACAGGGGACAAGTCTGGCGAACAAGGTGGGTTGTCTAATAATTATTGCGTCTTTTTGCTCTGGGGTTTGCACCATCTTAGCGCAAATTTTCATCCACAGTCGCTACAGCTTTTAATCAACGCTCAACTGTTTCTTCATTTACTTTTTTTAGTATTTCGTTGGTCAACGTTATCAATAGCGATGAGTTAGGTAAATTGTTGTTTTTGTCAAGTGTGGAAATATTTTTCGAAACTAATAGAACTAATTGAACGTTTTAGGTTATATAGTAACGAATTGGATATCACGTCAGATTTCCACGCGATATACAGACAAGAGCCGAACAAACTTAATGACGAAGAGTTGTTAAAGCTGTTGTCGGATTATAGGAAGCCTGACAAATTTAACAAATTCACTGTGATTCCCGGATCTTTGGAAATTAAACTGTCTCCTGTTAGTGATCTACCACCAAGTGAGTAATAGTGTACTTAGTGTTATATGTACTTAAAAATACTTCAATTTAATTTTGTTTAGATACCTTATCGACCTCTCTATCACCTCTGAAACCATTTCCACTACCTCCAACATCTGAACCAACCATAGAATTGGCTGAACTGGAAGGATTATCCGACAAGGACATCAATCCTTACACCACGTTTCTCAATCATCTCTATGTGTACCCGTTAAATCTTAATTTTGACACTCAGAAGACATTTGCCAGAGCTAGAAACATTGCTTGCGTCATAGAGTTACGTGATTCGGATAATGAAGAAGCCAAAGGATTGCCGGTAAGTCGAATAGTGTTGTAATTGAAGATATGAACCATATACAGGGTGATTCTTTAAGAATGTCCAATCTCTGAGTTGTAGATTCTAGAGCTCAAAATATTAAGATTTAACCCAAATCACTCAAATAAAATGTGTCACCTTATTGAGTTACAGGGTGTTTTATTTAAATATTTAAAAACTATGTACCTAGTACTGACATATCCTTGTCATTCTTGACAGAAAGTGTAGGTACTGTACACCCTATAAAATTATGACAAATAGGCGTTTCTGGCTACTACCAGAAGCATACGACATGGGACACTAAATGGTCGACTGTTCCCAAATTCTACGCCACTGGCGGAATTGCTATTTTAGTGCAATTTTTTGACTCTCCAATACTTTCTATGTAAATAATATACTCTTCATTCGTAACGAAAAAGTTATTAGTTTTCGACATATTTATTTGACAGAATATTTCGAGAAAGTTCTCGTCAGTTAAACTTTTATTCATCATTATTCATTACCCCACTAATAGACGAGGCAACGAAGCATTAAACCTAGGAATTTTGTGCAGTAAGATGAATCGTCATGCAACTTTTTGCATTCGATTCGTAAGAGTGTCAGGCAATTTTGTGAACTAAATTGATCTCCGGCAAAAAATTTTGTGCATAAAAAAATGCATTTTCAAAGTGCATCTCGAAGAGATGGAAAATAAAAAATTTAGGACTCAGGAAATATTGACGAAAATGAGTTCAATTTTTATACTTAAGGGTTTTGGAGGTCACTGAACACGAATTTCATGACGGCGATGGAACTCGTCGCCTGGGACGACCGAATAATTCGCGGGACGATCGAATAATTCGTGAAATGAAGATTGGATCGAAAAATTGAAAAATACATGTTCAATATTTTTCAAAAATCTATCGAATGACACTAAACACGACCACCCCACTCCACCCCCTCGAGGTGGGGTGGGGGTAACTTTAAAATATTAAATAGAAACCCCATTTGTTATTGCAGATTTGGATTGCTTACGTAAAAGTAAGCAACTCTTATTCGAGACATTTTTTTGAATTGTGGATAGATGGCGCTATAATCGGAAAAAACGATTTTTTTCGTGATACCGTAGGTAAATTATAGAAACGGTCTAATATCTCGAGAAATACACTTCCAATTAAAAAACCAAAAAATACGTCTTTTATAAATATTTATTAAGAACCTATCGAATAACATAAAACCACGACCCGAGGTGTAACTTTAAAATCTTAAATAGGAGCCCCCATTTTGCATTGCAGATTTGAATTCCTTACGTAAAAATAAGTAACTTTTATTCGAGACATTTTTTCGAATTGTGGATAGATGACGCTATAATCGGAAAAACACTATTTATTAGCGCCATCTATTAACAATTCTAAAAAATGTTTCGAATAGATATTACTCATTTTTTCATGAGGAATCCAAATCTGCAATAAAACATGGGGATTCCCATTTAAGATTTTAAAGTCAACCCCCACCCCACCTCCAGGGGGTGGAGTGGAGAGTCGTGTTTAATGTTATTCGATAGGTTCTTGAAAAATATTAAATACGTATTTTTTGGTCTTTTATTTGGAAGTGTATTTCTCGAGATATTAGACCGTTTCTATAATTTACCTATGGTATCACGATAAATCGTTTTTTTCGGTTATAGCGCCATCAATCCACAATTCGAAAAAATTTCTCGAATAAAAGTTGCTTATTTTTCGTAAGCAATCCAAATCTGTAATAAAAAATGGGCGTTTCCGTTTAAGATTTTAAAGTTACCCCCACCTCACCTCCAGGGGATGAAGTGGGGGGTCGTCTTTAGTGTCATTCGATAGATTTCTGAAAAATATTAAACGCCTATTTTTCAGTTTTCCAATCCAATCTTCATTTTGCGAATTATTCGATCGTCCCGCGAATTATTCGATCCTCCCAGGCGACGAGCTCCACCATGAGCACCAGGTACCTCGGAGACCATCGCCGTCATGGAATTTGTGTTCACTGACCTCCAAAACCCCCAAATATAAAAGTTGAACTCATTTCCTTCAATATTTCCTGAGTTCTAAATTTTTCATTTTCCATCTCTTCGAGATGCACCTTCAAAATGCATTTTCTCATGCACAAAATTTTTTGCCGGAGATCAATTTAGTTCATAAAATTGCCTGACACTCTCTCGAATTGAATGCAAAAAGTTCCATGACGATTCATCTTGCTGCACAAAATTCCTAGGTTTTGGGCTTTTTAGTGCTTCGTTGCTTCGTCTATAAACTGTAATCTGCGGTCTTTTAATTCTTCATTCTAAATCGTTAATTCTTGTAAAAACTGGATTTTGTAGGACTTAATTCTTATGTAGTACACGCAAGACTGCAGACTGACCTACATCATGTATTTGTTCAGCTCTGCGTAAGGATGTATATGGATCTTTGAAACTCTGCATTAAATCTAAAATTGTATTGTGATTTATAACAGTTTTTGATCTACCTGTTAAATGCCATATTTTACTCGTCCAGTTTCCTCAAAGCGCTTTACAATGTTTTGTAAATAGGAGAATGGTTTTTGAGAAAGAATCACAAGTTGACTACTTCACTATAAGATTTTTTTCTATCGTCGTAGTCACTCATCATTAAAACAGTAATTCGCACTTTTTCATTAAAATCGATCTTTATTGTAGAGATTTTAAAACCACATAAAACAATGTCAGCTTTAATTATTTTACAAAACTTTTAAAGAAACGTCAAACTATTGTCCCGGATTCTAATAATAATACCTACAATATACCGAGTGTTGTATTTAAAAAAGCAAAGTGACTAATGATATCAGAAAAATGCTAAATCTGGTAACATTGAAAGCATTATCCCGATTTTTATACAATTAGGACTATCCATTTAAGAGATAATTAGGCATTTTTAGAGTTTTGGTCCACTATGTTTTTGTTTTGTATTTATAAAACTATTTCCTTCGTATTTACAGGGTGATTGATTAGTAGGGTAAAGCTCAATAGCTCCGTTATAGTAATAGATAGCAATAAAAGTTAATAACAAAAATTTTAGCCACCTTTGAGCTTCACATTACAAAATTAGTTAGAATGTTACAGGGTGTTCGATAACACAGTGGCAGACCAAACTTATGTTTTTTTAAATGTAACACCCTATATTTTATTTTATATTCGAAATCCTGTTAACTTCTCCATCACAAAAATATAAAGGTTTGTTATGTTATACAGGGTATTTACAAAGTTATAACCAATTTTATATGAAAATCGTAACAAGTTCAACTCCCTGTATAAATAAAAATAAGCAAAACAACAATGGTTTATTAATGCCATATTTTTTAACGTATTGTCAAAATTTTCAAGAATGGTCGATATTGCTAATTTTCTTTATATCAAATACAGGGTGAGTCAAAACGCAAGTACATTATTTTCTCAGTAATTTTAAATGGAACACCCTGTATTTTATATCACTATTGAAAAGTACCATTACCGTACTTTAATTTTTAGATAACATTCCCTATGTCTAAATTGATTAGTTTTCGAGATATTTTCATTTTTCAATGGACCAGTAGCGTGGCCACCCAAATCACCAGAATTTAATAAACTGGACTGATTTTTTGGGGTTACGTTAATAATGAAGTTTATAAAATACCTCCAACAACAAGGGATGAGATGAAAAATAGAATACAAAGTGTATTTCGATGTGTTAATTTACAAATGCTCCGTAGAGTAAGTATTCAATGATCGTTTGTAGGCGTACATAAATGTGTTAGGAGATAATTTTGAACACCTTATGTAATTAAATATTAAAAATATTTTATTAAAAGTAGCTTCTAATTTTTTCAAACATGTTTTTTTGCAATATGTATTACTGATAAATTATGTTTCGTTCTTTATTTGTTACATTGTTACATTTACATACAAAAGTAGTGTTTAATTGTCTTCACAAAATATTGTATTTTGTGTTTGTGTGTTTTTTGTAAAATTTATTACTAATTTTCTTTGTTTATTTGTTGCATTTACATAAAAAGATAGTTTTAACTGTTTCAAAAATGTTGCATGTAGTGGTTGTGTTTTTGTTTGTAAAATGTATTACTAATAAATTATTTTTATTTCTTTATTTGCTACAGTGTTACATTGATTACCGGATTGATAATCGGTAATCTTCAATTGTCAATTCAGTCATGGCTTACTTAAAATTTAGATAAATTTAAACACCTAAAATAATTTGCTCTGAAAAATGAAAATATCTCGAAAACTAATAAATTTGGGCATAGGGAATGTTATATAAAAATTAAAGTACGTTAATGTTACTTTTCAATATTGATATAAAATACAGGGTGTTCCATTTAACATTACTGATAAAATAATGTACTTGCGTTTTGACTCACCCTGTATTTGATATAAAGAAAATTAGCAATATCAATAATTCTTAAAAATTTTGACAATAAATAAAAAAATATGGCATTAACCATTGCTGTTGTGCTTATTTTTATTTATACAGGGAGTTGAACTTGTTACGATTTTCATACAAAATTGGTTATAACTTTGTAAATACCCTGTATAACATTACAAACCTTTATATTTTTGTGATGGAGAAGTTAACAGGATTTCGAATATAAAATAAAATATAGGGTGTTCCATTTAAAAAAACATAAGTTAGGTCTGCCACTGTGTTATCGAACACCCTGTAACATTCTAACTAATTTTGTAATGTGAAGCTCAAAGGTGGCTAAAATTTTTGTTATTAACTTTTATTGCTATCTATTACTATAGCGGAGCTATTGAGCTTTACCCTACTAATCAATCACCCTGTATATTTATCCATCTCTATTTGACCTTGTTTATCTCTTTCTTTCCTTTATTTAATTATCTGTGAATACAGTTTCTGAAGTTTTGATGAGAAATCATTAATATAATGATTTTATAATTGATCTCCGTACATTCTCTTAAACAAAATATTTTTTTCAGTGTATATACGGCAGGCCTGGCCAACCTCTGCTCGTGTCGCAGACGTCTTGCGCCGTTCTACATCACAACACGTTCCCTACTTGGTACGAAGAGGTCAAGATAAGGCTTCCGACGAATATTCTCTTTTCTCATCATTTATTGTTTACCTTTTACCACATTTCCTGTGATATTACCAAAAAGCGAGAGAACGGCATAGAGAATTGCGTGGGCTATGCCTGGTTACCATTGCTGCAAAAAGGACGGTTGAATGTCGAGACGCAGGTGATTCCTGTGGCTTCGCATCTGCTGCCGGGATATTTGTCGATACATCCCTTCGGACTAGGGAAAGGGGTAAGTATTTTTATCATTTTAATTATCCAGTCTGTCCAGAACCAATATACTCTGGACCTTATCTGATAATTCAAGTACATACATTAGTGTAGGAAACAGAGGTTGAACCTCGCAAAATGAACACAAGTCCGGTTTTATTTTTGAAGTTATACTTCTTTAGGCGCGATTGAGAGTAAAATTTCATAATACTGCGCGCATGCGCACACAGACAGTATGGCGTTTAGTTGCTAAATCTTTCTAGTTATGTATAAATATGTCAGTCCAAGAAAAGGTGTGAAAAGAATATATTAGTGTTTTTAGTAAATATATTTATTATAATTTTTGTGTCTTTGGTTTTGCCTTCCTCAGGAGTAAGATGAGTATTATTAAAACATTTTATTGTATATTTATCATACTTCACACCTTGTCTGTTTGTTACCGTGAATTGTCATTAGGTACGTCCGAACCGATACAGACACAGTCGTCGTAGCGTGTTTGGTATTGCATTCGGCCAGAGATCGAGAGGTCTTGAGTTCGAATCCAGTGCAATCCTATACTTTTTTTTTATTTTTTTGAAAGCGGCAAGCACAAAATTAGTTTGATGTTTAAAAAAAATTAAAACAAACTGTTTAAATTATATTTATTTTTAAGAAATAATATAATAGAAGTATAACTTTTTACGTGCGTACAAAGTACACACACATTCTTTTTTTTCTGGTATATGAAGGGGTGCTTATTATGAAACTAACATTTTCTTAAAAAAATTCGCCCCAGAAGCCCCCTTTTCATCCCTTTAAAGGGGGTAATTTGTGGTTTTTGCGAAACGTAGCCCTTCCTGTACGTTTTGCAAAAAATTTGCTTAATAATAAAATGAAGAGGACTATATTTCCTACTATTTATTTCTCGACAGCATATGTCTATCACACACCGTTTAGCGGGGGTGGCTCCCCAAAGTTGACAAATTTTAAAAAAATATGTTTTTAAAAAATATATTTTTTCCTAACTGTACTGAAAATTAAGAATAAACCGTACGGCAATTAATCACAAGTAAGTGGCTGATTTTTTGGTATAGGTTTCATTTAAGGGCAATTGCAAATTTTTTAAGTTACATTTAAAAAAACCCCTTTTTATACCATCTGAACCGCCTATGCTAGAGTAAAAGAACTTTCAGCGATTATCCATGTACTGCTGTTATTTACAAATTTCTATAATTCACCCCCATTTTTTTTCCGGAATCACCCCAAAAAGTAGGAGAATTAATAAAGAAAGTGATTTTCTTGGAATCCTTCACACACCATGCCCTTTATTAAAATGCTCCATATATCATTTTGTGCACGTTCTTATTACCCATGCATGGACACCAAAAGCGATTTCCTAATGCAACCCCTGTAGCCAAAAAGAAAATAAATAAAGGGTGGGTTGAAAAAAAATTTTTTTTGCTTTTTGGCCCATATGAACATATGCTCCATCAATAGGGTTTTTTTATAAATATATATGATTATTGCAACATTCCTGCGGAAACTACCCCTATCCTTGAAAATAAACTGCAGAAACTACCCCTATCCCTTGTAGAGCATGTTTTTACGATTTTCTCATTACCTATTCATTTTTTTAAAACAAAACATATACAGAATTAAAGACCACTATTTTCTCTGCAAATAAGGTCCTATGCATTTTTTTCGTATAAGCAACCGTTACGGCACAATGGCGCCGTAAACCTCAGAAATGCTTTGGAGGGCTCCAGTTTTCGTTTTTTTTTTTTTCGTCACTTATTCAATTTATGGATAACGTACTTATGGAAAATAAAAGAACACACTGTCTGCTACACATTATGACCTATGCATATTTTATTTTCTTTGCACCCTAAAGTCACAGTGGTGGCCCAAGTCAATTTTTGATTATTATTCTCCTTTTTTTTTGGTGGTTCCAGGGAAAATATGGGGGTGTATTATACAAATTTGTAAATAACACCAGTACATGGATAATCGCTGAAAGTTTTTTTACTCAAGCATAGGCGGTTCAGATGGTTAAAAAGGGGTTTTTTAATTTAACACCTTGTTATTAAAAAATTTGCACTTGCCCAGTTATTTGTGATTAATTTCCGCAGGGTTTCTTCTTAATTTTCGTTACAGTTAGGGAATAATAATTTTCTTTTAAAAACATCTTTTTTAAAAATTTGTCAACTTTGGGGCGCCACCCCCGCTGAACGGTGGATGATAGACATATGCTGTCGGGAAATAAATAGTAGAAAATATAGTCCCCTTCATTTTACTATCATGTACATTTTTTGCAAAACGTACAGGAATGGCTACGTTTCGCAAAAGCCACAAATTACCCCCTTTAAAGAAATTACCAGAAAAAAAATAAAACCGGACTTGTGTCCATTTTGCGAGGTTCAACCTGTTTCCTATACTACATACGGTTCCATGACATCTCGTAACGCGGCAGTTCGTAACCGGACAGTTGGTAACGGACAATTCGTAACAGCGACAGTTCGTAACGGCGACAGTTCGTAACGGCGACACTTCGTAACGGCGACACTTCGTAAAGGCGACAGTTCGTAACTATACAAATTCGTAACGGACAATTCGTAACGTCCAAATTGAATTATTCTGTTGTTAACGTGGAAGCTCTGTTATTACAGTTGTAAATTTAATGAAACTATGTTTATCAATTTAACGAATCAGTATCAGGATAAACATTTTTAAGGCATTTCATATTTCGTTTTTCAGAATATAATAAAAGTATTTAAACCAAGTATTAAAGTAATAAAAGCCATCCCTCTTATCAACTACAGTAAAACCTGCTTTACCGGCCACCTGCCAAAAACGGCCACCTGTACTAACGGTCAGTTTAAAAATTCTCAAAACCAATTATATGTAGACTACAAAAACTGGCAATACCGGCCACCTTTCCATATCGGCCAATAGTTCTTTCATTTTTAGTGGCCGTTACTGACAGGTTTTAATGTATAACCGTTGATTGAATGTCCCAAAGCTATTACCAATCACAAGGTTTATTATAATAACAGGTAATTATAATCTTTCCTTTACAAAATGTTTATTTAAAAAGTTGGGACTGTCTAAATACGATTGTCAGATTAAAGATTTCAGGAATTAAGTACTTCATTATTCCTTTGTCTAGGTACAGTAAAACCTGTCAGTAACGGCCACTAAAATTGAAAGAACTATTTGCCGATATAGAAAGGGGGCCGGTATTGTCAGTTTTTGTAGTCTACATATACAGTAAAACCTGTCAGTAACGGCCACTAAAAATGGAAGAACTATTGGCCGGTATTGCTAGTTTTTGTAGTCTACACATAATTGGTTTGGAGAATTTTTAAACTGGCCGTTAGTACAGGTGGCCATTTTTGGCAAGTGGCCGGTAACACAGGTTTTACTGTACAGTGGTACCTCGACATACGAGGGTAATTCGTTCCGTAACCTTGCTCGTATGTCAAATTGCTTGTATGTCAAAGCAATTTTCCTCATTGAAATTAACGGAAATGTTATTAATCCGTTCCAGTCCTAAAAAACCACCTTAGTTGTTTTTGTTAAGTGTTTTTAAATAAGAAAAATGTTTTTACAAGAAGAAACATTTAATTATAAATAACAAAAAATACATACATATTCTGTAAAAACATAAGAAAAAGTGAGGTGCTTACGGAAGCGCTAAGTTTCGTCAGTTGTCTTCATTATTTTCGTCACACTGCTCATTTTCATCTGCAGCTCGTTTAAAAAACTGTCAAAAGAGGTTTGTTTCTTCCTCCCTTTTATAAATCGCTCGTGCCTTCTCACATATGATGCTTTGTGTTGAGGTTCCCACTTGAAGCTGCTTCTCTGTCACCCACACCATCAGTAGTTTCTCCATCTTTTCATGGAGAGAGGTCCGGAGCTTGGAAATTATTGTAACGCCCTTAGATGGCATTATACCATTTATCACCTCCTTCAAGTTAGAAATAGGTAGTCAAAAAGAGGCATGAATTTTAATAAAAGCTGTTCCTCGTATGTCAAATTTTGCTCTCATCTCAAAGCAAAACATCGCTCGCTCGGCGGCTCGTATCTCAAAACACTCGTATATTAGGGCACTCGTATATCGAGGTACCACTGTATATGCAAATTTAAGGAACAATAAGAGGAATACACTCTTAGAATATTGTTAAAAGTTTGTATGTATTTAAGTATTTGTTTCTGTTTAAAGACTTTTAATATAGGTACTATAAGATAATTTCAGTTATAACTGTGATAACAGTTAACAGTTTCCACATTAACAAAAATAAACAGAATAATTCAATTTGGACGTTACGAATTGTCCGTTACGAATTTGTCTAGTTACGAACTGTCGCTGTTACGAATTGTCCGTTACCAACTGTCCGGTTACGAACTGTCGCATTACGAGGTGTCTGGTCACGACTACATACATAAAAGAATAACAATTATTTAAATCCACAACAATATTTTTTCAGAATGCTGGCCCTGAAATCAATTGGATAGACAGCCAGAAGCCCATATTTTCGATTGGATTTAACTTAGTATCAACGATCAACACCAAAGATCAACATTTATACAACCTATTCAACCACGCCGAACGACTATTAGATCCCAAACCGACATCAGTACCCTCAGAAGTCGAAACTTGCAAGATTCTGAAGGCCCTCCACGCCATTCACCTAACAACATTAATAACTTTCTTGCCGACTCTTTTCAACCAACTGTTTACGTTACTGGTAATGACCAACAGCGAAGAAATAGGAATCAACATTATACGAGTCTTGATCAATCTAGTAACGATGATATACGACGTGAGACGAAAGGAAATACTGCAGGTATCGTATATCTTTTATATTAATTTAATTTTTAGCTGGGTCTGTTTTGACTATCAGGTTTCCAGGAATAAGTTTAAAATAGATTGACTCACATATCTTCGAATAAATACTATAATATTATTATTTCTACAAAAAAAAAAAACAATAAAATCCTTTAATCCTTTATAAAAGGTATATATTTAAAATCCATAAAAAGGGCTACACCACAGAACTAGTTTTCGATTGGTTGACCAATCATCATCAGTGCTTACGTGATCTAACATGCTAACCACCAAAATATAATATTACAAAAATATGTGGGTAAAAAGTAATCCGTCAAGGAAACATCGATGAAAATTCCTTGACGGATTACTTTTAAAGGGTTTTTACCCACATATTTTTGTAATATTATATTTTGGTGGTTAGCATGTTAGATCACGTAAGCACTGATGATGATTGGTCAACCAATCGAAAACTAGTTCTGTGATGTAGCCCTTTTTAGGGATTTTAAATATATGAAGGGCTTAATGTGAATCAATAACAAGCCTCAAAAAGGTGAAAGTGAGATATTTGACCTTGAATGTTAAAAATAATATTAAAAAATCCAGTAACAACTTTTATTGTTTTAGTTTAGATATTTCGATGCATCATGCCCTATGGGACTATAGTTGACAACAATATTAACCAAATTACTTGAAACTCGAGAAAAACAGCCTTTATTTAAAAAAAATGTGTCTTGTTACATTATTCCATTAATAATAAATATAGTATGATAGAATTGATCCAAAAGATGGCATAACCCAGACATCCAAAGTGAAAGTTATCCTTCAACACCAAATTGTTCTATATAGTCCACATAATGTTCAGAAAAAAGTCACACCATTTTGAGCGTCGGGTTTGGGGGGGAGAGGGGAGAGAAATCGGTAAATTCGTAGTTTTTTACGTTTTTCGTCAATATTTCTAAAACTATGCGGTTTAGCATGCACAACCCTTTATACAAAAATGTTCTACATTAAATTTGAAATAAAAAAGCTCCCATGCATAATCCTTCTAAAATGAACGGTTCCAAAGTTACGGAGGTAGTATAGTATAATTGGTCCAAAAAAAAGCCTAAACCAGACATCCAAAATAAAAGTTTTCCTCCTACACCAAATTATTCTATATGGTCCCCATATGGTTCAGTAAAAAGTTACACCATTTTGAGCGTCCGGTTTGGGGGGGGAGATGGGGGAGAAGTCAGTAAATTAGTAGTTTTTTTACGTTTTTCGTCAATATTTCTAAAACTATACTTTAGCGTAAACAATGTTCTATACAAAAATGTTCTACATAGAATTTAAAACAAAAAAGGTCCTAATAATTGTTCAACGGTTCCAGAGTTACGGAGGGTGAAAAGTGGAGGTTTTCGATACTCTTTATATTTTTTGGGCAATTGATGATGATTTTGGGTTGTGAGGTTGACGTTTTTTAAGGGCTTATTACTAACATACCATCGGCGAGTGAAATAGCAAATTTTATTTATAGAACACAATCCTGTTAAAGAAAAATATAAAAAGTATCGAAAACCTCCACTTTTCGCCCTCCGTAACTCTGGAAATGTCGATTTTATAACAATTATGTGTAGGACCTTTTTTGTTTGAAATTTTATGTAGAACATTTTTGTATAAAACATTGTTTACGCTAAAGCATAGTTTTAGAAATATTGACGAAAAACGTAAAAAAACTACTAATTTACCGACTTCTCCCCATCTCCTCCCAAACCGGACGCTCAAAATGGTGTAACTTTTTACTGAACAATATGTGGACCATATATAACAATTTGGTGTTGGAGGAAAACTTTTACTTTGGATGTTTAGGTTAGGCCTTTTTTTGGACCAATTATACTATACTACCTCAGTAACTTTGAAACCATTCATTTTAGAAGGATTATGCATAGAACCTTTTTTATTTAAAATTTAATGTAGAACATTTTTGTATAAAAGGTTGTTTATGCTAAATCGTATAGTTTTAGAAATATTTACGAAAAACGTAAAAAACTACGAATTTATCGATTTCTCCCCCTCTCGCCCCCCCCCCCCAAACCCGATGCTCAAAATGGTGTGACTTTTTTCTGAACATTATGTGGACCATATAGAACAATTTGGTGTTGGAGGATAACTTTCACTTTGGATGTCTGGGTTTGGATTTAGTTATACCATACTAATACCCAAATTTTAGATATATTATGTAGATTCAGAATTTTCTTTTATTGACTCAGTTCGGGGTGGTTTCAACCCTATAGGTGTTAAACAGTGTTTATTTCTTTGTCTCCATAAACTTATTGGAATTTTTGAAGGGTGTGTTTGGTTTTTATTGACGGACTTTGTTCATTATCCTACAACCAAATTCAATAATATAACAAGCCACGTCGTAAGCCACTACATTAATCTTGAATGGTAATAATGGGACAAACCACATTTAGGAAAAAATTACATATCGCTGGACTACATAGTCAGGGTCACGGTCACTGTCATCGAATGTCAAGTCAACTTTGCTATTTTTCTTTCTAGAATCGTCAGAACTCAATAATAGGTCTGGATCCAGCGTATGAAAAAAAGTTGATTAATAGCAAGCTGAAAATTTGTTAATAGCTTAAGGGTGTCTAGTCGGACAAACTTTGATATATAGGAACACTGGAACAGGGGAAGTTTTTATTGTGGAACAGGTTAAAAATTTGGAACGGTTAGACCACGAAAACGTCACACGTATTTTGTCCGACAGAACTTCCAATTGATTTGTTACCCTTTCATTAAACTCTCATGCAAAAATCAGGCTGCTATTTATCACCAAATGGGAATTATAATGAGTGGAACACGTAGAATATGTCAAATGACAGGAATTATGACAGGTGATAAATAGCAGTCTGATTTTTGCATGAGAGTTTAATGAAAGGGTAACAAATCAATTGGAAGTTCTGTCGGACAAAATACATGTGACGTTTTCGTGGTCTGACCGTTCCAAATTTTTAACCTGTTCCACAATTAATACTTCCCCTGTTCCAGTGTTCCCATACATCAAAGTTTGTCCGACTAGACACCCTTAAGCTATTAACAAATTTTCAGCTTGCTATTAATCAACTTTTTTTTCATACGCGGGATCCAGACCTATAATTATCCGAAACGCTTCCGCCCATGTTCGCCATTTTGATGTGGCTTGTCATTATGTCGAGTAGATACTAGAACAAACTAGGCCTATGCAATAGTGTGACCATAGATTTATCGGGCCATCTATTAACGAAGGGCTGAGATAATTTGTTAGTGGCTTGTTATACTATTACTTTAACCAAGAATAACACTAACTCTTTTTGAACTCGTGTGGGCTTGTCATTGTTTCACATTAAGCCCTTCATATACCTTTTATAAAGAATTTTATTGTTTTTTGTATTATATGGTATACAGCCAACTACAGGAAACCTTTTCCTTGTGGATTTTTATTATTATTTCTATTTTGTCCTCGCCAGCTTAAATATTTTTAATTCAATGCCAGGTCGTGACACTTCATTTGCTGAATGTACAAGATTACTATCGTTGCAAGGAACACATTGAAGTTACCAGAAGTAAATACAATACTTTATAATTCTTTTACCAAGAATTATATTGAAATTAATATATCTAAGTTATAATTTAATTTCCTATAATAATACTAATATAATAATATCACACAGGCTTACGTGAAGTACGTGTTCGTATCTCCAGAGAGCACGAAACAAACCACAGTCCACGAGGAGATGTGCCGACACCTTCCGGTGATCCTGCATCCCAATAATACAGACTTTTTGGTGGTAAACAGGTTTATGCATCATTCGGACTTCTTTTTCGAAATCATCAACAAGAGCATAGCCCAACATCTGTTAACTTCTGGAAGGATAAAGGTAAATAATTATGTTAATTGTTATAGAACTGTATATTTGAACTTGACATAGTTTTCTTAGTTTTTCAATAAAACTTGATATTTCGGAACTATCGTGTAATATCTTGAAAATTATTGGTAATGTCTTGAAAAAGTCGTTTATAATATTGGTAAGGTCATGTAATATTTTGAAAAATATCTAGTTTTTTTGTAAAAGTCGTTTATTATCTTGGTAATATCGTGTCATGTCATGAAAGCCATTAGTATCTGGGCAGTATCGTGTAATGTCTTAAAATATCGTGAAATATTTTGAAAAAAGATGTAATGTCTTGAGTAAGTCGTGTATTATCTTGGTAATATCGTGTAATGTCTTGAAAGCCATAGTATCTGGACAATATCATGTAATGTTCTGAAATATCGTCTAATATTTTGAAAAAATATGTAATGTCTTGAAAAAGTCGTTTATTATCTTCTTAATATCGTGTAATATTAAAAAAAAATGTATTATTTTGAAAAAGTCGTTTATTATCTTGGTAATATCGTGTAATATTTTGAAAAAAAATGTAGTCTCTTGAAAGAGTCGTTTATTTTCTTAGTAATATCGTGTAATATCTTGAAACATTGTGTAATGTTTTGGAAAAGATGTAATGTCTTGAAAAACCTCTTATCTTAGTACCTTGGTAATAGTGTGTAATGTATTAAAAAATCGTGTAATATCTTAAATAACTCATGTAATATTTCGGAATTGGGTCATATCTTAAAAAATTTTTTTGAATTTTTGAATAGTTGTTTATTATCTTGAAAATATGGAGTTATACTTTAAACACATCAAAATATGTGTAATTATAGTTTAATATTTTGAAAATTAATCAAATACCTTGAAAAGGTACTTTGTTATCTTGATTAGGTCGGAATTTGTGTTAAAAAATCGTGTAAAATTGTATTTTCAAGTGTTTTTTGTGTTAATATATTTTTCAAGTATTTCCAATAATGTGCAAGATCTTGCATTAGCTCCGAATAATCCTGTTTTTTTTGTATTTATATCCAATTTATAAGGAATATTTATTCATATTCTGCGTCTATTTTAGATGCATCGATACGAAAGATTTTCAACGGAGTTTACAGAAAGAGTGGAACATTTAATGCAAGTCTTAATTCCTTACGTGCTTAATAAATACAAAGAAATGCCACTGGAAACAAAAGAATTGAACAAAAATATGGCGTTTTTCTTAAAGGTAAGTAGAAATATTATTAAATATAAAATAGTGAGTTTTACAACTGCTGGATTCTCTGCGCTCCGCTGACTATACACATGCGTCAAGATTTTGACAGTGAGCTGTAAGACTCACCTAGAAGTCGAATCTTTTGAATCTTATGAATCTTTTGAATCCGGTTAGAGCGCGCTATTTTCGGGAGGGGGGGCGCTGGGAAGTATAAGGGGGCAAGAATTTGAAACTGACTGAATATGAGAAAATATTGAAAGATCTCACTTCTGTTAGCTTTATTTATGATTTTTATCGTAAAATAACGAAGTTTGTGACTTACTTTATCAAATTGAACTTGTAAGCAAGCAAAATGATTGTCGTATGCCAAAAAATGATACCTATCCCGTGGTTTTAATATTACACTTAGGTTTAGATGAGTCGAATGCCTTTTAGGGACTTTTCTTCTCTATTTTCTCCCACGGCTGAAAGTTTTTACATAGACGTAGAAAAGGAATATCGAAAAATAATATGATATAATACAAAATAATGTACAGTTTGTGCAGTAAATGCAGTTTATTTAATTTAATAATCGTATTACCTTTCAGAAATGTCTTTCGATGGTGGACCGAGGATTTATCTTCAAAATAATTAAATCTTATATGGACAGATTTAATCCGGGAGATTCCAGAATCCTTCAGGAGTATAAATTTAATTTCCTGGAAATAATATGCAACCACGAACACTATATATCGTTGAACTTGCCAATACAGTACAACAGACTGAGCGTGCGGAATAGATCGCCAGATAACACCCAGGAATTCATCTTATCCGAAGAATTCTGCAAACACCACTTCATCGTTGGGTTGTTGTTACAAGAAGTGAAGACGTCATTGAATGAGGTGACACACGTTAGAAAGATTGCTCTCAATACGCTCAAGAATCTTATAGCTAAACATGAACTTGACGACCGGTATAAAAACAAACGACAGATGAGTCGAATAGCTCTACTTTACCTTCCTTGGTTGACAATAGTGTTGGAGAACTTGAGCAGACTAGACGTGAAAGACGAAACTAACGACGAAGAAAGCGGTAGTATCATCAACAGAATGTCCTCGAGTAGTTCGTTTCTGTTCGGCAAAAGCTCTGCCAGCGAGTACACTCCGAGGAGCCACAGGTTTACTCTTCATGTCGACAAAGACAGTCCGATGCACATCAGAAATTCGGCTTTTTTCGAAGCCATAGCTGGCCAATGTAAGTTTTTATTTATTTTCTAATTGGTTTGTTTATTTTTGTAATCAAAATAATTACATACTTTTACATAATAATATCTTAAATCAATTGTGTAATGTAAAAGTAATGTAATGTATTGAAAATCAACTATTTTCAATGGGTAATAAGCCACAATTTTACCAAAAAAAAAATGATTTTATTAACGTTTCGACGCCCAGACGTTTAGTATTATTCAGTATTATTTTGTATTTTGACAACGACACCCGACTTGGGCGTCGAAACGTTAATAAAATCCTTTTTTTTTTGTAAAATTGTGGCTTATTTCCCATTGAAAATAGTTGATTATAAAAATGCCACAAGGAAATAGCTTCAGAACAACATGTTTTGAAAAGTCATTTCTTATCTTTGAAAAGTTCTGTAATATATTAAAAAATCCCTTATTGTCTGGAAAATATCGTTTAACATCTAGGTCTGGATCCCGCGTATGAAAAAAAAGTTGATTAATAGCAAGCTGAAAATTTGTTAATAGCTTAAGGGTGTCTAGTCGGATAAACTTTGATATATGGGAACACTGGAACAGGGGCAGTTTTAATTGTGGAAGAGGTTAAAAATTTGGAACGGTCAGACCACGAAAACGGCACATTTATTTTGTCCGACAGAACAGACTTAAACTCTCCGAACAGAGATTAAACTCTCATGCAAAAATCAGACTGCTATTTATCACCTGTTATAATTCCTGTCATTTGACATATTCTATATGTTCCACTCATTAAAACGCCCATTTGGTGATAAATAGTAGTCTGATTTTTGCATGAGAATTTAATCTCTTTTCGGAGAGTTTAAGTCTGTTCTGTCGGACAAAATACATGTGCCGTTTTCGTGGTCTGACCGTTCCAAATTTTTAACCTGTTCCACAATTAAAACTTCCCCTGTTCCAGTGTCCCCATATATCAAAGTTTGTCCGACTAGACACCCTTAAGCTATTAACAAATTTTCAGTTTGCTATTAATCAACTTTTTTTCATCCGCGGGATCCAGACCTAATCTTCAATAAATCGTATTATATCTTGAAAAGATCTTGTAATATCATTGTATGTTACAATAACGAGTAATAGCTAGTGTAATAATGACTGTATGGTGTTTTGCCATATATAATCAAGTGATTTCTTCAAACTATCGTGTAATGTTCTGAAAAAGCATGTAACGTTTGAAAAAGTGGTTTGTTTTCTTGATAATATCGTGTTGTGCTATAATATAATCGCGTAGTATCTTGAAACTATCGTGTAATTTTGTAAAGAAGGGTGTAACTTTTGAAAAAGTAGTTTATTTCCTTGATAAGATCGTGCAATGTATTAAAATTAGCTAATATTTCGTATAAATCGTATATCTTAAAAAGATCGTGTAATATCGTGTAATAACTTTTGAAAAAGTGGTTCGTTTTCTGGATAAGATCGTGAAATGTATTAAAATTTGCTAATATTTTGTATAAATCGTGTAATATCGTAAAAAGATCGTGTAATATCGTGTTTTGAAAAACGGATATAACGTTTGAAAAAGTGGTTTGTTTTCTAAATAAGATCGTATAATGTATTAAAATTGGCTAATATTATGTATAAATCGTGTAATATCTTAAAAAGAACGTGTAATATCGTGTTTTGCCGTATGCAACCGCTTGCTATCTTGAAATTATCTTGTAATGTTTTGAAAAACGCATATAACGTTTGAAAAAGTGGTTTATTTTCTGGATCAGATCGTGTAATGTATTAAAATCGTGCAATGTTTTGTAGAAATCAATCGTGTAATATGAAAAATATGTAAAAGATCGTGTAATATCGTGCTTTGCCGCATATAATCGCATAAGATATCGAAACTATCGTGTAATATTTTGAAAACGGATGTAACGTTGGAAAAAGTGGTTTATGTTTTTGATAATATTGTATAATATATCAACATCATGTAACGTTTTATATTAATCGTGTAATATCGTAAAAATATCGTGTACTATCGTGTTTTACTGTATATAATTTAATTATTACCATTTTTTTATTCAACTAATTTGTGTTTCAGCTTTAGTAAACGGCAATTCAATGAGCATAGACTCAGACATATCAGCGGCTTCAGAAGACGCCCAGTCGTTCATTTCCCAAGATACAACCATCACCAAAAACGAAAATCTCAGGAACGGAGACACGAAAAGCAGCCACACCAGAACTACCTCGCACATTTTAAGATACGACAAACTACAACCTCAAGAAGTCAAAGACGTACTTCTGATATTCGTTTTTGTCGTCAAGTACATCAACGAAGACCAGCTGCTTTTATGGTGGGGCAACTATACCGATGCGGACGTGGTGAACTTTTTCACCGTTATGGAGTTGTGTTTGTATTGTTTCCGGTACCAGGGCAAGAGAAATATCAACGTTGTCAAACTTAATACCTCCGAAGTTGTTAAGCCCAAGACGAAAAAGGCTCATACGCTACCGGCGAGGATGAATCCTTCGGAAATCAATCACGAAACTACCGGAACGTTGCTTATACATGCCCCTAGAGAAAATTTGTTGGAATCTGGTGAGTAAATTTAACGTATTTTACTTTTGGTGGAATATATTTTACTAAAATTCGTTCCTTACCTTTTCAAATACAGTTAAATTAGAAAATACTGAATTGTTTGGAAATTTATTTTAGTTCCGAAGCTCCCTTAACCGTCTTTAGTGAGTAAATGTACTCCTTTAGGCTCCTTTAATGAGTAAAGTTAGACATGTTTTAGTTTTGGTGGAATAATTTTTACCAAAATTCAGCCAAAAATATTACATATTTTACTTTTGGTGGAATATTTTTAACCACAATTCGGTCCTTATATTTACAAATGCACTTAATCACAAAATATTCAATTTTATTTTCGTCTCAGAGCTCACCGAGTCCTCTCTAGTGAGTTTATATATTCGGACAGCTTGGATATTAGTGCACCCTATGTAACCCACAGCTGAATCTTATGTTTGTGCGTCACAGTGTTGCCATACTGTTTCCTTTATTTCTTTCATGTTTTCAATCAATGCTAAATGTACCTACAAGAATAATATAATAATTTTATAAGAACGTTTACTTCTCCGTCATTATACCAGGTAGAATGACAAATGAGGTGTCAAATGAAAGCTTATAATCCATGGATGGTTCTAAAGGTGAGAAATTAGACCAAGGTTGTCTGTCCGTCTGATCGCGAATATAACTCCTCCGTCACTATACCAGGTAGAATGACAAATGAGGTGTCAAATGAAAGCTTATAATCCAAGGATGATACTAAAGGTGAGAAATTAGACCTAGGTTGTCTGTCCGTCTGTTCGTCTGATCGCGAATATAACTCCTCCGTCATTATACCAGGTAGAATCACAAATGAGGTGTCAAATGAAAGCTTATAATGCAAGGGTGGTATTAAAGGTGGAAATTTGACCTAGGCTGTCTGTCTGTCCGACCGCGAATATAACTCCTCCGTCACTATACCAGGTAAAATGACAAATAAGGTGTCAAATGAAAGCTTATAATCCAAGGATGGTACTAAAGGTTATAAATTTGACGGTCTGTCCGTCCGACCGCGAATATAACTCCTCCGTCATTATACCAGGTAGAATCACAAATGAAGTGTCAAACTTCTCATCTTTAGTACTATCCTTGGATTATAAGCTTTCATTTGACACCTAAATTGTTGTTCTACCTGATATAGTGACGAAGAATTTAAATTCGCGGTCGGACGGACAGACAGCCTAGGTTAAATTTCTCACCTTTAGTACCATCCTTGGATTATAAGCTTTCATTTGACACCTCATTTGTCATTCTACCTGGTATAATTACGGAGGAGTTGAGTTTACAAACAGACAGACAAGACGGACGGACGTGGATAATTCAACGTTTTCACATTTTTTCAAAATTGGTGAAAACAACAACATAATAAACTTTACTTAATTGGTGTTTCAAAACTATAGTTGGTTCGCTAAACTCAGACACAGCTGGCTAGTGATTTTAGTAAGTAATTTTTCCAATTTGCTAAAATTGGCAAAAAAAATAATTACTAAATAGTTAATAATTACTAAATAGTTAGTAATTGTGCCAATTTTGGCAAAATTGGCAAAAAACAAAAAAATTACCTTCTAAAATCACTAGCCAGTTGTGTCTGAGTTTAGCGAACCGACTATACTTATTTTTTACACATTACACAATATTACAAGGTTTCTAGCAAGTTAAACTTTACAATGATTTAAAATAATCAAGTGAAAACCTATCTATGCATAACATAATATGTTATGTATAATAATATTATTAGAACATACCTAAAATGCACAAATGATACATTTCACACACAAATAATATCACAAAAATTTGTAATGTGATAGTATGAAAAAATAGAGGATACGGCAACGGTGTTACATGTCATGCTCGGATCCAATGCCAAAATCTACACAGACATTAGGGTGCACTAATATCCAAGCTGTCCATTCTGTCCTTACATTTACAAATACAGTTAATAACAAACAATTTTATTTTTCGGGAATTTATTTGAGTCTCAGAACTCTTGTAGCCTTCTATAGTGAGTAAATGTATTCCGTTGGCTCCTTTAGTGAGTAAATGTAACATATTTTATTTTTGGTGGAATGTTTTTTACCAAAATGCAGTCGTTATAGTACAAATGCAATTATTCATAAATATTCGGATATTTCTTGTAATCCAGGGCTCTCTTCAGTTGTTTTTTATATTACAGAAAATAATACATACTGCTTAGATTTAGATTAGATATATGTACATCTTTTAAATGGCAACACTGCACGGTTCCCACCATAAGAGACGTAAACATTAGCAAGTGTATTAGTTGCCGACGGCGTGGAGTCTCAATTTCACCAGCGAAATAGAGATTGCTAATTCTTTTAGTTTTTGAATATTCTTGGACAAGTGTTATTTGCATAATCGCTGAAATTATTCATTAATTTAATTAATAAGAATATTTTTCATTATGTATTCAGTGATTACAATAATTTACAATACTATGCAATAAAGACTAATAATCAAGAAAAGAGAAAAATTGATAAAGTGATAGAGTTGATAAATTTTGAACATCTTGTAACAATTAAAATACAATAATTATAGTATACAGCAATGTTACCAATTTTAGCGGTTCCTTCAGTGTCTTATATCTAATCACAAACTAAACAGTCTGTATAATCAAATAATTAAATTATTTTGTAGAAGATGAAGTACAGCGACAACAACAAGCAATTTTGGAACAGCACCTGTCTGGAGAAATTGGTATGATTACTTTAGACTGCATGGGACTGTACTGTATGCATTTTCGGAAAAAGTTGTTAGCAGATTGCGAGAACGAGGTGTTGAAGAAAATTTTTAATATATATCTAACCTTTATTCAAATCGGACAGAGCGAAAGTTTGTTGAAACATGTTTTCGCTGCTCTACGGGCGTTTATCAACAACTTTTCTTTTGTGTTATTTCAAGGTACGTATTTATTTATCTTAAAAAAAACACTGATATTTTTAACGTTGTTTTTATAAATTTTTCTATCCCTGTTCACTATTTGCCATGTTTCTTAATTCTTGTGGTCTTGCATAACTAAATTTTTCTTACTTTTTTATATTTATTCATTCAATGTACTATCAAATGCATTTTCAAACTTCTCAACAGATCTACATTTAACATAATTCAAACTTTTCTTGCTCGCATTCATAGAGCACATGTTTCTATTTCATAAAATTTATATTTTAGGAAATGCAGTCCTCTGCGGTAGACTCTGTTACGAACTACTTAAATGTTGCAATAGTCGATTGGCTTCCATACGACAGGAATCTTGTGCCATACTATATTTACTAATGAGAAGCAATTTCGAATTCACCGGTCGCAAAAGTATCACCCGAGTACATCTTCAAGTCATTATCTCAGTTTCTCAGATGTTGGGTAATATCGTGGGATTGAACAATGCCAGGTTTCAAGAAAGTCTGTCTTTGATCAATAGCTACGCCTCGAGTGATAAAGCCATGAAAGGAACAGGTAAGGTTATATGTCATTCCAATACTCCTTTTATGTTTGATAAATTTGCAAAAATTACTATCTGAATATAAAGATAAACACATGAAATAAATTTGAATTCACTGTATTTAAAAAATTCTAGATTCTTGTGAAATATGCAAAATCTGACAACGCTGCGCAGTAAAATTGAACAGGTGATTGATGACGTAACAATACGTTTGTAGCAAAAATACTATAGGTTTCACATTTAACTTATAATTAACAATTTTATTAAATATTTTTTTACAGTTATGTTGTAATAAACGCTAGTAAATTAAGTCGATATAATTTTCTAGGATTTCCCGTTGAAGTAAAGGATTTAACAAAACGCGTAAGGACTGTTTTGATGGCGACAGTTCAAATGAGAGAACACCATCAAGATCCCGAAATGCTTGTCGATTTGCAGTACAGTTTAGCCAGTTCTTACGCCTCAACGCCCGAACTGAGGCACACTTGGTTAGAAACCATGACCAGACATCACATTAGAGATGGGAATTACTCAGAGGTATGTGTGCAAACAGTTTTTTAGGATTTTTAATAAGATTTTTTAATTAATCCGGCTCGAAGGACCAAACGTTCGTTCTAAAATATTTTTATGCGTGTATCTTTTGTATATTTACGATTTTATTGTTTTTAGGCCGCCTGTTGTCAATTACACATAGCTGCCTTAATGGCGGAGTACCTAAAGCTGAAGAAGATACAGAATTGGGGCGCGGAAAAGTTCGAACTCATATCTTCAAATATCCCGAAGGATGAAAAAGGTTTAAAGCTCGATTCGGGTGTACAGGACGTGCAATATACGGAGTTTATTCTTCAGGAACAGCTCGAACGGTGTGCGGAATACTTGGACAAAGCTGAGAGATACGAAGTTTTGGGGGAATTGTACAGGCTTATAATTCCGATTCACGAGAAAAAACGGGATTATGATATGCTCAGGAAATGTTACAGCTCTCTGGCAGATAACTACGAAAAGGTTATAGAAACGAATAAAAGCGGTAGAAGACTTTTGGGCCGGTATTACCGGGTAGGTTTTTACGGACAAGCATATTTCGAAGATGAAAATTGCACTGAGTATATCTACAAAGAACCGAAAGTTACAGCGCTTAGTGAGATTTCCGAGAGATTGTATAAGAAATATTGTGATAAATTTGGATCAGATGCTGTGAAAATGATTCAAGATTCAACCCCGGTATGTATAATTATTTTTCAAATATATATGTGCGAGAAATATATTTTACTTTTGGTGGAATATTTTTTAACAAAATTCAATCCGTACATTTACAAAGACAGTTAATCACAAAATATTTAATTGTTTGGAAATTAATTTTAGTCCCAGAGCTCCCTTAGCCCTATTTAGTGAGTACCATTAGTAGTGTACTCCATTAGCCTCATTTAGTGAGTAAATGTAACATATTTTACTTTTGGTGGAATATTTATTGCCAAAATTCAGTTCTTGAAATACACTTAATCACAAAATATTCAATTTTTCGGGAATTTATTTTGTTTCAGAACTCGTTTAGCCCTCTTTAGTGAGTAAATGCATTAGCCTCCCTTAGTGAGTAAATGTAACTCTTGGTGGAATATTTATTGCCAAAATTTGGTACTTATATTTACAAACACACACTTAATCACAAAATATTCAATTGTTCAGGAATTTATTTTAACCCAGAGCTCCCTTAGTCTTCTTTAGTGAGCAAATGTAACATATTTTACTTTTGGTGGAATATTTATTGCCAAAATTCAGATCTTATATTTAGAAATACACTTAATCACAAAATATCCAATTGTTCGGGAATTTATTTTGTCCCAGAGCTCCCTTAGCCGTCTTTAGTGAGTAAATGTACTGCATTAGCCTCCCTTAGTGAATAACATATTTTGGTGGAATATTTATTGCCAAAACTCAGTTCTTATACATATTTAGAAATACACTTAATCACAAAATATTCAATTGTTCAGGAATTTATTTTAACCCAGAGCTCCCTTAGTCTTCTTTAGTGAGCACATGTAACATATTTTATTTTTGGTGGAATATTTATTGCCAAAATGCAGATCTTATATTAACACGTTGACGGACAGTGCGTCCAATGTATAAGCAAGTGTTGTGACACTTAAATTTCTTTTAGCGCTTATAGTTTATGGAAAAAATGAGTTTTTTAACATTTGTTGTAAACATGTGGACGATGACCATGGACATTGTGTCATATTTAATATGCACCTGTAGATGTAATGTCACATTTTTGACACCGATTTTTTGTCACAACTCATTATTTTAAAAATGTCGTCTATAGACGTTGTGTCACATTACATCAATAGAAATTGGACGTCTTATAGACTTTCTGTCCGTCAACGTGTTAAATTTAGAAATATGTACAGTTAATCACAAAATATTCAATTGTTCGGGAATTTATTTTGTCTGGGAGCTCCCTTAGCCCTCTTTAGTAAGTAAAAGTATTATTACATTAGCCTCCCTTAGTGAGTAAATGTAACATATTTTACTTTTGGTGGAATATTTACTACTAAAATTCGGAAAAATAATACATTGTCATAATTTTTATTCTTTTATTCATTATTAGGTTTGTAAAGCTGAGCTGGATCCAAAAATAGCGTATGTACAGGTAACGCACGTCATTCCGTACTTCGAAAAACACGAGCTCGAAGAAAGGCAGACGGAATTCGAGCATAACCATGACATTAACTGTTTTATGTTCGAAACGCCTTTTACGAAAGAAGGAAAAGCGAGAGGAAATCCAGAAGAGCAATGGAAAAGAAGAACTATATTAACAAGTAAGTGTAATTCTCTTTTTTTCCATCCTTTATATTCTTCTTCTTCTTGACTGTTTTTACGACTCGGGGTGAGTCTTTGCCGCATCCATCGTAGTCCTCCATCTTCTACGATCTTGCGCTTCCATTTCCCATACCACCAGTCCTAGATAAATCGGCTTCAACATCATCCTTCCATCTTTTTCTGGGACGGCCTACTGATCTTCTACTGTCTGATCTCTCAAAAAACACTGTCTTTAACATTCTGTCTTGCTCTAATCTTCCCATATGACCTGCCCATTTTATCCGGTTAGGTTTTATATGTCTGACGATATTTTCAGTACCATACAGAATCACCAATTCAGCATTACGGCGCCTTCTCCACTCTTCTGTCAGTTCATTTCTTTGAGGGCTAAATATCATTCTGAGAACCTTCCTTTCAAACACCAGCAGCTTATTTATTTCCCGCTGATGTAGTGCCCATGTTTCACTTCCGTATGTAACAACTGGGCGAATAATTGACATGTACACTCTTAATTTAGATTGTCTTTTTAGCAGCTTAGATCCAGCCATCTTTGATGAGACCTCTTTGTCTATGTGGTTGTCATCTGTAATTACCGCCTCCATAAATTTAAACTCTTTTACTACTTCGAAGTTGTGGTCATTAATAGTTATATTCTGCCTAACTCGTGATCTTAGATTTTTGGTTACTAGCATGTATTTCGTCTTCTCGTCATTTATTCGAAGACCCAGACTACATGTTTCCTCCTTAAGTTATGAAATCACCTCTCCCGCGTCTCTTATACAATGAGCGACTGCATCTATATCATCAGCAAAGCAGTGGCGGCTCGTCAGGGTCGGCATTTATGGACACGTTATAGATTTTTGAAATATTTAATTTAATCGGAGTTGATGATATTCGTTTTTGTGAAATAAAAAATATATCTGTGAGATAATACAGACTAAATTTTATCCATTGTTTTTAAAAGAATTCGATCCCGATACGTTAGTTAAGTGATCCCTGTGCGCTGTGCGTAAGAGACTTCAAATTAATGATCCTATAGCCATGCACCCCGCACCCGTTTGCGATTGTGTGAATTCTTATTATAAAGCCCGGCACGGCATGCCGTCCCCAGATCAACGATTTGCTTATAATAAGAAGCTATGGAATATTAGCCGATAGGCAACAAATTATACATTCCCCGTATTTATTTGAATGGTAAGTACGGCAGCGGGTACCTCTGCCGAGCGGTAATCTGCAAACGGCAGAAAGGCACGTACGTAGCCACGTATTGCCTGGCTAGCGCGCTCGGGATAAAATTATGAAATAGGTAAGTAGTTTTACGTCGTTTAATTATTATTGATATTGTAATTCTTTAAGTTGTTAGGAATTACCATTTAGGGGACAGGATGTATCGGAGCATTCGTTAAATCAAGTTAATTATAGAGAACAAATAAAATTGTTTAACAAATACGATCTGGAATTTTCTAATTTATTTTCTGACTCGAAGAATATAGCGGCGTACCTAAAACAGCACAGAATGAAAGAATCAATTGGTAGTTACATTTTGATCCTTTTCGGTAGAAGTAGACGAAACTTCTGATAGAGGTAACATGTCATTCACAAGTATCAATAATTGTTCTTCGATACGCGTTACGTCTAATATTTATGAGAGGTTGTTAGGTTTTCAGACGTGAGTAGAAGCCATAAGACAGAATATATTTTTGGTGTTTTAATTTAAAGGACAGATTAAAATTTTTTGATATCAAAAATAAATTGGTAAGGCAAATTTATGACGGGGCTGTCTTGATGTCCAGTGAATTGTATGGTCTCCGGACAAAAGTTAAAACAATTGCACCAAGCAAAACTATTATTTACTCACTGTTATAAGTCATTGACCTCTTTGATTATTCAAAATTTAAAAGTTACGCCAAAGAATTTTCAAAATATCTATTAGACAAGTTCATTAAAAATTATCCATCATTTTTTAATCAAATAAAATAAGAAAATGGATTAACAGTTTTATATTCTGATCCAAATATTTTCGGAAGGTGGGATAAGTTACAGACTATGTATAATTTTATATACTGCAATTCATTAGGTACAACAAACTGTTCCCGAAATTAATAAATTATTGTGCTCAAATGTGGGCAAATTCTGTCTCAAATGAACGGGATTTCTCTTGTCTCAAAAGAGTCAAAACGTATTGTCGAAACATCATGAAACAGGAGAGAATGTCAAACTTGTCTCAAATGTCGATAGAAAAGAACTTTTAAAATCTCTCCAAAACAATAATAAATTTTACAATTACGTTATAACCCATTTTGCTACTTCGAAACAACATAGACTAGAGTTAATTTATAAACAGGTATAGTTTCTAAATTTATAGGAAAAAAAACAAAAAAAAAACAAAAAAAAATTAAAAAAAAACAAAAATCAAAGATCTCGTATGAAATTGAAGCCTTTGGAGACAAAACCTTGCCGACCCTGTCCATAAAGCCACGAGCCGCCACTGCAGCAAAGGCCAATAGTTTTGATCCTCGGTTCGCAAATCCCCCTGTCACCCCAGATAATATTTTACTTATTGCATATTCTTCTTCTTCTTCTTTTTGTATAGACATGACTGTCTGTTTTCAATGTGCCTCTAGTAAGTTGTCGTTCCATCGTTTTCGTGGTCTTCCCACTGATCGTCTTCCTATTGGGGAACCGTCTCTCGCTGTTCTGACTACCCTATTTGTTGTCATTCGTATGTGGTCATTCCATTCTATTCTTCTATTTCTTACCCAGTTATTAATGTTATCCACCTTGCACCTCCGTCGTATATCTGTACTTCTAGCTCTGTCCCATAGAGTCTTACCATCGATTTTTCGAAGGGTTTTCGTCTCCGCTGTTTCGAGCAATCTTTTTGTCCTCTCTGTGTCGGGCCGTGTTTCTGCCGCGTATGTCATTATTGGTCTGATGACTGTTTTGTAAATTCTGCCTTTCATTTCTTTTCCGATATTTTTATTTCTCCATATTGTGTCATTCAGGCAACCTGCGGCTCTGTTTGCTCTATTCACTTGATCTTCCACTTCTGTTTCGAGCCTTCCGTAGCTAGATAGTGTGATGCCTAGGTAGTTAAACTCCATCACTTGTTCAATTATCTGACAAGTTGTTTTTCTCCCATTTGATATCATTTTTTAGTTCTTTATTTTTTTTATTATTTCGTCCATGATCAGGTTGAACAATAAAGGACTCAAGGAATCCCCCTGTCTTATCCCATTGCCGGCTTCAATTGGGTCAATTAGTTCATCGTCCACTTTTACTTTGATTGTGTTGTTCTGGTAGATGTTTTCTATCGTTTTAATTATTCCCAGAGGTACCATTCTCGAGTATAACAAGTGGATAACGTCCTTTAATGTGACCCTGTCAAATGCTTTCTTAAGGTCCACGAAACATAAATGCCGGTTTGTTGTATTCCAACGATTTCTCTTGAACTTGTCTCATAAATATAGCGTCAGTGCATGACCTTCCCGACCTAAAACCTTGTTGTTCTTCTGCTAATGTTATAATTTCATTCAATTTGTTTGTTGTCACTTTTGTTGTTAATTTTAATGTTGTGTTTAATAAGTTAATCCCTCTGTAATTCTCCGGGTCTGATTTGTCTTCTTTTTTTAAGAGAGGTTTTAGAATGCTTGATCTCCATTCTTGTGGTATTCTGTTTTGTTCTATTATTTTTTGTATTAGTTTTAATAGTTGTTTAGTTAGATCTTGTCCTCCGTACTTTAGGAGTTCGTTCGATATTCTGTCCTCTCCTGGAGATTTTCTATTTCTTAATTTTCTTAATGCTTCCTTTACCTCTCCCTCCTCGATGTTTATTTCTTCGTTTGTCGGTAACTTCAGGTGTTGGTGGTTCATTATCGTCGCCTTTAGCAAATAGAGATCGGAAGTAGTCTGCCCATGTTTTCTTCTGAATGTGTTTCGCTTTTATTAATTCGTTCATCTCCTTTCTTTGCCCTCTGATCATTCTCCATACTTCTTTTTGTGTTCCGTAGAAGTCGTGTTCCATCTGTGTTGAGAAACTTTGCCAGTGCTCCCTTTTTATTTGCCTCACTAAAGTATTCGTTTCGTTTCTGATTCGTGTGTAGTGGTTGTATGCCTGTTGTGTTTGTTTTGTTCTGTATTGTAAAAAGGCTTTCTTCTTTTCTTCGCATTTTATCTTAACTTCCTCTCTAAACCACGGGGTTACTTATTGCTTATTCTAAGGTCAAATTGAATATCAACAGTGATAAAGGGTCTCCTTGTCTAAGTTCTGATATTATACTAAATGGCATCAATGTTCTGTTTCTTATCTTTACCTGTGCATATGAGTCTGTCACGCACATTTGAGTTAGCTCCACTAATTCTTCTAGTTCTTTTAGTTGATATCTTGCAATATATGATACAATTGTTTGTAGCATCCTACTCATTTCCTTACGTGAAGAAGAGAATCGTAGTCAAAGGCGTTCGGCAAACAGAACTGACTCCGATCGAAGTTGCCATAGATGAGATGCAGAGCCGCGTGGCAGAATTAGAAGACGTGGTTTTCACTCAACCGACAGATCCCAAGAAGCTACAGTTACGATTGCAAGGCAGTGTTTGTGTCCAAGTAAACGCTGGCCCCTTGGCGTATGCTAGCGTTTTCCTGGATCCTGCTTTGTCGAATATGTATCCCGAAGAGAAAGTCGAGGAATTAAAAGATATATTTAGGTAAGAAATTGTTAAAATACTATAAAAAACGGGATATGGCAGGGAAATCACAGCTTTCTTTAATCCATTTTCTTTTATTTTAATTTATTTTATTTTAATTTGATTATTTTATTTCAATTTATTTACTTAATTTCATTTTAATTTATTTAATTTATTTTATTTCAATTTATTGTATTTTAATTATTTTATTTTATGAAGAAACACGCATTGAACTGCGTTAACTACTCTACGTAGTGTGTGGTCACGTGATCTACAGTTTCAGTGGTTATACTTGTTACATGGCGTTTCTTTTGTTTTTATTTTTTCACTCCTCTGCGCCGATCAATGTATTTCGTCCGTAGACCGCGATAAGAAAGCTATGCTTCCAAAAAGTAATTAGTTAGTATCTATTGTGTGATTTTTCAAGCTTAACATTTTTTCAGAGAAGGTTCAGGTCTCTGAAGGGTTGACCTGTACGTGACTCTTACCGCTGGGTATATAAATATAAGGCACAGTTTAAAAAGAACTGTTAATTTGTTAAACAGTTAATTTCTTAACTCTTCTATCTGGAAGAGTACTTGAGAAGAATTTTTGGAAATATTAAAGTGGTGAAGGTAGAACAAAGAATAGAATAAAACCCAATGTCGAGATGATGAGTCGTTTTAAAGAGCCTGCGATATCAGAAGTTGTAAAAGCATCAATATTGAGATGATTGAGATATTTAGAAAGAATGAAAGAAGAAAGAATAATAAAGAAGAAAAAATATTAATAAATACATAGATGGGCGACAAAAGAAGAGTAGGTCGACCAAAAAAGAGATAGTTAGATGAAGCGGAAAAGGGCCTTAAAGAGAAAAATGTTAGAAATTGGAGAGGAAAAACTAAGGACCGTAAAGAATGGAGAGTAATTTTTAAGTAATGGGTCTAAAAGGCCTACGTTAGCACATTTTTTACACACATATAACATTTTTCAGCGAAAACTTTTCGTTTATAAATTCGCAAAGTCTGTGTGTTATTGCGCTGCCGTTCCTGCAATACTCAGATCAGATTTATCGATGGATTCTTATGTAGTTTTTTCTTCTGAATCCAAATCTGAAAACGGCATTTCGATATCTCTAACCGTCTTCGGGATAATCGACCTCAAAGTCTAAAATGTGACGTCACAATCCTTTTATTTTCTGCCGACACACTAATAGTATAAGAGCTGTGAGACATTTTTGAGTAGGTATTTTAGGCAACCTGAAAATTTTTCAGGTGACTTTTCTATGATAGCCTAATACAAAAATGCCGGTCTGGCTGGAGGGTAGCGGTTATTTTCCCCAAAAATCCCCCCCAAAGTTAAAAAAAGGGCAAAAATTGATATTACAAAAAATACCATTGACGTGACTTTAAAGTAAATTTAAATATTCAAATATAAAGAAAATAAACAGACCAGGCGATTTGAGGGCGATTTTAACTCTGCAAGATACTTGCATGGGCGTCCCAGGATTATTTTCAGGGGATGCATCTGAACTTCACAAGATTTCATCTGAATCTGTACATACTATTAACGAGTATAAAATATACAACTATACATGCATAGCTATGTACACTCCTTCCGGGCAGGGAGGTGCAATTGTTATTTTGACAGGGTATTTTTTAATATTAAAAATAAATATTCTAAAAAAGACAGGTTTTTTTTTGGTGAAATTTTCCAACTGCCATGTGATCAAACAAATTACGGGTGCATATAAATGAAAAGCGCTATAGGTAAGCACCAGTGTGAGAAAGAGCGTATACCGATAGCTGTTTGCGTCCTCTGTTCTAACTGAGCGAGTCCGTTCGCTCGGGAAAAATCACGTGACCTAGCGATAACCATGTTGTTGTAACTTTTTCTTAATTAAAGGAAAATAATACGTACTGTACAATACAGTGATGAGCAAGCTAATAACCGGCAAAATAGCTCAAAAGGTTGAAAACATAACACATTGCGAAACAAAAAGAGTTTCATCTCTTTTTGTTTCGAGATGTATTATGTTTTCCATCTTTTGAGCTGTTTTGCCGGTTATTAGCGCGCTCATCACTGTAGATTTTGCAAATATGATAGAAAAAAAAACAAATGTATTATTATAAATATATAGGTAGAAAAGTATTAAACTATAGACTAAATTAATTCTGTGTCTTGTACTTCTTCTTCAAACTCCTCATCTGAGCTTAAATATTCATTCTCTTTTTCTTTGTTAGACTCCCCTCAAGACTCAGATTCGTCTTCTACCTAATCTGTAAATAGTTATAATATGTATTTAGAGTTAATTAAAAGATTATTAGTGATTAATTAATTGAGTTGCTACGTATTCTTTCTTTTAAAACCAATACTTAATACTTTTCCTTATATAACCAATCACATCAGGTTTTTTATTTCTTAGTATATGACCAAAGTAGCTCATTTTTTTCCTTCATAGTGTTGAGTATTTCTTGTCTAATTTTCATCTTTCTTAATGTTTCCGCGTTTGTTACGTGTTGTGTACATTATTTTTTTACATTATTCGATAACACCACATCTCAACAATGGCAAGTCTTTCTTCAGATGCGCCCGTGGTTGTGCAGGCTTCGACTCCGTACAAAATGACAGAGAATACGTAGCAAATCAATTAATTAATCAGTAATTAATTTTTAATAAATTCTAAATGCATATTACAACTATCTACAGTTCATGTAGAAGAAGAATCTGAGTCTCGAGGGGAGTCTGACGAAGAAGAAAAGAATGAATATTTAAGCTCAGATGAGGAGTTTGAAGAAGAAGTACAAGATTCGGACACAGAATTTATTTAGTTTATAGTTTTATAATTTTCTACCTATATATTTATAATAATAAATTTGTCATTTCCTATCATATTTGCAAAATCTATTGTATAGTACGTATTATTTTCCTTTAATTAAGGAAAAGTTACTTAAAAAACTATAATATATAACAATTACTCTAACGTTTCGAGGCACAACAACATGGGTATCACCAGGTCACGTGATTTTTCTCGAGCGAACGGACTCACTTCGCTAGAACAGAGGACGCAAACAGCTATCGGTATACGCTCTTTCTCACACTGCTGCTTACCTATAGCGCTTTTCATTTATATGAACCCGTAATTTGTTTGATCACATGGCAGTTGGAAAATTTCACCAAAAAGCTGCCTTTTTTAGAATATTTATTTTTAATATTAAAAAATACCCTGTCAAAATAACAATTGTACCTCCCTGTCCAGAAGGAATATACATAGCTATGCATGTATAGTTGTATATTTTATACTTGTTAATAGTATGTACAGATTCAGATAAAATCTTCTGAAGTTAATATGCATCCCCTGAAAATAATCCTGGGACGCCCATGCAAGTATCTTGCAGAGCTAAAATCGCCCTCAAATCGCCTGGCTTGTTTATTTTCCTAATATTTGAATATTTAAATTTACTTTAAAGTCACGTCAATGATATTTTTTGTAATAACAATTTTTACCCTTTTTTTAACTTTGGGGGGGATTTTTGGGGAAAATAACCGCTACCCTCCAGCCAGACCGGCATTTTTGTATTAGGCTATTATGGAAGAGTCACCTGAAAAATTTTCAGCTTGCCTAAAATACCTACTCAAAAATGTCTCACAGCTCTTGGACCATAAACGTCAGCTGAAATCGTTGCTAGTAAGTAGGCTAGTTTTTTAATCTGAATTTGTTAAGCAAATCATAGGTTATTTACATTATTTGAGTTTGACACTTCGTGAATGTCAAACTAAATTTTAAATAAAGTATTAATAAAATATCAATGACATTTGATGGTGAATTTAATTATTATATAAAATAAATACGATGTTTAAAAATACAATTTGAGTATATTTTGAAAGCAATACTTTTTTAACAATTTTAAAAAGGTTTATACGAGTATACGGTTTCCCCTTTAATGGGAGTACCTAATGATAAATGGACTGTTCCATTTGTTATAAAATGAAAATTGTTATTATAGTCGGTTCGCTAAACTCAGACACAACTGGCTAGTGATTTTAGTAGGTAATTTTTTTGTTTTTTGCCAATTTTGTCAAAATTGGCAAGATTACTAATTATTTAGTAATTATTAACTATTTTTTTTTGCCAAATTAAAATTACTCACTAAAATCACTAGCCAGTTGTGTCTGAGTTTAGCGAACCGACTATATGAAATGTTTGGAATAAAAAATTATGGTCTGATATGTGCATCCTTCTAATGGAAAAAATATTTTTCTACAACCGTGTTAAAAATGCAATTTTTAGCACTCCATACGAGCTTTAAAAATGCTACTTCAAGGCACTAGTGCTTTAAAATTTTTAAGGCACTGCAGTTCGTATTGACCGTATAGGCAATTTTGATGTATTGTCAAAAAAATATAAAAATGGAATGTCAGTCTCAAGTTCAAGTAAAAGTTTTTGTAGATATTGTCCTGTAATTACGTTTGTAGAAAAAATATTGTATGATATGCGTGTTAAAAAGTACATTTTTAAGGCATGTGAATTGCAGAATTCGCTTCGCTCATTCTGCAAACTTTCACATGCGTGCCTTAAACGTGTACTTTTAACACATATCATAAATAACTATTAAAGATTTTTCTCAAATTATGGATACCAACAACATTTTCATTTATAACTCTTTCATTTTTAATTTGACGAAGAAAAGTTATTCTTCATAAAAAGCTCTTCATGGTCTAAGATTTATGATGCAAACATCATATATCAAATTTTATTAATTTTATACGAGGTATATAAAAAATATGAATTTCGTTCAAAAGTAAAGTACCTTTATAGTTCACAACATTTAAATTAGAATGATATAATTGCACATTAAAACATAATTTTTAATTCTAAACAACTTTTCATAATAGCAATTTTCCATATTATGAATTAAAATACGTAAATAAACACAAAGTTTTCGTTAGGATAATTCTCGCATTTTTAGCTTGTTTATTATTGTTTTCAGGGAATTCCTAAAGATATGCTATTCGGCACTTCAAATAAACAGCAAACTGATAAAATCGGAACAGATCGAGTACCAAGAAGTGCTGCGCCAAAACTACAAAAAACTATGCTCCTCCTTGTCGACTTTGTTCGGGGAAACACTATGGCCGCACGACGACATGGGGAGCTTCAAGAGGAACAGCATGGCACTGTTCAGTGCCATAACGGGTACATCACACAATTCGAGTACAGCTTGAAAGTATTAAAACATAAGTGATCATATATGCCTTCGAAATATCGGATAGGTCCTTTATGGTATAGCTTAAAAATGGTTTTCCTAGTTTTTTTACTTATTTATAAGTGTTCGTGAACAGCTTGGACAGTATCAAACTAATTTTGTGCTTTAAAACAAATATTTTCTGTAAAATTATTCCCAAAACGGAAATTATAAAAAGTTTGCTCTTTCTAATATTGTTTCCTCACCACAAATGGTAAAATAAAAAAGAAAAATGCTCCCTGGATTTTCTAGACAGGTGATATACACTGCTCGCCAAAATTAACCCATAATTTTAAAATTATAATTTCAGTCGTAATGAAAAAAAATATATTTGAGCTTTTGTTCTTTAAGGTTGCTATTAGAAAATCTGAAAAAATTGTAGGGGAGGAAAGTGTGCTAAATTTGCGTTATGGAGACCTATTGGGGTGTGAAGATTAGGTCCTAAAACGAAAAAAAAAATTAAGTAAAGTTTTCCATTTAAGTGGGGACTTTCCATTTCCAACAATCGTTTTTTCCGATTATAGCGCCATCTATCCATAATTCGAAAAAATGTCTCGAATAAAAGTTATTTATTTTTACGTAAGGAATCCAAATCTGCAATAAAAAATGGGGGCTCCTATTTAATATTTTAAGGTAACCCCCACCTCTCCTCCGTGGGGGGTCGTGTTTGGTGTTATTCGATAGATTTTTCAAAAATATTGAATAAGTGTATTTTTCAGTACGTGTATTTTGCAGTTTTTCGATCTGATGTTTATTTCGCGAAATATCGCGGGGTTCCTATTTAAAATTTACCCTCCACCACTCGCCGTGGGGGGTCGTGTTTGGTATCATTCAATAGATGTTGAAAACATATTGCACACGTATTTTTTTAGTTTTTCGATCTGACGTTTATTTCTCGAAATATTCGCTTTTTCTTGTGATACTTTGTGACTCACATATTTCCTTACGCCCCGCTCAAACTGTCAGATTTTTGAAATATACACTGCTCTGCATGTACTTAACTTACCTTATAGTATGGTATAGTTAGACCCAAACCCAGACATCCAAAGTGAAAGTTATCCTCCAACACCAAATTGTTCTATATGGTCCATATAATGTTCAGGAAAAAGTCACACCATTTGGAGCGTCGGGTTAGGGGGGAGAGGGGGAGAAATCTGTAAATTCGTAGTTTTTTACGTTTTTCGTCAATATTTCTAAAACTATGCGGTTTAGCATGAACAACCTTCTATACAAAATTGTTCTACATTAAATTTGAAATAAAAAAGGCCCGATGCATAACCCTTCTAAAATGCACGGTTAAAAAGTTACGGAGGTAGTATAGTATAATTGGTCCAAAAAAGGGCCTAACCCAGACATCCAAAGTAAAAGTTTTCCTTCAACACTAAATTGTTCTATATGGTCCACATATTGTTTAGTAAAAAGTTACACCATTTTGAGCGTCCGGTTTGGGGGGGAGATGGGGGAGAAGTCGGTAAATTAGTAGTTTCTTTACATTTCCTAGTCAATATTTCTAAAACTATGCTTTAGCGTAAAGAGTGTTCTTATAGAAAAATGTTCCACATACAATTTAACATAAAAAAGGTTCTATACATAATTGTCATAAAATTAACGGTTCCAGAGTTACGGAGGGTGAAAAGTGGAGGTTTTCGATACTTTTTATATTTACCGATTTCTCCCCCCTCTCCCCTCCAAACCCGACGCTCAAAATGGTGTGACTTTTTTCTGAAGATTATGTGGACCATATAGAACAATTTGGTGTTGGAGGATAACTTTCACTTTTGATGTCTGGGTTTTTGGTATAGTTATACCATACATTGCCAAAAAATATAAAAAGTATCGAAAACCTCGACTTTTCACCCTCCGTAACTCTGGAACCGTTGATGTTATAACAATTTTGTATACAAGATTTTTTGTTTTAAAGTTCATGTAGAACATTTTTGTATATAGCATTGTTTACGCTAAAGCATAGTTTTAGATATATTGACGAAAAACGTAAAAAAACTACTAATTTACCGACTTCTCCCCCATCTGCCTCCCAAACCGGACGCTCAAAATGGTGTAACTTTCTACTGAACAATATGTGGACCCTACAGAACAATTTGGTGTTGGTAGAAAACTTTTACTTTGGATGTTTGGGTTAGGCCTCTGTTTGGACCAGTTATACTATACTACTCCGTAACTTTGGAACCATGCATTTTAGAAAGATTATGCATAGGGCCTTTTTTATTTCAAATTTAATGTAGAACAATTTTGTATAGAGGCTTGTTCATGCTAAACCGCATAGATTTAGAAATATTGACGAAAAACGTAAAAAACTACGAATTTACCGATTTCTCCCCCCTCTCCCCTCCAAACCCGACGCTCAAAATGGTGTGACTTTTTTCTGGACATTGTGTGGACCATATAGAACAATTTGGTGTTGAAGGATAACTTTCACTTTGGATGCCTGGGTTATGCCATCTTTTGGATCAACTATACTATACTATTATATTAATCTGACGATTTCGAATTTTTCTAAGGATATATTTATTTTTCGAGCCCCCCTTAACGAACTCCCCTGTATTAAGATCCAATATTGGGATCGTACAAGTTCGGCAAAGCGACACCTGGTTTCTACGCTTAGCAACATTTTTCGCACTTTTAATTATATTGGCCAATTATATTAGTCCTGGTTACTGGATAATTGTCAAGGCCATAGTCCAAAAAAATAATAAGAAGAAAAAATAGGATTCAGGTTATGTTATTAAAACGTAAACAATTGTATGTAGTAAATAAAATTAGTTATTAAAATGCAATAGTGCAAGCAAAATACAATTAATTAAATTTACCTTTATATAATAATTGCATATCATATCAATATTGTGGAGCAATATATAATGTTTCTTCTTTAATGACACTAGGTATGAAATATACGTCAATTTGAAAATTTCAATTGACAATATTAATTATTTAAGAAAGTTGCAATATTTCTCTGCTATTCGCGCAAGATCGTTTCTCGTATCCCCTCCAAGTACTTGCACACCGCGAATATGGTAGGGATACATTTACAGGGTACAAGGTTTCTCCCCATGTCATAATCTGACATGCAATTTCTATTCCTTAAAGCGGGATATTCCTATAACCGGTATTCTGATAAGCGGGTTCGACTGTATTTGCCTTCTATGGTCTCTGATCAATAATGGACCAGTAAGTGCCCTTCCAGGACGCAGGTCGTTTGCGGCAAGTCTTCTCCTTATCGTATTTTGGCTGATTCTAAAGTTATAACGATCCAAAAATTCATTTTATAGAGAAGTACTGGTAACAAACCTTTGTCTCAGTGTACGAAGTGTCAAAAACCAGTCTTGATTAGGAGTTGCAACCTTTCTACGATTTTGACCAGGTCTTCTCGAGTTACCTCCAGTAACAGTAAAACGTGTTTGAAATGGTTGACTAAGTGACATTAAACCCTTCAGCGAGTTTAACTTGACGGTATTATATACAGGGTGTTTGGTAAAGAATGGGCCATGGGACTTCCTAGGTCTTTTTTGCCTTCTGGAAGCCGTTCGTGCATGCATCCTGATCTCACTGCAGCCTTTTGGCTTATTGTGCTTTTTTTTCTTTTATTCTCATGACACCCAATCCAATATAGTAGTGCCCTTCACTAGCCTTTAAAGGTCTATTGGGTTAGTGCCATATTCTTTCGGACGTGGTCTGCAGTCTCCATATACAGGGTGTTTGGTAAAGAATGGGCCATAGCTAAACCTTAGATTCCTGAGGTTAAAATAGGTCGATTTAAGCTAACTTACCTTACTACAAAAGTTGATAATTACCGAAATACAGGGTCAAAGTTAAACTTTTATTTTATTTATTATTGAATATTTCCTGACAGGCATAGGACAACAACACGAAATTTGGTGGAACACAACACAACACGAAAAGTGGTGCTGGTACTGTACACGTACACCCTACTAAATTATGTTAAACAACCGTTTTTGGCAACTACCAGAGGCGTACGACGGGGGAACGTGAATGGTTGACCCTTCCCAAATTCTACGCCACTGGCGGAATTTCTATTTTAGTGCAATTTTTTTATTCTCCAGTACTTTCTATGTAAACAACATACTCTTCATTCGTAACGATAAAGCCATTAGTTTTCGAGATATTTGAAGCTAAAAACGAATGACCATAATACATTAATCAAAATAAGTGTGCCTTTTCATTTTTAACTTCAAATATCTCGAAAACTAATGACTTTATCGTTACGAATGAAGAGTATATTATTTGCATAGAAAGTATTGGAGAATCTAAAAATTATGCTAAAATAGCAGTTTCATCAGTGGCATAGAATTTGGAAAGGGTCAACCATTCACTTTCCCCTGTCGTACGCCTCTGGTATTAACCAGAAACGATTATTTAACAGAATTTAGTAGGGTGTACAGTACCTAAACTTTCTACCAAGTGTCATAAGGATATGTCAAATAGTTTTATGGTACCTGGCACACCTAGTTCTTAAAGTTTTAAGTAAAGAATAGATTATTAAAAAAAAAAGAATACTTTAAAATAATTTGACATATCCGTGCCATACTTGGCAGAAAGTGTAGGCACTGTACATCCTACTAAATTATGGTAAATAATCGTTTCTGGCTACTACCAGAGGCGTACGACAGGGGATAGTGAATGGTTGACTCTTCCCAAATTCTACGCCACTGATGAAACTGCTATTTGAGCATAATTTTTAGATTCTCCAATACTTTCTATGCAAATAATATACTCTTCATTCGTAACGATAAAGTCATTAGTTTTCGAGATATTTGAAGCTAAAAATGAAAAGGCACACTTATTTTGATTAATGTATTATGCTCATTCGTTTTTAGCTTCAAATATCTCGAAAACTAATGGCTTTATCGTTACGAATGAAGAGTATGTTATTTAAATAGAAAGTACTGGAGAATAAAAAAATTGCACTAACACAGAAATTCCGCCAGTGGCGTAGAATTTGGGAAGGGTCATCCATTCACGTTCCCCCGTCGTACGCCTCTGGTAGTTGCCAAAAACGTTTGTTTAACATAATTTAGTAGGGTCTACAGTACCAGCACCACTTACCAAATTTCGACTTGTTGTCCCATGCCTGTCAGGAAATATTCAAAAATAAATTTTTTTTTTATTTATTTATTTATTGCTTATTTACAATCTACTTCAATACAGTAATAAGTAAATATGATGTATGTTCTTGGCTTGTGGCAGGTGTCGTCCATTGACGACTCTCTGGAATTTACCTAGCAGCTAGGTCTTCTGGCCAAAGTCTTTTCAGACGTCTGTCAACCAGTGGGGGGTTGAATAATTCATCTATGAGATGGTTTGGATGGTCTGCGCTGCGATTCATGTACCTTCTGGAGTGGTCAGCAATCACATCATTGATGAAGGGGATGTTGAGGTCTGCATGAAGGGTTTGGTTTGACACATACCATGGGGCTTTAGCTAACATACGAATAGTTTTTGACTGGAATGTCTGTAGTATTTTGGTGTTGGATGGTTTGCTACAGCCCCACAGCTCGATTCCGTATGTCCACACTGGTTTGAGTATTGTTTTATAGATGGTCAGTTTGTTTTCTAATGAAAGTTGCGATCTTCTGTTGATTAGCCAGCTCATATTTTTAACTTTTAGGTCGAGGTGTCGTCGTTTGGCTGCAATATGTGATTTCCAAGTAAGTTTTTCGTCTAGATGAAGGCCCAGGTACTTTACTTCTGTTTTTATTGGTATAGGTGAATTATTTAGGTGTAGTTGTGGACATCTAATTCTTCGATTTCTGAAATTTACTTGACAAGACTTGTTTGTGTTGACGTTTATTTTCCAGTATTTAAGCCAGTCTTCTAGTTCATTGAGATGATTTTGCAATTTGTTAAATGCTAATATTTCGTTGATGTCTGATGCTAGTATACCAGTGTCATCCGCAAATGTTGCCATTAGTGTATTTTCGCTAATAGGAATATCAGCAGTGAAGATTTGGTAAAGGAATGGGCCAAGTACACTGCCTTGAGGTACTCCGGATTTTATTTGGTGGTAGTTGGATAGAGTACCTTCGTATTTAACTTGGAAGTATCTGTCGGACAAGTATGATTTAAGGAGGAGGTAGATTTGGTCAGTTAGCTGAGTTTTTATTTTAAAGAGAAGTCCCTCGTGCCACACTCTATCAAATGCTTGCTGTATATCGAGGAATGCTGATAGACATATTTGTTTCCCTTCTAGGCTCTCTTTTATTTTGTTGACTAATCTATGGCACTGTTGTATGGTTGAGTGATTTGAGCGAAAACCAAACTGATGATCTGGGATAAGGTTTTCTATAGGTATTATTGTTTCTATTCTGTTAAGGATTAACCTTTCGAATACTTTTGATAAAGTCGGAAGGAGACTTATTGGTCTGTACGAACTGGCTTCAGTTAGAGGTTTACCAGGTTTAGGTATCATTATAATTTGTGCATACTTCCATTGCACTGGAAAATAACATAGTCTCAGGAGGCTATTAAAAATAATGGTTATTAAGACGACACCTTTTCTTGGGAGTTTTTTTTAAGATTTCGCCAGTTATGAGGTCAAATCCTGGAGCTTTATGAGGGTTAAGCAGGTTGATTTCGTTACGGACTTCATTTGGTGAGAAGTATTTTAGTGGTAATGATAGCTGACAGGGTGCATTGAGGAAGTCTCTAATTTTCTCGTCGTTAATATCGTTGGCCTCTGGGGTGGAGAAGACGGTTGATAGATGTTCTGCAAATCTGTTGGATTTTTCTATATCTGATCGAGCCCAGGCTCCATCATTTTTTCTAATTGGTGATTTCATTACTACCGGCTTTTTGAATTTCTTTGTGGCTTTCCAAAGAGAGTTGTCGTCAAGAGAAAGGTTTGTGACATATCTTTCAAAGGATTCGTTTTTGGCTGTTTGGATAGCGGAATGAAGTCTGTGTGTGAGTCTGTTAAGATTTGTTTTATCTATCGCGTTTCTTGTTCTTTGCCATTTGTGACGGGCTCTTCTTCTCTCTTCTACTAGTGTTCTAATATGGAGGGGTATACTATACCTTTCATCGATGGTTTTTTCCTTTACAGGAGTAGCTTTCCAAGCGGCCTGTTGTATTTGTTCCGTTAAATATTTTACAGCTTCTTCAATATCGTTTTTGTGCTTGAGTCGAATGTCAAGAGATATTTTATCATTTATTTCTTCTTTGAATTGAACCCAATTCGTGTTACTGGAACATAGCCTTGGTGCAGGAGTTTTCCAAATTATATTGGTACTTAAGGTAATCAAGATGGGACTGTGGTCCGAATGGAGATCAAAACTGGGGGTGATGTCGCTGTGTATTTCAGGTATTCCCTTAGTTATAGCAAAGTCTAACAGATCAGGAATTTTGTTGTTATCAGTGGGCCAGTATGTGGGGGTACCAGTTGTTAGGTATTTCAGGTTATTATCTTGTATGATCTTTAATAGATTTCTGCCTTTTGGAGATATCAGTCTTGCTCCCCAGGTTGTATGTTTTGCATTCCAGTCCCCTGCCACTAGGAAATGTGAGCCAAGTTGTTCAAAAAACTCTCTGTATTCCTCCAGATTGATGGTGTGGCGTGGTGGGCTGTAGATAGAAGCTATTGTTAGTGGAAAGGTGAGCGCATGTACTTTTATGATAGTACTCTGAATTTTGTTGGTGATATATGGAGCAAGTTCGTAGTGTTTTATAGCTGTACGAATTATTACAACTGAACCAGCATGGGCTGTTCCATCTGGATGGTTTGCGTAATAGAAAGAGTAGTGTGGAATTTTTATAAAAGACCTCTCAGTTGTGTGACTCTCGGATATAAGTAGGATGTCTATTTTGTTTAATTTTAGAAATAGTATAATTTCTTGCACATGGTTTGTTAGACCATTTGCGTTCCACTCTGCTATTCTAAGTGAGTTAGCCATTACGACGTTCTATTTATCACTGTTGTAAGCATGCTTAGTATCATGCTGTTTTGGTTTATCAATTGTGCAAACATATTTTTAAATTCGTTGAGGAACTCCTCTGTAAGTTTATTTGAAAGGTCTGAATTATTGTTGTTGTCTTGTGAAGAAGTATTAGTTGCTGCAACTTGAGCATATGTTACATGTGATTGGTGTATGTGGTGAGCATTAGTGTTATTATTATTTAGGCTTGCAACTCTAGGTATAGGAATGCTGCTTGTTATATTTTTGTTTTTCGAATTGACTAGGTCTTTATATATAGCACATCCTTTATAGTTTGCTGGATGATTGCCATTACATAAGGCACATGTTGCTGGTGTGTCGCGTGCTTTTTTGCAGGTTTTTGTGTCATGTGATCCTCCGCATTTAACACAGGCGAATGGCCTTAGGCAGTAACTTTTTGAATGCCCGTATTTTTGACACCTTGTGCATTGAACTATTGTATTTTTTATTCTAGGTGGTTCTACTGTTATTATGCAGTTTCGTAGGACTTGTAGGTTAAATATGTTTTTGTTGTTTTCGTTTGGCTCTATATCGACAAAGAATAAGGGCAATGGTTCTTTGGTAACTCTATGTCTAACATTAATTATGTTGCGAACTTTAAAACCCTTATTATTTAATTCATGCGAGATATCTGCTGTGTGTATTGAATGGTGTAATCCTCTTATGACAACTCTATAGGCCCTCTCTTGTTTCGGTTGGTAAGTGTGATGTACAATGTTTTCTTTTCTAAGGTGCTGTATGAGTGTCCTGTAGGTGTCTGAGTTTGTAGGGTTAATTTTTACTGTATTATTTGAAATGGTTTTGGTGTAATAGGTTTCTGCCGCAGTTGCAGTTGAAAGGTTTGCTATCATAGCACTATAGTCAGTAACTCCATAAATATAGATTGGTGGCGGTGAGGGATCTTTTTTGGTGATATTTGTGTTTTGTGTATTTGATAAATTGTCTGTTTGTTCATCTAGATTTTCTTTTGAGAGGGAATCAAATCTGTTTTGTGTTTGGATTTGGTTGGGCTTTTCTGAAGTTGTTTGTCTTTTCATCCTTTTTCTCTTATTGGCAACTTCTTGCCAAGGATGTTTATTTTGGTTTTCTGTTTCGTTAAGATCTATGTCGCTATCGCTATCTGTGTAGTTATTGGTGTTTTGTGTTGATGAGAGTGAGCATTGAGGGTTTGTGGATAATGTTGTGTATTGTGACTGAATAGGGTTTTGAGTGTTTTGAATATTTTGTGCAGTTGATTGACTAGGAAATTGTACTTGGTTTGGTATAGCTATTTGGGTTGGAATAGGTATTTGGTTTGAGCATGACATTTGATTTGTTATCTGGTTAGATGGTGTTTGATTAAAATACAAAAATGGTACTTGCGGTTTTACTGCTGTTTGGTTTGACTGGTTCTGGTTATTTATTGTTGGGACATCCTGTATAGTATTCATTTGTTGATAAATTGGTTGGCCATTATTATCAAATCCAAATAAGTTCCCCGAAGGGAACATATTTCTTTTGTTTGTTTCACTAATCACTTGGTTTTTGTTACTTTTCACTTTAACAATTTTTTGATGCTGATAAGATAATTACTAGTTAATTAGGTAGTTTTACGATAAGGAAGTTCTCTAGCGCTTTTAATGACGGTACATGTTCACGCTTCGAGAATCAGATTGCTACTCAAAAATAAATAAAATAAAAGTTTAATTTTGACACCCTGTATTTTGGTTATTATCAACTTTTGTACTAAGGTAAGCTTAAATCGACCTGTTTTAACCTCAGGAATCGAAGGTTAAGCCATGGCCCATTCTTTACCAAATACCCTGCCACTTTCTGACAAATTTCGATTTTCTTGCTTTGTGTTGGTGGTTCATTTCAAAGGAAAAATACTTAGTAAACTTGAAAAACGCCTTTGAACATTCAGCGTAACATACTCCAACTCAACTAAATTCGAATTAAAATGAAGCAGCATAACTAGCATGTTTTTAATTTGTTTGCAAAAAATGATACATTAGAATTATTTGATTTTCCAGGATTTTTAAAATTATGCGTTAATTTTGCGCGCAATATATAAAAACAAAGTTTTATACTCTAAATTCAATAAAAAATATTCTAAGCCGCCCCTATTCACGCTACATCGCCATTTTGAAACACTACAACCATTTTTACGTTGCACCTTAAAGGTGACCTATCCATTAAATAATTTTTACTCGAATTATACAAATACTCTCTTTTGATAATTTATGACAGTCTATAAGATGGTATTATTTATTTATGCTTTATATATTTTATAATTTTTAAATAGGTACAAAAGTACAAAACATTTTGAGATACTTGGAAGTGTCATGTTTCTTTATTTCTTGCCTCAAAGAGTTTTATAAACATATTTTGACCTATTCCTTGGTAAAAGTGTTGTTCTTTTTCTGTATTTTTGCTAAACACCTTGCTTTCCCGCGCACAGTTAAGTTCTAGACGGAAATATTGTTATCCCGAAGTATAAAGCTAGTTTTCGTTGACTACAAATAGGCACATGGCAGAATTAATGTAATAATTTTTAACTGAGTTGTGTCTAACTATTTTTGCAATGTTTCCCTGGACTTTTCAATCCCTTTGTATATTCAGAAACACTATACAGTGTAGCGAGAAAGTATGGAAACACGGTAATTTATCGGAAACCGCTAGCACGATTTTTATGGATTATGTTAGGTAAGGGTCTTTTAATGCGGCCGATATTATAGTGGTAATTACATTGTTGTCAAATCTTCCGTTTTTCTGGAAATCTAATGAACTTCCTTATTTTAAATGGAACACCCTGTATATTTTTTAAGTTTTGAAGTCCTTAAGAAATACTAATTATTTTTTGTGTTATATTCCCTATACTTAAATGCCGTAATTTCGAGTTATTGCTACATTTATTAAAAAAAAAGTTTTAAACAAATTTTTAAAATTAATTTTTTCGACCCGGGTAGAAGTTGTTGTTTCCGAGTTATAAACAATTTAAAACTTAAAAAAGTCGAAAAAATGACGATTTTCAAGGTTCAAAATACAAGAAAAAAATAATTTTTGAAATTACGAAATACCTAAATTCAAGTTCAAACTTTCTTCTATCAGCTCCCTATAAGAATTTTTGCCATGTTTTATTCTAAAACATTGATTTTTTAATTGTTAATGAAGCGCATATGGGAGGACGGGCGATCGGGCTGAACAACTAAAAAACAATGTTTTAAAATGAAATAAGACCAAATCACTTATCGGTATCTGATACAATAGGGTTTGTACTTGAATTTAGGCACTTCGTAGTTTCAAAAATAATATTTTTACTTGTGTTTTTGAACCTAGAAAATCGTCATTTTCGATTTTTTCAGTTTTAAATTGTTTATAACTCGGAAACGATTAACTTTACAAGAAAATTACGAAAGACCTTTTTTGTTCCCAATGATCCAAAAAACCTAAAATAATGTCTACTCGGTGCGAAAAAATTAATTTTTATATATATATATATATATATATATATATATATATATATATATATATATATATATATATATATATATATATATATATATATATATATATTCGGTTTTATAATCTCTTACGACGTTGTCCGACTCCCAAACGCCACTGTATTCTGTCCTGAGTTAGGTCTTCATTTAGATTCCGAGCGTTAATCGCTTTCCTAACTCCCAGATTCCAGCTCTGTGGTGGTCGTTCTCGTTTTTTCTTCTCTGGGGGTTGCCACATCATAGTTTTTTTTTTGGCAATCTTTCGTCCCCCATTCGGCTCACATGCATATACCATATGAGCTGTTTTCTTTCAATATCCTCAACTATAGTGCCCTCTACACCCATTTGTTGTTTTATTACTTCATTCCTTATTCTTTCGGCTCTTGATATTCTCATCGATCTTCTGATGGCATCCATTTCCGTGGCTTCGACCTTTTTCTTATATTTCTCGGTTATTCTCCATGTCTCGGCTCCATAAAGTAGGCTAGTTTTAACCATTGTCTCATATATGTTCCATTTTCTTTTCTTTGATATTTCTTTACTCCATAGAAGGTTTAGACATGCTATAGTTCTTCGGGCTTGTATGATTCGATGTTCAATTTCTCGTTCGTGTTTTCCACTACGGTCGAAGATGACGCCCAGGTATTTATATTCGTCACATGGATTTATTTTTTGATTGTCTTCGATATCGAGTTGTTCTGCTTCAGCGCCAATTGAGAGGTATTTTGTCTTTTCTAAATTGATATTTAATCCCCATTTCTGGTATTCTTCAATTAGTTTTCTAAGCATATATTCCATGTCATCTTTGTCATTTGAGATCACCACCTGATCATCTGCAAACTGTAAAGTATATATACAGTCCTGATCGTTCAATTGTATACCCATTCCTTTGACTTTCCTTTTCCATTGTTTCAGAGCTGCAGAGATATAAATCTTAAACAAAGTCGGAGAGATACAACATCCCTGTCTGAGACCCTTAGTAACTGCAAATTTTTCAGCTTTTTAATTTTTATAATTTGTTTAAAATTTTTTAATGTAGCAATAACTCCTAAACAACGGCATTTAGGTATAGGGAATATAACTTGAAGAATAATCAGTATATCCTAAGGACTTCAAAACGTAAAAAATATACAGGGTGTTCCATTTCAAATAAGAAAGATCATTAGATTTCCTGAAAATCGGAAGATTTGACAACAATGTGATTACCACTATAATATCGGCCGCATTAAAAGACCCTTACCCACCAAAATCCATAAAAATCGTTCTAGCGGTTTCCGAGAAATTTCCGTGTTTCCATACTTTCTCGCTACCCTGTATGGGTATTAGGTTCTGAACTGTGGAAAAATTTCTTCTCGTAAGCATTACTAGCTGTACCTACCGAAATAATAATATATTATCAAGAATAATGATAATTATTATCAAGAATACAAGGGCAGTTCTAAAATTAAAAATAACAGCTTTGGGATTGTTCTATTGGTCGTTCATTCTGCAATCTGTTGCACGTCATTCAATGTAGACCTTGTCATTTCCACGCAGCGTTGCCATATTTTCCGGATAGAAGGGAATGTAAGCAATTAAAAAATAATAAAAATTCTTATTGAGATTAATAATTTATCTCTTCTGAGGTACATGAAGAAAAATTGCAACGTAAAAAATGGATTTAATTGTGCCAATGGCAGTTAGAAACTTTCACTCCTCTTTACAGAGTTGTCAGGTATTATTATTAATATCATAAGTAAGAGATATAAAAAGGGATTATTAGGAATATTTCGCTAAATAGTGGTAGTTAATTTTGTTTGTTTGCAATTCTCCATCATGCTCCTCTGAGCAGACGAATTAATAATAGTCCGGACGGGATCTGTTGTAAATTTGATAATTTCGATAGGAGTTTTTTTTCTACAAAATCAGTAGACTATACAGGGTGATTGATTAGTGGGGTAAAGCTCAATAGATGCGCTGTAGTAATAGATAGCAATAAAAGTTAATAACAAAAATTGTAGACAACTTTCGAGTTTCACATAACAAAATTAGTTAGAATGTTACAGGGTGTTTAATAACCTAGTGACAGACCAAACTTATCTTTTTTAATGGAACACCCTGTACCTATTTTATTTTATATCCGTAATATCCGTCACAACCTCCTGTTCCATCACAAAAATATAAATGTTTGTTATGTTATACAGGGTATGTACAAAGTTGTAACCAGTTTTCTATGAAACTCCCTATGAAACTATGAAGAAGTTCAACGCCCTGTATAAATAAAAATAAGCACAACGGCAATGGTTTATTGATGTCAAATTTTTTTATTGTCAAGATTTTTAAAAATGCTTGATATTGCTAATTTTCTTATACCGAATACAGGGTGAGTCAAAACGCAAGTACATTATTTTCTCAGTAATTTTAAATGGAACACCCTCTATTTTATATCACTATTGAAAAGTACCATTAACGTACTTTAATTTGTATACAACATTCCCTATATCTAAATTTATTAGTTTTCGAGATATTTTCATTTTTCAAAGGACCAGTAGCGTGGCCACCCAGATCACCAGAATTTAACAAACTGAACTGATTTTTTTGGGGTTACGTTAAGAATGAAGTTTATAAAATGCCTCCAACAACAAGCGATGAGATGAAACATAGTGTATTTCGAAGTATTAATGTACAAAATGCTTCGTAGTGTAAGTAACTCATTCAATGACCGTTTTTAGGCATGCATAAATGTGTTAGGAGGTCATTTTGAACACCTTATGTAATTAAATATTTAAAATATTTTATTAAAAGTAGCTTTTAATTTTTTCAAAAATGTTGTATTTTGTGTTTGTTTCTTTTTTGTAAAAATTTTTACTGATAAATTATTATTCGTTGTTTATTTGTTACATTGTTACGTTTAGGTACATACAAAAGTAGTTTTTAATTGTTTTCACAAAATGTTGTATTTTGTGTTTGTTTTTTTTTTGTAAAATTTATAACTAATAAATTATTTTTCTTTCTTTATTTGTTATATTTACATACAAAAGTAGTTTTAATTGTTTCAAAAATGTTGTATGTTGTGGTTGTGTTTTTTTTTTGTAAAATTTATTACTAATAAATTATTTTTATTTATTTATTTGCTACATTGTTACATTGATTACCGGATTGATAATAAGTAATCGTCAATTGTCAGTTTTAGACAATTCAGTCATGGCTTACTTAAAATTTGGAAAAAATATTTAGACCCCTAATTAATCATTTGCTCTGAAAAATGAAAATAAATCGAAAACTAATAAATTTAGACATAGGAAATGTTATATAAAATTTCAAGTAAGGTACTTTTCGATAGTGATATAAAATATAGGATAGTGTTCCATTTAAAATTACTGAGAAAATAATGTACTTGCGTTTTGACTCACCCTGTATTCAATATAAAGAAAATTAACAATATCAATCATTTTTGAAAATTTTGACAATAAATAAAAAATATGGCATCAATAATCCATTGATGTTGTGTTTATTTGTATTTATACAGTGAGTTGAACTTGTTACGATTTTCATATAAAATTGGATATAACTTTGTAAATACCCTGTATAACATAACAAACCTTTATATTTTTGTAAAGGAGAAGTTAAGACGATTTCGAATATAAAATAAAATACAGTGTGTTCCATTTAAAAAAAACATAAGTTTGGCCTGTCACTATGTTATCGAACACCCTGTAACATTCTAATTAATTTTAAAATGTGAAGCACAAAGTTGGCTACAATTTTTGTTATTAACTTTTATTGCTTTTTATTACTACAGCGGATCTATTGAGCTTTTCCCCACTAATCAATCACCCTGTATTAAAGATTTTTCCCACAGTTTAGCCAACCAATACCCTAACCTACCATAACCAGTACCGCTCCATGACGTTAGAATATTTAAAGCAAAATGTATGATTGTAAATCAATTACTTAGTTCAATTTGTATATTCTTATGCACAGTTATGTATATACATATAATTCTTTTGTACTTTTTCTTTTCTATACAAATAATTATTTATTTTTATTTTTTTAAACCGACAGTACTTTTATTTGGTCGAAAAATTTGGAAATATGTAACTCTTGAGCGAAGGGAGAATTTCTTTTATCAAAAATAAATCAAAAACGTAAAAAGCCGTAAAAATACTTAATAACAGTCTAATACTGTATGACTTAATATTCATTGTAAGGCGCTTGAGGGAGGGAATAATTAGAACGGTCTAAGTGCACCACACTGCAGCAAAATCTAGTGTAACTATAATCAAATAGGAAACTTGCATAAAATTTTAAATTCGAAAAAAATGGTATAAATCACAACAGAACATAATTTAGAACCTGTATCAAAGATAAAAAAAGTTTTGTTTGTCTTTCGTTTGGCCCCTAAAGACGACTAAAAATTCAACTTATACCAGCCACCCCAAAACGCGTCGTGACGTCACGAGGTTGTATGTTTACATTCTACACCAATTGTATATATAATTTTAAATTAGACATTGTAAACGTCAGTAGAAAATACAGTTATGTGACGTTAAAAGTGTTTTTGATCGTTTGATCTATTCACAGAAAATTTGTACTTTTAGAAAATGGCTTTATTTTCAATAGTAAACCTTCTTTCCTTTCGTTCAAAAACTGTATCAAACTCCAATCTCAACAAACTGGTATATATTATTACAACGACATACGATAAATGTCATTAGAATATAAATATTTTTCCTTTATTCCCCGACGAGGAGCTGGCCAAATACCCAAGTAGTTGGAGGCCAATAAACTCAAGAAGAAGAAGAAGAATATACGTAAATATAACCATAAACGGAACCACATAGTTAAACTCTGTGACGTCACGGGTCGTTTGAACTATTTTAAGATAAAGAAGACTTTAAATTTGTACTTCTAAGTTATTATGAGTTTTTGAAGCGTGACATTTTGGAAATTCATTTTTATACAAAACTGAACATTATGTAATAAAAAAAATGTGCAAGTTCCCTATTGTATAAATACAAATGTGAGTTTAAAGTCTTTTTCATTTCTCAAGAAATATTTTATCTTCAATCTTCGAATTTTGATAAGAGTAAATAATTTTCATGTTAAATCATATTCCCAAGATTCTTTTTATAATTATATATTGAAATTCTTTATTCTGAATTAATATTTTGAATAATACTACACTGTAGCAAAAAGTTAAATTACAGAGTATATTTACCTGGTTAAATTGTGATAATTAGTAAACATTTTGATTAAAAACGAGAAAACTAGATGAAATAATTTAATTAACACTATACAACAAAAACTGAAAATGTCAATGTTATCTGCGAATCGTATTTGATTCCTTTCAGTTTAAATCCAAAATATTTAGCAGTAAAATAAATTAGCACTGCAATAAAGAACTGTGCGTAGTCTATATTTGACGCGCAGTAACGAATTTGTGGAATTTCTAACAAGCACAATAAAATAACTTAATCATCTAAAGTATTCTAAAGTACTACTTCAGCATTTCGGATATGTAATTAGTGACCTTTTATGCCTTGTTTTTAAACCAAGAAAAGTAAACTAAAAGACAGATTCACACTCAAGAAAGTGGCTAGAAAAATCACCAAATACATCTTCTTTTTTTGGTTGATCATGTCGGTCATCGACGGTAATCCATAAAATATTATATTATACTAATATGTCGCTAAACAGTTCTAAAGACAACTGATTTTTACATAAAAGGAGAAAAACTGTAAAAATTAAATGTATAACCCAGAAAACAAAAAATCGCCGATATAACTTAATTAACCTACGAAATGCCAATAGCCTCAAAATTTCACAGACGTCAATACCGCCAAAATTTCATAACAGTTGAGTAAAGTTGCCTGAGGTTGGACCAATTACAAACAAGCATTACAGCGCGGTAAATTTGAATTACTCCTCCTGGTTTACAAACAGAGCATAATATATTTTTTAATTAAATATCCTTAGTTTGTTTTTGGATCTAACATATTTCGCACAAAAATTTGCTTTAATCCAAATCTAAACTGATATTTCAGAATTTTTTAAATCCAAAGAAATAAGGTATTAAGTGATGTATTCGACTTGATAAAGGTTAAGTTTATCTTAGATTCGTAGATTCTAACACAGATAGCTTAAGGCCTTTATTTTGAAAATGGTGAATTTGAAATTGGTCATTAAAAGAATGATTATGATCTATCTAGAAGGTAAATTGTTTTTTTTTATTATTGAAAGTCCTTTTGTGTTCTCCTAAACGTTAAAGGTTCTACCAGTTTGACCGATGTAAGTTTTTGGACAGTCGTCACATGTAAGTTGTAAGTGGTGTATACAAAAGAGAATATTCAAAGTTTACTGCTATATTCAATTATACAATATGTTGTCTCACATAGTCTTTTCTCCCAAATTCGCTCAAGGGTTACTTATTGTAAGGTCTGAAAATTATCTTCTCGAATAATATAACCCAACAGACTGTTGTACAGTTGTAAGTTGTTTTTCTATCCAGCACAAGATAATTAATGAATAATTTTAGTACAAGAATTACTCTATACACTTAGGATAGGAAATAATTAAATGTTTTATACGGTATAATGTAGGTGTGTAGCCTTTGTACTTTTTCAAATTTAGTAAAGTCTTCCCCTGTATTCGTTTCAGCTTATTCACACCGTATACAGTGTGGGGCGAAGGGGGAGGGTGCTGAAAATTACAACAAGGTTTTAGATTTCAGATTTTGCAGTTAGTATTACTGAATGTACATATATTTCATATTATTTTACGAAATGAATCCAATAACTGTGCTAAAAAGGCAACTATTTACATATTTTACAAAATTTGTTATTATTACTCACTTTGCAGTATTCTTAAACTTTTAAACAAGCGCACCGTATTACAACGCATTATCATCATCATTATAATTGGCTCGACAATCATATCTGATATCCTAACAATGTGTCCAGTACATCTTAGTCTCTGAATCGTCATAAATTTCATATGTATCTGGATCTGTGTACTGTGTATAGCTGGTATAATTCAAAGTTATATCTGTTCAATTTTTCACATATGTGAAAAATAATATTATATTTTTCACTATATCAAATCCTAAATTATCACTTAATCCATCCCTTATCATCATTCTCTTTGCCTTATCCCTATGCGGGGTCGGCTTCCCTAATTGCATTTCTCCACACAATTCTATCCTGGGTCATATCAATATTAATCCCCTTTACCAACATGTCCTGCCTAATCGTCTTCCCCCACGTCTTCTTTGGTCTTCCTCTCCTACTCCTTCCAGGAATCTGCATTTCAGCTATTCTTCGTATTGGGTGATTAACGTCTCGACGTTGAACATGACCAAACCATCTCAACCTATGCTCTCTCATTTTGGCATCAATTGGTGCCACACCTAGACTTCCCCTAATATACTCATTTTTAATTTGATCCTTTCTTGTCACTTTACTCATCCATCTAAGCATTCTCATCTCCGCCACATGCATTCGTTGTTCCTCTTCCTTTTTCACTGCCCAACATTCAGTTCCGTATATCATAGCCGGTCTTATGGCTGTTTTATAGAATTTTCCTTTCAGCTTAATTGGGACTTTTCTGTCACACAACACACCACTCGCTTCCTTCCACTTCATCCATCCAGCCCTAATTCTACTGCATGCATCACCATCTATTTCTCCATTACTCTGTAATACCGATCCCAGGTACTTAAAACTATTGCTTTTTACAATCAGTTCACCATCCAAAGATACAATTTTATTTGTAGTAACTCCATCTTTAAATGAACATTCCAAATACTCTGTCTTTGTCCTACTAAGTTTTAAACCTTTTTCCTCCAGAGCTCGTGTCCACTGTTCCAGTTTTTGTTCTAAGTATATTTCACTGTTTCCTACTAACACGACATCATCAGCATACATTAAGCACCACGGAATGTTACCATGTAGTTTCGCTGTTATCTGGTCCAAAACTTAATCCATCCCTTATAATATTAATAATTCCTATTACTGACTCTACCCCACTCCTTTAGAAAACAAGACGTTTTTGAACAATGCAAATAAAAAACTCTCCCTGATTTTGCCTTTTAAAGAGAACACACGGTTCTCTACTCTCTTAGTAATAACACTAGTTTACTCGCGAAAATACCACGAATCTCTCTCTGCTGCCTTCTCTCGAAGTGAACAGACGCGAATCTTGCTCTCTGATGTTGATTCTCAAAAAGAACCCACGTTCTGTTCTCCTCTTTCAGTTATAAATACTAATTCAACAAAAACAATACCGCGAAGCTCTATGATTCCACCTCTCGTAATAAACAATCGCTTTTTCTCCTTGTGAAATAATTTAAAACGGAAACAGTGAGGTGTAAACATGTATCCGCGAAATAAAGACAGACAATACATCTCTGTTTTTTTCCGTGATAAACCATCGGGTGTGAAACCTGCATATTGTGACGATTATTGATGCACGAGTGAGATAAAAGTCATATTGGTAGATTCAGATGACTGTCGATTTGATTCCGGAATGAAGTTATGGATCTATGTTTCATCCATCGTAATATACCGAGGCAAAAACTCCGACTTATTCCGATTAAACATGTCCAAACAGCGCCGAATCATCAATTCGTTGTTGTTTTTGTTCTGGTGTGAGAAAACGCGGCACCTATTTGGAAAACAACTTCTTTATACACAAATGTCGGTGTATAATATTGAAAACGCTACCTTTTGATAACTTGAGAGTGTCAGCTATTTCTTCCAACTACATTTTGCGGTATTGCAATAATAATTTTCAATAGTACTCAACAAAAGAGTAAATCAATTAAAATGTATAGACATTTTCAATTTCTTTGCATTGTCAAAAACTTCCGAAACCGGTACAGACTCTTCCTGCACTCTCCGATTTAACCAGAGTGTTATGCAGCTGCTGCATTTTCGTGTTGCAAAGAAATTGAAAATGTTTATACATTTTAATTCATTTACTCTTTTTTGAGTACTAAGGAATCTTTTTTGTCGGAACTTTTACCACGGTGAGCAGATGGGTTGTGAATTATTTAAAATTCTCTCATCTTAATTTCCTCGGCATACTGTATGATTTATAATTTTTGAAAATCTCGGGAGGTTTTAACCCAAGAAAGTATTCCACCTGTAGTCAATCTGGTGGTATAGTGCAGTCACTGAAGGTGGATATGAGCTATTACCTCCGATTTCGTTGAACTTTCATCGATTTGCATGAAAATAGGTGAGTGGTTAGAGGATATCTCAAGGAACAAAGGTGACATGGTGCCAACTTGCGCTTTTACTCTGGGGGTGGATGCCACCCCTCCTCGGGGGTGAAAATTATTTTATTAAAAATAACCCCACAATTCGATAGAGGGACAAATTATAAGCAAAATTTGTTATATAAAATTAATAAAATAAATCAAAACTTTTTTAGTTATTAAAGATCAAAGATTTTAATTTTTCGTGAGAAAAATGCATGTTTTTAACCGATTTTTCATAAATAACTCAAAAACTGTAAGTTTTTACAAAAAAGTTATTATCAAAATTGAGGCTAATAAAAAATCAAATAAACTCCTTACTAGAAAAACCTTTCTATGTTAAGTAAAAGTAAGTTATAGGTAATTGAATGTATATTTCTTTCGTCGAGTACCCAAATCTAAGTATTCAAGCTTAAATACTGTCAAAATGATGCATTTTATTACATAAACTTATTAAACATTTGTCAAAGTTCATAGAAATATCTATCAAATAAGCCCTCAAACAAGTTAATAGCATTAAAATTTATGCACCAAGAATGTTTCAAAATGTATCTTTTAAAAATTTTTCCAAAAAATGTTATTGTTTTTTTGTAAATAATTTTGTTAATTTTCAAGATATTAGTTTCACCTAAAAACTAGTTAAAATTTTATTTGAAGAGCTATTAAAAAATGTCAAAACTAGTCTATTAAACCTCTCACTTCTTTAACAATAAAAGGTTAAATGGCCCCGGTTACATGGTTCTCGCAGCATAATTGAAATATTAAACGTTTCTATCTCGGTTATTTTTTACTCTACGGAAATAGTAGAATAGGTAAAGTATTTGGAACAGAAAAAACTAAAATTTAGTTATATATAATTTTTTACGTATATTGAGAATTTTTGAAGTTATTATCAAAAGAAAATGAAAAGTACGATAATTTTAAAAATTCTGATTTTTTTAAATTGTATCATTTTTTCTAAAATATGCATTCTACACCGGTGATAATTGTTTAAATCATTAACTATGTTAACCTAAAGAAATTGTTGTGAGGATTACTACAAATTTTAATTTTTGTGGAAGTCGCGTATGTTTTATTGTTCACTTTTTCCTAAAAAAATCAAAAAGGTTCTCTTATTTTCATCATAACTTGCTTATTTTTGATGCTATTAACTTCTACTGGAGCTCCTTTGATAGGTACTCCGAAGTACTTTGACAAGTGCTTAACAAGTATATTCTGTAAAATGCTCGTTTTCCCGTTATGTAAGTTTAAATACTTAGATTTGAGTACTCGTCGAAAAAAATATACATTCAATTACCCATAACCCACTTTGAAATAACATTAGTTTAGTTCTTTAAGTGGGGAGTGTATTAAATTTTTATTATCTTTAATTTTGTTAATAATAGTCTTTTTACAAAAGCTTATAATTTTTGAGTAATACGTGAAAAACAACTTTAAAACATGCATTTTTTTAAGAAAAAATAAAATTTTTGATATTTAATAACTCAAAAAGTATTGATTTACGTTAATAACTTTATATAACAAATTTTGCTTAGAAGTTGCCGCTCTATCGATTTCTAGCAATTTTTTCATTAAAAGAAATTTCACCCCCGAGAAGGGGTGGCATCCACCCCCAGGGTAAAAGCGCAAGTTGGCATCATGTCACCTTTGTTCCTTGAAGTATCTTCTAACTGCTCACCGATTTCCATGAAAATCGATGAAGGTTCAACGAAATCGGGGGTGAAAACCTTCATTGACTCCACTAGTATGGGAATAATATTTGTTGTCGTTTTCTGTGCTACTTCGATTGATAACTTATTTTGTTAACAATCCAAATGACATGAAATGACAGTATGGTTTTTAAGCTTAGTAGGGGAAGGACGGGGAAGATGACGCAGCGTCTAAGATGACGCACCTCTGTATTTTATCAAGTACTTCACTAAATTCAGTTTTTATACCCGTGGCGCCCTCCTTTAGAAACTACTATTACTTTAAAACTTCATCGGTCAGCTTTCGTACTGTTTAGTATCTGTGAGGCAGAGTAACGCGATACACGTTGATTTCTTGTTATTTTTGACACTGCGAATATTAATGGTAAGTTGTTTAAAAATGGTTCCATTGGATTTTCTTCATATTCATGGGAGTAGGTGATATTTATTTTCAGTTAGCGAGGATTTATCTGTTAAATATTTGATGATGGATAATTTTGATAACCATTTTTTGTAGGTTATGCTGAACAGGCTAAGTTGACGCAGACTGCGTCATCTTTGCTGTTATAGTGCGTCATCTTTGCCTTTTCAGTTCATTACCTTAAATAACAATGGAGTATAGAATATTTATTATTTAGTGTCTATTTTGCATTTTGAGGCATCTTTTTCTTTTTTAGAAATGGGAAAATATATACGAAAAACACAGAGAGGATCATTTTCTGCAGCAGCTCTTAATGCAGCATTGAATGCAATTTGTAGAGATGGTCGTAAAATTCGGGAAGTGGCAAGGGCATTTTCAATACCAGAAGCTACATTGAGGAGAAAACTTAAGGTTAAAAATTTATTAAAGGAAGTCAAATCAGAGTCTCTTGGTAGAGCCCCATTGTTTTCGGCACATCATGAAAAGGAGATACTAGATCATGTTCTCAAGCTGGCCAATTTATTTTTTGGTATCACTTGCATAGAGGTGAGAACCATGGCATTTGCTTATGCAGAACGCAATGAAATTAAACACAATTTTAATAAGAATAAACAAATGGCTGGAAAAGACTGGTATCTAGGATTTATAAAACGAAATCCTCAAATTTCCTTGAGAAAGCCAGAAGCTACAAGCATTAATAGAATAACAGCCTTCAATAAAATAGAAGTAGACCGCTTTTTTTTAAATTTGGAAACAGTGCAAGAAAAATATAAATTTCTGCCAGATCGCATTTACAATGTTGATGAAACCGGTATATCTACGGTTCCTAAAGAATCATGTAAAAGACTTGGACCCAAAGGAGTAAAGCAGTTTGGAATCATTTCTTCGTGGGAACGAGGGAAGAATATCACGGTAATAATGGCGTTCAGTGCCTCCGGTAACTACATACCTCCATTATTTATATTTCCCAGGAAGAGGATGAGCCCACAGCTTCAGAAAAATGGACCAAGCGGTGCGATTTACAACTGCACGGATAATGGATGGAGTAATACGTCTATGTTTTTATTATGGCTGAAGCATTTCCAAAAAAAGTCCTGTCTAGTCCAGATAATCCCGTGCTGTTAGTATTAGATAATCACATATATAATCACATAGATAATCGAGCCATATTTCACTGGATATTTATAATTACTGCAAAGAGAATGGGATTATAATGGTTAGTATTCCACCCCACACATCCCACAAATTACAACCTCTTGATGTGTCATTTTTTTCTGCATTAAAATATGCGTATGGTCGCCATTGCAATTCCTTTCTAAAATCTAAGATCAGCAACTCAGAGTTTGAAGATAAAATTACTCCATATGATGTCGCCAAGATTTTTAAGTTAGCATATGATCAGGTGGCAAATATTGATAAGGCCGTTTCTGGTTTCGGAACGTGCGGAATTTTTCCGTTAAACTCTGATAAGTTCACAGAAGATGACTTTTTTCCTGCTGATAATTTAAACAATGATAGCTTGGATAGAGATGTTTCTCCTGAACCTGCACCTCAGGGAACACCTCCACTAATAACAACACCATCTATAACAGAACCAGAATTACCACGTCCATCAACCAGCCGACAGTCTCCTGAAAGTCGTCACACAACCCCCACAAAACAAAATGAAATAACCAAACGTCCACATATTTCTCTTTCACTTATTTCTCCAGTTCCTTTGCCCAATAAAAAAATTAAAAGAAAATATGGACGACAAAAGCAACATTCTGAAATTCTAACAAGCACCCCTTTAAAAGAATTCTTAGAAGAAAAAGAGAATAAAAAAAAAGAAAAACTGGCGAAGTCGGAAGAAGGAAAGAAAAAAGTAACCAGACAAGTATTGGTTAATGATGCAGGATTAAAACTAAATAAAAATAAAGGGAAAGCCAAAGTACAAAAAATAATCAAACAAAAAATAAACAAAAAAATCTTGGAGGATAGCGATACTGAAGAAAGCGATTTTGATGAAGAAGGTCTTTGCAATGACGATGAGTTGGATGACATAATCAACGAGGGAGGTGAAACTGATATCTGCATATTATGTGGAGACTTCGGCAAAAAGACGGAAACATGGTTCAGATGCACAAGTTGTGGACAATGGGTGCATAAAGAATGCAGTGGAGCCAAAAGTCCCGAAAACTACATTTGTGACTTTTGTTAATATGTTAAAAAAGCTTTGTTTACATTTTCTTACTTTCAGTATTAAAAAATAAATTTTCTTTTCATATCACTTGCGCTTTTAATATAGATACCTACATGCGCCATCTTCACCATCACTGTGCGTCATCTTTCCCTCGGTGGAAGGTAAGATGGCGCAAAAGCGTTTTTTTTTAAAGCCGCATAAAAAATACTTCCTTTTATTGAATTTAAAAATAATCCTAGAAATTGGTTATAGAAATGTCCAAATTACAGGCTCGTAGCATTCAAAGTTAGCTTAAATATTTTTTACCCTTAAATAAAATGTATTTTGCTTAGGTGCGTCATCTTCGACGTCCTTCCCCTACTATGGAAATGTCATGTGGATAATTCCTTAGTGTCGCCATCTCATGGTTAGGCCCAGGACTTGTTGACCGACGTATTATTTTAAATTTACCTTTAATCTGTAGATGTCTGAAATCTATACTTTTTATAATTTTCTCACAAACAACTGTTTGCACCGCACTGTATATTTATTTGTTTAATTAATGTTGTTTTAAGTGGATATTATGTAAGTATTGTTTATCGATTTTACCAAAAAACTGTATTAATGTTATCTTATTGTTTATTTTATGACAAAAACAATCTTTTATAAAAGAAAAAAATATTTTTTAAGTTTAATTTTGTAATTATTGTATATTTTGATAGTTAAGTTGTTTTCGTTTTCCTAGTTCAATGAACACATTGATGTATGATCCACCAATATAAAAAATAAAGTAACAAGAACATTTGTTAGATACTTCCAGTGCGATCATTTAAATATTTTTTCTTGCTTTTTTATGTTTTAGTTGTGTGATCGAGTTTTGTCAGTTAGCTGTTTTGCATATTTTTACAATTGGTTTAATGTATTTCTTCCATCTGTATCTTTCAGTTTATTTATTTACATAGATTCTAATAAATATAGCTTAGGGCCTGTATTTTGATTATGAAGAATTTGAAATTTGTCATTAAAGAATGATTATGATCTAGAAGGTGAAATGCGTATATATAATCTGGTTTTCTCTTATTGAAAGCCATTTTTTGGCCTGCTGTACGTTTGTTAAAGGTTCTACCAGTTTGACCTATGTAAGTTTTTGGGAAGTCACCACGTGTAAGTTTGTATATGTTACAGTTCAAGTTGATTATCCAGTTGGAGTTGACTATTCCTAGGTTGAGTCAACTCAAACGGCTGATTTCAGTAAAAGTTGATTATAAACACTGGCGCCCCACGTTGGGCGCCAGTGTAACGAAATAGCGATGGACTACCCCAGCTAATTGAAATAATATTCGAAAATATTACCTCAACTAACCAAGATAGCCATCGTTACACCCTTAGCTTAGCTCAGTCACTCAGGTGTGTGTTCGTCTTGTCCTAACCTCAGATATGAACTATGAAAATTGGAATGGAAGCAAACAAAACATAGTTTTTAACTAATCATGTTTATTGTTCATAAAGATATAATAAATAAAATGACTTAGTAAATTGCATTAACAAATGTATTCAAATTCTTGCCAAAAACTAACAATTCTGGATTATACTTATGGCTTTTGGTAGCTGATGGTATCTTCTTGATGTCGTATGGTACTGCTGTGGTATTCTCTTGACCTGGGCAGATGTTGAGGCCCTAGGTCAGTGCAGCAAAAGATGTTCAGTGTTGCAGCCTAGATTTCATGGTCCATTGTTGTGGTATAGCCCTAGTTCCATCACCGGTGTGGATGGCTTGAAGCTCCCGGAGGGAGGACTGTGATCTTTATTCCCAAAAACTATAAAACAGAGACACATATCAATCATCAAGAAGAAAAACCAAAATATACCTTTGCCAAATAGTATTCAGAAATAGTAATTGGCAAGGGTAAATTACATAGAATTTAGATGAGAATAGTTAAAATTCTGATTACCAAACGTGCATATTAATAGATGAAAAGAAATATAGAAATCAAACACATGTAAATTAAAAAGATTTGAAACAAATATTAGAACACATGGTCTGACATTGGAAGTTAGGTTAGATATTTATAAAAAATGTTATAAGAAGGAATGGAATGGATGGAATATAATGACTGTAAGAAATTATTAAAAAAACTATTTGTAGCTCACCCCAAGAGGAAGATGATTTGTTGAAATAAAATGATTTATTTTTGAAGCTGCTTTGCTTTTTAAAACATTTCCACCTCCATTTTGAGAATGAGATATGGGGGTTGTCATTGTCATTAAAATGACATGACAACGAACCTTGGACCGAAATTTGAAATAACGAACATGAAACACGAGAGAAGATACAATGTAAATAGGGTTGCCTATTATAGAACGAGCGCCAACCAATTTTTAAAGGGGAAATGGGTAAACCAAATAGAAGAAGATAATGATTAATGAAATATTAAAGGAAATAAGGTAAAATAATTATTTAAAAATAAAATATCAAAGATGTGACGTTTGTAACGTTACAACATAAAATGAAGATTTTTATTCAACATTTATTAGTAAAAGTAGACTCCAACTAGAAAAAGTATACTGTTCCCAATGCCATTTAGTAAGAGTTGATTCACACAAACAACCGATTGGAATAGAAATTATGGCACGTTTGCACGTATCCAGTAACTGGCGCCAGTCGCACTGACACGATATGGTACTGGCATCATGTAAACACTTTTTTGCGCCAGTCCAGCACTGTCTGCCAGCGCTGTCTCGAATAGAAGGTTGGTCTATTTTTCATGCCAGTGAGACTGGCGCCAGTTACTTAATACGTGTAAACGTGCCATTAAATGTCAATAATCGTGAACAATTTTTTTTAGATCGTGTGGTTCATTTTGAGCAAAAAGGTCTGTTGTGATTTTCTCTAAAATTGATTGTTGTCGAGTTATACAAATAGCCATTCAAGGCTTAAAAACTCGGTTAAAAATAATTATTATGAAAGTCAGAAAGTGACCAAAAAGTTTATAGCCCCCTACATGATCGTAAAGAAATTTTTGTCAATATTTTTAATTATTAACAATGGGCGGTAAACGCGTATTAGGCGGCCGTCAATGGTGAGTGCGAAAGAGATGCACCATTCCGGCCGTCCAATGGTGCATCTCACTCACACTCACATTGACGGCCGCCTCAATACACCCTTAGCGCTCATTGCGCAAAGAATCTAAAAAAAATTGTCCAAAGTGAAAAAATTATTTTTGCAAATTTGTTTAAAAAACATTGTTTAAACAATTTTTCAGCCACTCTTTTTGAGTAAGTTTGTGCAAAACAATCGAATCGGAATAATTTACCTAACGGGGGCGACGATACAGGCTGGACTAAATCATGATAAGTAGTTAAAACGGTCAAAACAAAGAGACGCACACTCATCAAAAAAGCACTTGAGATTATACTCATATAAATCGTATAATCGACATTTACTGAATCGATCCAGGAATAGTCAACTTCAACTAGTAAAAGTTGAATTAAATTTTTCAAATCAACTTGTACTGCTCGTTTTAGTTGGAGTTGACACGAACTAGTAAAAGTCAACTCTAACTGAGAATCAACTTGAACTGTAACATATACACCACTGTGTACATGCTTTTTCTTTTGACTCTTGTTGATCTTCAGTTATTGTTTGTTCCGAAAGCTAGTGTTATTCCTTTCTTTTTATGTGTTATTTTTGTCGATTTCTTTCTTACCTCTATATGTAATCGAGAAAAAGGTAATGTGTGGTAAAGCAAACAAAATTTTTAAAATAGGGCACCCTGTATATTTGCTCATATTTATATTCCTCTCATAATTATTGTTCTTAAATATAAAGTTACACATTACTTTATATACAGGGTGTGTAACATATGTATCCATATCATGTGGAGACTGAAACATGTCATCGTTCTTATCAAAACAAAATTGCAACTTCTAATTTTTTACTTTTTTTTCATTTGCCTCTTTTACCTTAACCAATGAGATGTCCATGGTGAGATATGATAGAAAATTTATTGAAAAATCTCTGAGATAGGACAAATTTAAGTGTTATATGTTTTTTTACATGAGATCGTACTAGGATCGTGTCTACATTTGTTCGAGAAACATAACAGATTAATTCATAAAGAATGGGTTTTATTTTTAGTGGCAGGTTTTGTCTAATTTTTAATAAAGTACCTTTAATTAAAATTATCTTTTATTCCCATTAAGTACAGTAGTTATCAGATTTTCTATCTACACAGTGTAATAGTGGTATTTTTTATTAATCAAAAAAAAAAATTGTTATTCGAATCACCGATAACAGGAGATTGATATTGAAACGGTCGGTGACATAATATGTTTGACTGTCAGTTATTCCCCATTCTTTATTAATTAATTAGCCTTTATTAAAATACACGTAAACGTTGTATGTATGTACACATTAAAAATATTTATTTCAAAGTGGATGGTTTATTATTAGCTGGACCATTTTACGTTAGGTAATTGTATATTTTACAAAATTTATTTTTTATATTATTAACTTGTGTACTAAAACTACCTACATTTGTGTATTACAATCGTGAATTTGTTATATTTGCCAATAATTTTAATGAGTTGTTTAAGAAATAAATATTGTTTAAGACTAGCTGATATTTATTTCTCTCTGTCCTATGGCGCTATAGCCCGTCAGGCCCTGGCCTCCCTTAGCATCCGCCTCGAAGTATCTCTGTCCCTGGCTGCTCTCTTCCAACTATCACCCTCAATATCTCTTTATAAATATCGTGCATAAATTGACAGTTTATTAAATGAAGAATTTGACAGACAGCCTGTAGAGTCAACGGAGACAGTAGCAGCAATGGTCACCAAAATAACAAACGAGGAAGGGGCTCAAGCGCTTCAAAAAATAAAGAAAGGAAAAGCGGTAGGACCAGATGATATTCCTGGGGAAGTATGGAGAGCATTGGGAGAGACAGGAACAAGGTGGCTAGCAGGTTTATTTAATAGAATTATGGAAGTTGGACAAATGCCAGACGAATGGAGAAGCAGTATACTAGTACCTGTCTACAAAAACAAGGGAGATATACAACAATGTACAAACTACAGGGCTATAAAACTGCTTAGCCGCACCATGAATATATGGGAAAGAGTAATTGATAGACGGATACGTGAAGAGACCGAAATATCCGAGAATCAGTTTGGCTTTATGCAGGGCAGATCAACAACAGATGCAATTTTCATTATAAGGCAGTTGATGGAAAAATACAGGAGTAAAGAAACAAACGCTCATATGGTATTCATGATCTTGAGAAAGCATATGATAGAGTTCCTCGAGAGATTCTGTGGAGGGCACTCAATAAGAAAGGAGTCCCTGCTGAATATGTAAATATTGTGAGGGATATGTATGAGGGAGTAACGACTAGTGTTTGAACAGGTGTGGGAGAGACTGATAAATTTCATGTGAAAGTAGGATTGCACCAGGGCTCGCTGCTTAGTCCTTAATTATTCTCATTAGTTTTGGACCAGATAACTACGAAACTACAGGGTAACATTCCATGGTGCCTAATGTATTCTGATGATGTAGTGTTAGTAGGAAATAGTGAAAGAGACTTAGAACAAAAACTGGAACAGTGGAGACAAGCTCTGGAGCAAAAAGGTTTAAAACTTAGTAGGACAAACACGGAGTATTTGCAATGTTCATTTAAAGATAGAGTTACTACAAATAACATGGTATCTTTGGATGGTGAGCTGATTGTAAAAAGCAATAGTTTTAAGTACCTGGGATAAACCACTACAGATCAATCAGAAACTATATAACGGATAAACCTTGGTTTTCTAAAATGGAGTCGACAAAAGATATGATAAGAACCATATGCAGAATGAGATTTGACCACTGTCTTACTCCATCATATTTATTTAAAATTAATATAGCTGATAGTCCACAATGTATTTGTGGACAGTTGGGCAATCTACAACACAAAATTTTGACCTGTTCTCTTATCTCTAATAAAGTTAATATGTTTTTAAATTCACTGTATTCTTTGACTGATGTCCACCATCCCATTAATTTAAATTATTTATTAACATTAGAAAATAATGAGTTGGTATACCGACTATTGTATAAACATATTTTAGATATTAAGCTTAAATTGTAATTGTAAAATATAGAGTAAGTATTTCTTGTAAATTGTTATATGTTAAAAGAAAAAGAAAAGAAAAGAAAAAAAAAGAAAAGAAATATAAAAAAAAATAATAAAATAAAAAAAAAAAAAAAAAAAAAAAATTTAAAAAAAAAAATAGAAAAAAAAAATATAATAATTAAAAAAATATAAAAAAATATGTAGATAAAAATGAATGACGAACTTGGACAGTCCATAGTAAAATAGCTTTCGAATGAAGTAGAGGGCTAAAGAAGAATGTTGCAGTTTTTGCTGTGGAACTCTGAGAACATCATTTGGAAAAAAATTAATAAAAATATATATATATATATAAAATTATTAAAAAAAAATACAAAAATAATTATTTATTAGTAGAATTGTTTATTATATTAGTATTAGTTTTAGGATAAGATACGAAAAAATGACTAATAAAATAAAAAATAGTAAAATTGGCGAATGGATTTAGTGTCCGCAGTCATATAAACCCAAACAAACAACAACAAAGTACCTGGGATCGCTATTACAGAGTAATGGAGAAATAGATGGAGATGCATGCAGTAGAATTAGGGCTGGATGGATGAAGTGGAAGGAAGCGAGTGGTGTGCTGTGTGACAGGAAAATTCCAATGAAGTTGAAGGGAAAATTCTATAAAACAGCCATAAGACCGGCTATGATGTACGGAACTGAATGTTGGGCAGTGAAAAAGAAAGAGGAACAACGAATGCATGTGGTGGAGATGAGAATGCTTAGATGGATGAGTGGAGTGACAAAAAAGGATAAAATTAAAAATGAGTATATTAGGGGAAGTCTAGGTGTGGCACCAATTGATGCCAAAATGAGAGAGCATAGGTTGAGATGGTTTGGTCATGTTCAACGTCGAGACGCTAATCACCCAATACGAAGAATTGCTGAAGTGCAGATTCCTGGAAGGAGTAGGAGAGGAAGATCAAAGAAGACGTGGGGGAGACGATTAGGCAGGACATGTTGGTAAAGGGGATTAATATGACTCAAGATAGAATTGTATGGAGAAATGCAATTAGGGAAGCCGACCCCGCATAGGAATAAGGCAAAGAGAATGATGATGATGAAATATCGTGCATAAATATATCGGATGAACAACAAGGATTTAAAAGTGGAAGATCATGTAACGATGCAGTTTTTGTGATAAGGCAAATAGCGGAGAAGTCATTGGAATATAACAAGCCAGCCTTTTTCTGTTTCATAGATCTAGAGAAAGCGTTTGATAGAATACAATTAAAAGATGTGGTACACCTACTATATGGCAAAAATTTACCACTGGATATCATAAAACTGATAAAAAACATATATGTAAGAAATAAAATAGAAATGAAAGTCAATGGAATAATAACAGAACCAATAGAAGCAAACACAGGAATCAGGCAAGGAGATTCACTAAGCTCTCTACTGTTTAACATAATGTTGGATGCAATAATAAAACAAGCGAAGAAAAAAAGAGGGTACAAAATGGGCGATAGAGAGATAAAAATACTCTGTTAGGCTGATGACACCGTGTTAGTAGCAGAGTGCGAAGAGGACCTACAAAGATTACTACACGAATTTAACATTAACGCAAAAGAAATGAATATGGAAATATCAGCCCAAAAAACAAAAGGCTTAGTAATAGTCAAAGAACCAATAAAGTGCAAATTTAAGTTAGACAATCAAATTATACAACAAGTAATGACTTTCAAATGAATGGGAGTTAATCTATCAGCCGACAACAATATCGAAGAAGAGGTAAAAGACCAAATAATTAAAGCCAGTACGGTCGGATGCCTAAACGACACAATTTGGAAAAACAAACACCTAAGAGTGGAAACAAAGGCCCGAATATATGTCAGGTGTTAGGCCAGTTATGACTTACACGGCCGAAACAAGACCAGATACAAGCAAAACACGAAGACCTCTGGAAACCAACGAAATGAAGATCTTAAAAAGGATTGCTGGAAAAGGACTACAGTACAGGGTAAGAAGTGAGGAAATCGGACTCATATGTGGGGTCTTCTTCTTCTTGTAGTTCCTTCTCCTATCGGAGGTTGGCTATCATCACAGCTATCCGTACCTTATTGGCGGCTGTTCTGAAAAGATCATGTGGGTTATGTGGGTAGATAATATAAATACCTGGGTAAACAAGAGTGGAATCAACACATAAGCAGGATGTCTAAATTAAGGATAGTAAGAATAGCAAAGTACACGTCACCGTTAGGCAGAAGAAGTATAGGACGCCCAAGTAAAAGCTGGAATGGCAATTTAGGGACAGAATGAAAGGCACCGTTGAAGAAAAACAGGCAGTACTGCCTATATAAAAGAAAAAGAAGAATATCTCTTTAGCATCGGTTCTCACTTCGTCTATCCACCTCATCCTTGGTCTTCCTACTGGCCAACATCACACCATAGTTCTGCTAAGTGTTCTTATAAGGTGACCTGCCCAGCGCAATCTTTGTATTTTTGATATAGATAGAGGGTTCTTTGTAATAGGGGTGTAACTCGTGGTTGAATCTTATTCTCCAAATACTATTGTCGCAAATGGGTCCCAATATCCTCCTTAATATTTTTCTTTCAAAAGTATGTAGATAACGTTTATTGTCTTTTGGCTGTGAAATCGATTTGATGTAATTTAAGTTGTATACATTTGGGGCAACTCTGTTAATTGAATTATAAAAATAAAAAAGAATGTGTGTGTACTTCAACGGCGGATCCAGCAACGTTGCAAGGAGGGGGCAATGAAATAAAAATTTTCTCGTCACTCGCGTACGCAGGATTCTTTTTCGGTATGGGCTGTTACTTTATTTTTCTTCATGTGCCATGTTCTTTCAGAACGTTGGTTACTATCATAGCTATCTTAATTTTATCCACTGCCACCCTAAATCAACCACGAAGTGCTTTTTCGTCCTGGACTGCGTTTGCCTTCTATTTTCACTTGCATAATATTTTGTAGCAACCTATATTTGAAACTTCTCATTACATGTCCAAAATACTCCACTTTTCTCTTATTGATGCCTTCTATAATCTCTGTAGTCTTGCTGAGACGTTCTAGTATTGTGGAGTTTCGAATCTTCTTCACCCAAGATACTTTTAAAATTCTTCTATAGAACCACATTTCGAAAGCCTCAAGGCGATTTAGGTAAGTAGATCGATTTTATTCACAGTCCAAGACTCGACACCATACAGTAAGACCGAGAACAAGTACTTTGGAGAAGGAATTTTGTTTTATGTTCCATTCCGTTATTCAGTTGTCAACAGGGCACAAAACTCACTATTTATTTTCAATCGTAATTATCTCTTTCTTAAAAAAAATGCGACACCAGGCGAAGTCTCAAGGAGGAGGCAATTGACCCCCCCCCTTGGATCCGCGCCTGGTGTACTTTGTACGCAAGTAAGAAGTGTATACTTCTATTATAATTTCAACGAAATAAATATATTTAACAGTTTATTTGTATTTTATTTAAATATTAAACTAACTTTCTTACCTACCACTTTCAAAAAATCTGTATTAAAACAATACCAAAAATTAAAAAAAAATATGAATCGTCCGGGATTTGAACCTGGGACCTCTCGATCTCTGGTCCAATGCTCTACCAACCAAGCTATCAAGCCCCGTCTACGTGACGTCTCGGATATAATTACACATCACGGTGACAAATAGATCAAGTGAAGTCGTATAAAAATGGTATAATAGATATTTTATTATCTTACTGCCGAGGAAGACAAATCCAAAGACACAAAAATTATAATAAATAATACATTTACTAAAAACACTAATATATTCTTTTAACGACTTATTTGCGCTGATACATACATAACTTGAAAGATTAGCAACGAACTACATCGTGTTTGTGTGCGCATGCGCCCAGAATTATAAAATTTCACTCTCGATCGTAAAGTATAACTTCAAAAAACTATTTTGATCTTATTTCATCATTACTATGGATGCATCATGTCTGATTGGGTAATAAAGAACTCTTAGGGGTTTAGAGCAATATATCTGTCTCGTATTCTTATGCCTTTTGATTTTCTTGAAGAAAAAATCCCAATCTTGAAACATATATACATAGGTTCCTCTTGATATAACGAAAATGCCTTTGGAAAAAAGACAGCCGAACCATATTCCAGTCCAACCCGAGAGTGCAGCAAGAACCTCTACCGGTTTCGCAACTTATTAGTCTCTCACCAGGAGGCACATATGAGGCGGTGAAAGGCAAAGTGGTGTAAGTCACATGAGCATGATTTTGAGTTATAAAAGGTTTTACTAGAAACATTGTAATTAAATCTACGTAACATTTATAAACATGCTTGTGATATTTTTTTATTTATTAAGAACATCAGTAACTCTACTAACATTTTTGTACAAATAAAACTATGTTCAGGGTAGTTTTTAAGGGATGAAATGACTTACACCTTACATATTATGCTGCTCTCCCTGATCCAACCAAAACAAACCCCAGCGTGTAGTCACGGATTGCAACCAACGAAATGACATAGATGCCCTAGCGGCAACTGCTAGCAAAAGACTAAATTTTCAATCTAATGGCATATAAAACAACATAATGTTACTCTACACCCCACCAGACTGAAAACAATGGGAACATTCTCTGGTTACACCTCCGAGGCTTATACAATTTGCAAGCCATAACGGATGCTGAAACTAAGGAAGATGAGGGAATCTTACAATTTATAATTCACGTCCCATCTACTCAGGGCGGTAAAGTTTCAACGGGAATGGTTCCCTTCATACTCCAATCAGAGTAAACATGTAAATCAAAAATGAATAACCATTTTCAATTTCGTTGCAAAATGAAAATACAGCCGCATCATATTCTAGTCCAATCAGAGAGTGCAGCAAGCACTTCTACTGGTTTCGAAACTTATTAGTCTCTCATCAGGAGGCACATATGCTGCTCTCTCTGATCCAACCAAAACAAACCCCGGCGTGCAGTCATGGATTGAAACGAACGAAATGGCATAGATGCTTTAGAGGCAACTGCTAGCAAAAGACTAAGTTTTCAATCTAATGGCATATAAAACAACATAATGTTACTCTACATCCCACCAGACTGAAAACAATGGAAACCTTCTCTGGTTACACCTCCGAGGCTTCTACAATTTGCAAGCCATAACAGATGCTGAGACTAAGGAATATGAGGGAATTTTACAATTTATAATTCACGTCCCATCTGCTCAGCGCGGCATTAGATTGAAAACTTAGTCTTTTGCTAGCAGTTGCCGCTGGGGCATCTATGCCATTTGGTTCGTTGCAATCCGTGACTGCAAGCCGGGGCTTGTTTTGGTTGGATCAGAGAGAGCAGCATATGTGCCTCCTGATGAGACTAATAAGTTTCGAAACCGGTAGAGGTGCTTGCTGCACTCTCTGATTGGACTAGATTATGCGGCTGTATTTTCCTTTTGCAACGAAATTGAAAATGGTTAACTATTCATTTTTTAAAATGCCTTTCTGTATTGTTGACTTACATTTTAGCTTCGTCTGGTTAATCCTCCTTTTAAAACTTCTCTGGATTTACAGCTATTTTCCATTGTATATGTTACAGTTCAAGTTGATTCTCAGTTAGAGTTGGAGTCAACTCCAACTGAAACGAGCAGTAAAAGTTGATTTTAAAAATTTAAATCAACTTTTACTAGTTGGAGTTGACTCTTCCTGGATCGATTCCGTAAATGTTGATTATACGAGAATCTCAAGTGCATTTTTGATGAGTATGCGTTTCTTTGTTTTGACCGTTTTAACTACTTATTAGTATAGTCTGTAACGTCGTCCCCGTTAGGTAAATTATTCTGATTCGATTTTTTGCACAAACTTACTCAAAGAAATACATCCGTATAACAATCCTTATAACAAATACAGAGGGTGTCACGCGGTCGAAAAATTGTTTAACCAATTTTTGTTAACCAAATTCACAAAAATAATTTTTATCTACTCTATCGCATATTATGTAAAGTGTAAAGGTTTTATTGTGTGAAAATTGTAAATATAGATAGCAGTACATGAAGGGTTTAAAGTGTGTCTAAAGTAACAATGCATTTTAAATGGGTTTTACTTTTTCGCACTGTTTTTTAGCACACTTTCATATAATTAAACATCATTAACTTTCGCCTTCGGGAGGAAATCAGACACGCCCTGGCAACGGCAACTGAAATGCTCTCACAAAACAGCGACCACGGAAGCAAAGATGGATGACAGAGGAAATATTGGATTTAATGGATGAAAGAAGAAAATGCAAACAGCACAAAGCAATGTACAAAGCATTAAATGAAACCATTAAACAAAAAATAAAAATTGCAAAAGAAAAATGGATAACAGAACAATGTGAAGAAATCGAAAACTTATATAAAAAACATGATGACTTCCATCTATATAAGAAACTCTAACTATAGGTTACCTTTAAGTTTCTGTGATAACTGCCACACTTCTGAGCCATAGACGATTACTGGTTTTAATATGGTATTACGCGTTTCCGGTCTTATATTTTTTTTGTTCTAAGAATATCAAGGAACAAAAATTTACCTCTTCCAATAAATATGTGAAACACCAACAGCTTGAATACGTAAGCCAGTACAAATATCTTGGTTGCTGGTTCAACAATCAACATGATTATAAACAAGAAGTCAAGAGCGAGAATAGAGGTAGCCCGACAGGGTTGTATCAAAATGAAAAGCTTATTTTGTAACAGTAGCATTAATATCAGCCTTAGATGTCGTTTTCTGTTGCTATGTGTGGTCAATACTTTTATGGAACGGAGGCCTGGACACAACACAACACTGATGAACAAGTTGGACGCCTTTGATCTCTGGCTTTATAGAAGAGACTTGAAAATACCTTGGACAACCCACACCACCAACGAATATGTTCTGAGGAGAATAGGTACAGAGAGGGAACTGCTAAAAATCATTAAAGTCAGAAAAGTTAGCTACCTGGGACACATAATGAGAAACGAAAAGTACCGCCTCACGCAAATGGTCATCCAGGGTAAGATTGAAGGAAAACGGGGTCCCGGTAGGCGCCAGATTTCATGGCTTAGAAATATCAGAGACTGGACCGGCCTTGATTCAACATCTTTGTTTAGAGCCGCATTGGACAGAGACAGATTTGCCAGTGTAGTCGCTACCCTTCACTAAAGGAGAAAGCACCACAAGAAGAACTTTCGCCTTGTCATGGTGATGACATGTGAGCAATAAATTACAAAAAAAGTTTTGACAGTTTTGTGGTTTGACAGAAGTTTGAATTTTTAAATGTCAAAATGGTGCAATGGTGCATCTCACTCGCACTCACATTGATAGCTGCGTCAATACGCTCCGAGCGCCCATTGTTAATAATTAAAAATAACCGCTTAGTAATGAAATAATAACAAAAATTTCTTCAGTATCTTGTAGGGGGGGTCGTTAAAATTTTATTTGGTGACTTTCGGACTTTCATAATAATAATTTTTAACTAAGTTATTAAGCCTTGAAAATGGATATTTTCGAATTTTTCAAATTTTAAATCGCGTATAACTCGACAACAATAAATTTTAGAGAAAAATCACAAAATACCTTTTTTTGCTCAGAATAACCCAAATGACCTAAAAAAATATTCGAAGTGAAAAAATTATTTTTCTGAATTTGCCTAAAAAAAATTGTTTAAACAATTTATCGACCAAGGTACTGCCTGGCACCCAGTAGATTTGTTATAAGGACCTCTTTTTGAGTAAGTTTGTGCAAAAAATTCGAATCGGAGTAATTTACCTAACGGGGGCGACGATACAGCCTAGACTAATTTGAACATATTCAGGAACATTTAATTTCTAGAACCAACTGTTTGTGTGAATCAGAATCAACTTTTACTAAATGGCATTGGGAAGAGTATACTTTTCCTAGTTGGAGTCTACTTTTACTAGTAAATGTTATAAAATGAAGATTTATATTTATAATCAACTTTTACTGAAACCAGCCGTTAGAGTTGACTCGAACTAGTAAAAGTCAACTCCAACTGGATAATCAACTTGAACTGTAACATATACACTAATCCTCTGTGTCTAGTGCATCTAGAACAGTCTGTGGATTCCTTGCTGCTACGTCTAGGTTTCACTGTAATAGTATCATCTGCATAAACATAAGTAGATTTCTGGGTGTTCTTAGAATATCTGTTGTGTATTATAGAGCATGAGTGACAAAACTGCTCCGTGTAGTACTCCAGCCTATGGGGTTCCCAGCTTGAATAGGACATGTTCTTTCAGGTCTTAAACCTTCAGTCTACTAGGTACAAGAAAATGAGTTTCGTAATTACCAAACTGTAGCAATAATTCTTCATTTTGGATGTCGGTCCATTGTGTCATACTCTGTCAAAGACTTTTGTTGCTTATAGACCATGGTTTGGAGTCTGGAATTATTTATTCATGAAAATGGACTGAGATGTCTTCACTGAGTACTGTTAATATTTTGAATATGTTAAAGAAACAAACAATTAGGTATACTGTTTTTTAATAAAAATCTAAATATACCAAAAAAGTAACATACACAATTAAAAATATTTACAAAAATCGCCAGTAACAAACATTTGTTGAGGTATCTGGTAAAAAACAGAAAAATAAAGAATGAACTTGCAAAGAATGCAAAAATACTGTTTTCTATAACAGTACAATGACCTTTTCATACTTCTTATATAAAAAAAATCAAAATATATCCGAAATGTATATAGTAACGTTTATTTTTAATAAAAAACTAGCTATAAAAAATTTAGCTATCTGAAGATTTTTCAGCATCTTTATCCTTCTTCTTCTTCTTTTTCTTTTTTTCTGTTACTACACCTTCTTCAGCTTCAGGTGCTGGTTCAGGAACTGATTCAGCTTCTTCCTCAGCATCTACTTTCCTTTTCTTTTTCTTCTTCTTTTCTGTTCTTACTTCAGAATCTTCAGTTGTTGTATCTAAAACAGAATTGCTGAGTTTACGTTTCTTTTCTTCTGAGCTCTCTTGGGTGTCTGTATCTTGTTTATCTTTAGATGCAGAATAATCAACATAACTGTTGAGCCACTCCTTGGGTGTGTTCTCGTTTGGTTTTCCATGCTGGTCCAATTGACCTTGAGCAATAAGGATTTTCTTTTGGCTAGCCCTCGGCCCCAAACCCCATTTTCTGGGATACAAGTCTCTTTCCATAATCACCCTTTTTATTTTTGCAGCTATACCATGACTACAACTAGCAATAGTTGATGTTGTCATTAAAGCTATACCTAATGCAATGGCTTCACCCTTTGTGGTTACAATTACTATTTCTTCGTTTAGCTCAATTCCGTCTTCATACCTCAATATACCAGGGATTAGAATTTTAGCTCCGTAGCATACAGCATTTATGGAGCTATCTTTCATGATTATTCTCTTGTGCTGTATCAGTAAACCTTCTAGTGGTTTGATTACTCTTCTGAGGTAGGTTTCATCTTTATGATTGTCAAAAATCCACTGGGCATCTAAAACATCATGTAATGTAGCTGTCTGGTCCATTTCTCCCTGTAAAAACAAAATAATGTAAGTTAATGTATCTCTCTGATAAATAAATACATAAATGATACTCAATACATATGAATGGACATATACCCATAAAGATGGCGCCGAACGATGCGCACGTGAAATTACTCCTCTCTGTAAATGATGAGAATTTTAAGGAAAAAGCATTCAAATGTTGCCAGAAAACTACTAACGTTATAGTGTGCATAAAATGTGGAAGTATTTTTCATTTATCTTGTTCATCAAGAAAAAAGCAGAAATGTATAAAGTTATGTGATACTAGAATTGTATGTGAGACATGTGAACAATCTGAAAATCCCAAAGGAAACTCAGTAAGTCATACTCAAGAGGTAAATGCACATATCCTACAGTTGGAAATTGATTTTCTAAAAACAATTTTAAGTGAAAAAGAGGAAAAATATAAAATTTTATTTGATAATAATCAATTGTTAAAAAGAACTAACGAGCTCCTTGAAGAAAAAGTAAAACAAAAAACTAAAGAACCTGAATTCAAGGTAATTAACGTTGACAAAAGAAAAAACTGGACTTCCCCTGGTAAAGATGATAAACAACTACAAAATGTTAATGACCTTACTAATAGTAAACAAACTGAATTAGTAGTGACTAAAATTCCTGCAGACGGAACGCTAGCGCGATCCTCAACATCGACAAACTTTGGAAATGAAGTGCCAAATGAAAAAAAATACATTACATCAAGACAAATGAGTGCCGCAATGCAAGAAGCCAAAACTCAAACTGTTTTACATAATCTGTTGAACACTGAAAATAATGCTCCGGTTCTTTCAGAGTCTTCAAGCAACGGTGCGTGGACACAGGTAGCTCATAGAAAAAAGAGGAAGTTCTTAGTTGGAAGTACCGAGTCACCTTGCAACATTGAGGCTGTTCCACAAATGATCAACCTACATGTGACTCGCCTAAAGCCTGACACAAAACCGGAGCAATTAGAAAAGTTCCTGGAAAATCATTTAGATGGCGTAAAATGCGAAATCCATCAGTCCAAAAAACCTGACATATATGCATCCATGAAAGTGACCATTAGACGAGACTTAATTAAGAATGCATGGAAGCGAGAAATCTGGCCCAGCGGAGCATTAGTCTCGTTTTTCAAGATGAGGAGGACGCTGTCGCATTAGGTGGGTCCTCAAGCAATACAACTATTTCACGTATAGTAAATGACTTTAAATTGAAGTTAATCTCGGTTAATGTACAATGTTTAACAAACAAACTTTTAAATCTTGAGCTTTTTTCTAATGCTGAAAAACCTGACATTCTATGTATTCAGGAGCACTGGTGTAATGAGGATAATATTAATCTTATTTATATCCCAGGGTACACTTTAGTAACCCATTTTACTAGAAAAAATAAAATACATGGTGGAACTCTTATTTTATCTAAATCTGGGACAGACAAGTATGCAGTCTCAGTCGTTGATTGCCGTAAATTCTCTGAGGAAGAAAGCTTTGAATGTTGTGCTGTGACTATTTTAATCAGTAACTGTAAATTTCTAGTCATTAATGTGTACAGAACGCCTAACAGCAATCTAGATTCTTTTATAAATAATTGTTTTAATATTTTAGGTCATTTTCACAACCGTGTTGATAAAATTTATCTCTGTGGAGACTTTAATATCAACTACTTAATTCAGAGCAATGAAAAACTTCGATTAGATGATCTTTTTCAATCGTTTGGTTTGTCTCTTAATATCCCAAATATACCAACACGTATTTTCATGAATAACAATAAAGTAACAAAAACAAAAATTGACTACATTGCTACTAATAATATCACTATGAATCATACTTGTCAAGTCAATCAACCCAATATGGGTGACCATCTTGCCATTATTTTTGACATTGTTGTAGGTCGTAATCAGGATAGGATGGAATCTAATATAAAACAGCAGTGTTTTAGGTGTTTAAATGATAATAATTTAGACATCCTAAAACAAGACTTAATGAGGATTGGTTTTTACGAGGTATACAATGAAAGTAATATTAATAACGCTTTTATCGAATTTATGGATACTTTAAACTTTGCTATTACTTCAAACTGTCCCCTTAAAAGTAAAATAGGTAAGGACGTGCATAAAAGTAAAGGTTGGGTTGATCATGACATATATGCTAGGAGTAAACAATTAAAAAACCTATTTAATGAAGCTAAAAACTCTAATAATAGTAACATCTGGAATGAGTATAAAGCTACCAAGAAGGAATACAATAATCTTATTGCTGAAAAGAAAAGGGAATTCAATTATCTTCAAATTATAAGTAGTAATAATAAACAAAAAACTATGTGGAGTATAGTAAATAAAACTATAGGGAGAAAGCAAAGTACTAATAAAATTAAACTCAAAATTGAAGACAAACTAATATCAGATGATAAAAATTTAGCTCAATATTTTGCATGCCATTTCAATGACAAAAATAATGCACTAAAAAATAGGCTTGACAATAACCCTCAAAACTGTACTTTATCACATAGGTGGACTATAGACAGTTTTGTTTATTTTCCAGTAACATCTGATGAAGTTCTTGATATTATTTGTGGTCTTAAAAATAAACATTCTTTTGGAAATGATGAATTAAACACAAGAATGATCAAACACATCAAGGATGTTATATCAGAACCGCTGGCATATTTAATTAACCTAGTATACAACACAGGTGAATTTCCTGAAAACCTAAAATTAAGTAAAATTGTTCCAGTATATAAAAAATCCGATCACACTTGTATTGATAATTATAGACCTATTTCTTTGTTAAATGTAATTTCAAAAATTTTTGAACGAGCTTACTACACTAGGATCATGCAGTTTTTGGACAAAAATAATGCACTGTGTTCAGAACAGCATGGCTTTCGATCCGGAAGATCAACAGAGGGGGCTACTGAAGTATTTATGGAATCTGTCTATAGGCATCTTGATGATGGTCTTCTTGTAGTGGGTATCTTCTTTGATCTTTCCAGAGCATTCGACAGTCTTAAATTTGAATTTGTCCTTAACAAATTGTATGTCCACGGAATAAGAGGTAACATGTTAAATTTATTGAACTCATATCTTCTGGAGAGGAAATTCTATGTTGAATTAAACAAGGAAAGGTCAGACATCTTCAGTGTAGATGTAGGAGTGCCGCAGGGATCTGTGTTGGGACCACTGCTATTTCTTATTTTTGTCAATGACCTACCCGATCATATTACTCATGACCACATTGTAATGTACGCAGATGACTCATCTGTGATTGTATCAGCACATACATACGTAGAGCTTCAAAATAGAGTGTCAAGGGTTATCAGATTATTCCAAACATGGTGTACACAAAACTTGCTACAACTGAATATTGATAAAACATCGTATATACATTTTAGATGCAAACGAAATATGCCAGTTGTGTCTATTCCTGAAATTGTAAATATTCCAAACATAAAATTTTTAGGTGTATTCTTGGACCAGTTTATGAGTTGGGATGTTCACGTTGAATATGTTAATAAGAAACTAAATTGTTCATTCTATGCTTTAGTACAGTTGAAGAGAACACTCAGTATTAAAACTCTCATTAATGTATATTATTCTTTGGTTTATTGTCACCTTACTTATAATGTTACGTTATGGGGTAATTCCACAAAATCAGACACAGTGTTTATTAAACAGAAGAGAATTATTAGACTTATCTTCAATATTCCTTTTGGGCATACTTGTAAGCAAGTTTTCATTAATAACAATATCTTACCGTTGCCTTCCATATATATCTTAAAATCCATATTGTATATTAAGCATAATTTACATTCATTCAAGAGAAATTCTGATTTGCATGCATACTCAACTAGGAATGCCAATCAGTTTGTTACTGTTGGTCACAAACTATCCAAATTTGAGAAGTCCACAGATTATGTGGGGGTCAGGCTATATAATCATCTTCCAAATGAAGTTAGATCTTTGCATCCGGTGAAATTCAAAAGAGTTGTGAAAAGTATACTATGTAAACATGCATTCTACAGTGTAGAAGAATACTTAGCAACTAGATTGCTGTTATGAGTTCTGTCTAATATTAATAATTTTCATATTTATCAATGTACATTATGTTAAATCTAAAATTTAAGTGTATGTATAGGTATTTGATTATGTGTCTGTGACTATATTGTGTTGTATATCTGACGTGTATATCCATCTTTATGATGGCAGCTGTAAAGCTATACCAATAAAGTATTCTATTCTATTCTACCCCAAGAAACGAAGCCAAAAAAAGAGCACTTGAAAATGATTTTCACCCTAAATTTTTAGGGGTTTTATAGGAGTGAAAATATGTTAGAACTTGTTATTTAGATGCGACCCACGTAAATTATGATTTACTGAAAAGAAGAAGGCTCTATATTACATAGAATTCAAGATATTGCAGTTTTTAAGTCCACTCCATTTTGAAGTTCCATTTTCAGTTTTCTGCCACCTTTCTTTTGGTTTACTTACTTGCTAAAAATTTTTCAAAATGTTAATTGAGCAGATAATTTAACTGTTTATAAGGCAAAAAATTGTACTTTGGAATTTGTAAGTAAACAATTAAAAATGAATATACTTTTTTAAAAACATGAAAATTTAAGACCATATGAAAAGAATAAGAACAAAAAACCTTTTTACATCACCCATATTAAGAAATTCATGGAAATGTGTCTCTGGCATGAAAATGAAAAAAAAATTCTCGGTCATATTGACCAAGCTGGCCTGTGGGAAAGCTACTTTCTCGGTCATATTGACAGAGACAGTAGCGAACAAGTTAAAGATGACTTAAGATTCTCTACATTATAATATAGTCAAGTGTTCAAGAAGTATATCAAATTATGCAAATAAAACAAACTTATAGACTTATAAAAAATGCAAAAAAAGGTAGTTCACCTGTATGCCTGATCTAACTCTTCTTAATTCCAACATCTGACCTCCTACACCTGACAGCAAACCAAGATGGACACACATGGTCCTAATATAAGATCCAGCTTCACATTTTACCCAGAAAACTCCCATATTTCTCGTTTCATCATAATCTAGTAGTTTGCTATCATATACTGTCCTCACCCTCAACTGTCTTTTAACTGCAGAGATCAAAGGTGGTCTTTGGAACAATGCACCTTTTAGTTTTTCAAGTGATTGTACTACTTTCTTAAATTCGACAGCTGAATGTAATTTGAACACAGAAACATACTCCTTACCTGCGGCTTGTTGTGACTTTACTAAGCGAGTTGCCCTTTCAATACAAACAATTAAACAACCTAAAAAATATTTGTTCTGTTAAAATTGTGATTTAACCATTCATCTACAGGTGAACCAGAATAGGAATAGATGTGAACATACTGTGCATGCCAGCAAATTTTAAATTTTGGCAGAGAGGGCACAGTTGATTGACAACTGCTTAGCTGTTTATGTGGATAGTTTTACTATAGGGGCGATTCACAACATTGACAAGTTTTGTCTAAAATCTCAATTGCTATTAATAGAGTAGAGTAGAGTAGAGTAAATTTTTATTTGCATAAATTTTTAACATAATTGAGCAAATAACGTCACATTACTAACAATCACATATTAAAAAATGCTACTAATAATCACATATTAAAAAGATATATTAACAATACACTAAAATATACAAACAATACAAATTACATATATGCTGATCAAGGCTGATAGGCCAGGTACTCCACCACAGTATACGGCTCAATGTTAACCAGGTGTTGAAAAACCGTTTTTTTAAAAGCTTTATAGCTTGTTTCCCGTTGAATGTCAGATGGTAGACTATTGTAAAATTTAACGCACGCATACAAAGGACTTTTCTCTGTTAGGGACAATCTGTGAAGTGGAATATTCAAATTAAGGCTTCTTGTGTTATATTCATGATTTGGTTGTAGGTGATAAAATAAAGTAAAATTTTTAAAGAGAAACATAATACATTCATATATATAGACAGCTGAGAAAGTGAGTATATTGAGTGATTTGAATCGGCCTCTACAGGATTCTCTCGCCTTTAGTCCTAGGATCACCCTGACTGCCTTTTTTTGGACTATGAAGACAGTTGAGCTATCCACCGAAGCACCCCAGAAGACTATTCCATATCGCATAAGAGAATAAAAGTTTGCATAATATACCGATAGTAAGATTCCCTGGTCTAGATAGTTTTTCAAAACTCTTAATGAGTAGCAGGCTCTATTTAGTTTTTTTGTCGCATTTTTTATTTGTTCTCCCCAATTCAAGTTCTGGTCAATATGAAGACCAAGAAACTTAACTGATCTAGAAGGTTCTGTGTTTTGGGATAAAAGATTGACTGTATCTGGGAACTCTTCTCGTGATTGGCTGGTTCTAAAGTAAACAAATACTGTCTTATCAGTATTAAGCACCAGCTTATTTCCACAGAACCACTGTTCAGCCTTGTCCAGAGTTTGTTCTGCCACTGTGAGGAGTGTTTCTAATGTTTCTTCCCAAAATAGCATGTTTGAGTCATCAGCAAAGTTTACCAGGTTTGAGGAACCACTAATCACTGCATTTGGCAGGTCATTTATATAGACCAAAAAGAGAAAAGGCCCTAAAATACTCCCCTGTGGTATACCTAATTTTAAGTTTATCGGTTCAGAGTAAACCTTACATCCCTGTTTCTCCAAGCATACTTTTTGTGATCTATCTGTAAGAAATGATTTTATCCATTTCAATGCTGGTCCCTGTATTCCATAACAATATAATTTTTGCAATAGGAGAGCATGATCTAGGCTATCAAAAGCCTTAGATAGGTCTAAAAAAGCACCTAGTGTTTTCATTTTTGACTCTAGTTTTTCTAAAATTTTTGATATAAAATCATAGGTAGCTGTCTCAACTGACCTCCCTGCAAGAAAACCATGCTGCGAATTACTAAATAAGTTGTTTGTAGTAAAAAAGTTTTGTAGTCTGTAATATATTGCTTTTTCGAATATTTTTGAGAATGATGGAAGAAGGCTTATTGGTCTATAGTTCTCCATCTTAGTAGCATCACCTTTTTTATGTAGTGGCTTGACAATTGCCAGTTTTAGACTTTGAGGAAATTTACCTTGCCTGAAAGAAGTGTTGACTATAAAGGATAGAGGAAGACAAATCTCTGATGAAACAAATTTAATTAAGCTGGTTGATATTTCATCATAACCAGAGCTATGCTTGTTTTTTAAGTTATTTATTATATGGCCTATTTCTTTTTCTGAAACAGGAGTTAAAAACATGCAATGATTATTTTGTTCGATATTAATTTGAAAATTTTTTACAGGCTTAATTTTCTTTACAGCTTCAGCCGCAGCATTTGCCATAAATTGATTTATTTCATCAGAAAGCACCTGAGGATCACCCTCTAAACAAAAATTACCTTGATTTTTTGAATTGCCCTTAATCTCTTTTACCAACTGCCAAGCCATTTTAGTTTTATTTTCACTATTTTCGATTCGTTCCTTATAACAATTTTTTCGATATTGAGTGAGTAAAGCATTATACTTACGTTTTTCTGCCCTGTAAATATCTTTATATTCATCATTATTACTAGATAGTGTAAACAAAACATCAAGCCTAGATTTACAGTTTTTTATATCATCATTTTGCAAGCACTGTTGAGATTTTTTTTTATTTGTTGTATTTATCTCTTTAAGTGGAAAACAGTTTACAAAAATTTTTTGAACTATATTCATGAAAGTATCCCACTGATCATCTACTTCTAATGTCTCGATAACAGATACCCAGTCAACATTACTCAACATAAGTTTAAAAGAATCTTTATTCTCATTGTTAAATATTCGTTTTTTTGTTATATTTGAGTCAATATTATTTAATTCAAATTTTACCTTTTGAGCAGTATGATCAGATGTATGGGGATTGAATATAACAGAATCAAATATGTCTAGATTTGTAAAAATATTGTCTATACAGGATTTTTTGTTACCTTGTATGCGTGTATAGTCTTTGATGGAGGGTTTAATATCAAAGGAGCTCAAAAACGTTTTTAATGTACCTGGCCAACCTACACCATCAAGCAGCATATCCAAATTAAAATCGCCAGCCAGAAAAATGATGGAGTCCTTGTCAACTAGGTCACAGAGTATTTGGTCCAGTTTATCTATTAAAATTTGTGGGTTTTCGGTTCGGTATATGGACAGCACTACAATCTTTTTCCCATCAATTTGCACCTCTGCAGCAGAACACTCAAACACTGATCTTTCTGATAAGCTTGAAATGTCTTCCCGGGCTTTTGCAATAAACGGTTCTTTGATATATACCGCACTACCACCATGTTCCTGTGAACTGCCTCTACAATATGAAGATATCAGTTTGAAATTTTTCACATTGTAGTCCCTCAGTTGATCTTCTGTTTTCCAGTGCTCAGTTAGACACAGAGCAAAACATTCATCGTGGTCTTCTACAACAAGATTGATTGCATCAATGCTTGTTGCGATTGACTGCGTATTCAAGTGTATTATTGATATCTTTTGCTGTGTCTTCTGACACCTGGGTGCCTCTGAACGTTCTGAAAATGGTTAAATATTATACCATTAGGCCATAATTCTTCCTTCATCAACTGGGGTATTTTTAGTTCTGGTGCAGTTATTTTAAATGAACTTTTGTATTTATCTGTCCTGGTTTTCATTTTCTCACAGATAACGTTTTCATCCAGTTCTCTTTCTTTTAGGTAGTTGATAATTTCCGGAGTTTCCGTTTTTGGATCGAAACCAGACAGGAAGATCGCCATATGTTTTGGGGCCACACGCAGGATACTTCCAGCATTTTCATTGGTTCCCTGAAGCGGTTCTGATCGTTTTTTGTTAAAACCTCTCTTTGTTTGTGTCTCCCATTTATCCTTTCGATTTTCAATCAGCTGACAATTGACATTTCCAACGGGTGTCACTGGTTCAATTGAACTACTTGTCTTTGACAGACTTGATATTTTTGGTTTAGTTGACAGCTCAGTTAAATCCGTAGAAGAAAGTGGCTGTTCTATGTTTGAGTCTACTGACACTGATGACCTTGTGTTTTGTATCTCTGTCTGCTGAGTCTCATGACTTTGTTCTGTGGGTGGATTATTTTTAGTTTTTGCTGCAATTTTTACCTCGGATTTTTTTTGGAACTTTTTCTCTAGGGTTTCTACTTTTTCCCGTAGGAGTTTATTATTTTCTTCCAGGATTAGATTTTTGCTTCTCAACTCACCAATTAGTTCATTTAGTAGAGAAATGATTGTCGTATTGTCCATGCCATCTCCACTGTTTGAGGTTATTTCTGGATCACAACAAATCACACGCGTTTCATCCAAGAATTGAAGTTTTCCGGCCCAATCACGTGCCGTGCACGATTTATGGAACGCTTTTCCACACTTTACACATATTATTGTGCTTATTTTTTTATTTTTACAACAAGTAAACTTTGTTTTTTCGCTTTCACCGTCACGATCATCCTTATCGGACGCCATCTTGGACTCGCCATCTAATAGTGCGGTGGAACCTCGATAAGTCGGATTAATCAGGACCGCGGCCGATCCAGGTTATCGAAAACATCCGGGTTAGCTGGAGAATATGGTAAAAAATAATAAAATATGGTACTCTTACAGATAAACTTAATTATAATTGCCAAAAAATGAAATACTTATGTCCAGTACATCTAAATTACGTACAGTTGTATAGATTATTGTTTATTTCTTGGTAAAAAAAACTCAGTCAAAGTGAAAACATTTTTATTTCATCTGATGAAAATCAATCCGGGTTATCGGAGGCCGACTTATCGGGGTTCCACTGTATTTATGAATTTTGTAATTGTTTATTTAATCTAAAAATGGACCAACAGTATAAAGTGAGCAAAGAAAAACCTATTATTGACTTAAAAAATAAATTGCTTTTGACAAATAATTTGCTAAATAATCTAATAAAAAGAAGAGTAAATAATCTGAGTTTTGTGGGATCCACTTTCAGAAGTTTCTGTGTGTAGCATCAAAAATATTGCGAAGTGGGTCCGTGAAATTGTAGCAGGAAATATATCCGGTTTTCCCACTCTTAATAAGAGGTTGTCAATATATTCAAAAATAAAATTATAAACAGTTGCACAAGGTCTGTTACGTCAGCAAATATTAGTTTTCATATAACTGAATTCAAACTGAAGAATTTGAAATTAGAAATCTCGGGTTTCATTGAAAAAAAAACAGAAAATTCCCAAAAACTTTTGATGGAAAAACATGATATAAGACACCTACAATTACGTTATTTAAGACGGATTAAACAATTTAGAAACGAAAAACATAGAATCATGTATTATTAGGTAATTTAGGTGAAGATTCTGATAGAGAAAATATACCTATTCTCAAACACAGACAACATCGAGCAATTCTATTTTTTATTATACGTCAGTGCTTCTTATAAATTCTGTTATTTTATACAGCAGACGATTGAAATTACTGTACTTAAGGGGGGGGGGTATGGTTTGAAATATCTAATTTTTTTTATTATTTCAAATAAAAGTGCATATTGTCCTTTTCATGATCATTTTTCAGTGCGTAACAAATGATAGGAAAAAGGGTAAGTCCGTGATAATACACATTTATGACATTTATTCTAACATGACATTTTAGTTAAATCTGACAGTTGTCACATTTTATTTTCAATTTGGAATAAAAACAAATCAAATGTGTTTCTTGCATTTATAAAATGGTATTTTCTTTGATTTGTATGGTCTTATAAATTATACAGATTATATTTGTAATATTATTATCTAATTAAAAAAAATTATTTTTTTATTATGGCGCCATCTATCGACAACTAGAATAACTAGAATAAATGTTATAAAAATGTCACTGACGAAATGTAATCACTGACGTGCCTTTTTTTCTGTCACATACAATTTAATGCGTTAGAAAGAAATCGAAAAACTGAGACGCACTGAAAGATGATCATGAGAAATACTGTACTTTCAAGAATACTCTGAAAATTTCAGATTGATCGGAGTAAAATTACCAGAGGTACAGAGTGTTGAATATTACTACCTTCGACCCCCTTAGCCGCTGCTTCACGCCAGCACGCTTGAGTGTAGTGAGAAACGTTAAACAACTGTTCGCCTTCTATTTGTAGATTACTCCGCAATTCAAAAAACATATTCCAATGTTCATCACTTTACGATTTGGCAGACAAATAAGAAGATGAAGATGCAGTTGTCAAAACTTTAAACGCATTTTTCTCAAAATTTCTTTTTCAAATGCGGTGGACATTTACTTACTTACTTAAGCCGTCCTCTTGTACCTTACGGTGTCGAGGCGGTGGACATTGTAACTGAAAAACTACTTGACCGATCTACCTGAAATTTTGTATAGATTTTCTTTAGACATTTCGTGAGGTAAAAACGTTGAGATATTTTTCGTTTTGTGCTTATTTTTTGTTCAACAATATTAAATCTGTTGGTTTTCACAAAATTTTTAACAAAAATTTCGTATTTTTGACTTTTGAATGATACCAAAAATTCAAAAATTATTAAAAATAAAAAACTCGACGTTGTTACCTCGTGAAACTCATAAGCTAATTAAATCTTTTTGATTTTTTTGTTTCTTATGATCCAGTGATAAGTTCTGATGTCCACCGCAAAATCCATTTTTTCTTTAGCTGCCTGCCAAAATTTGTCACCAATGACTTATTTTTCAATATTTTGGATTGAATTTTTTCTTAAATATTCTTTGAATTGTACTTGGTATATTCAAAATTGGAAAAAAATTCACAAAAATGTGCTTGATATGTTGATTTCAAACCATACCCCCCCTTAAGTACATGTAATCAGTTTTAAACCAACATAAACATTTATTTTACCATTGTGCGTAACACATTTTGTATGATATTAATATTTTAACGTTATTCAAATTACATGCAAATTCTTGTCAAAGCATATTGTTTAAGTTATTTCTATAAGTAGTATAAAAATTTTGTATTGAACATTTGGAAAACATTTTATGATATAAATATTTTAAGAATATTCAAAGAAGACAGGAATTACAGACTAGTCAAAACAACTTGTTTAGATTATTTCTATACTATAAAGAATTTCTAGTAATTAAACATCATTAGATAAGCATTTAAAATTTACAAATATTAAATAACTACATGCAACTTGTTATAAACAATGACTCATGTAAACAAATTTTCTAATGAAATTAGTCTATATTTGTAGGAATTAAGACCCAAATGAATTTTGCATCCCTTCTCCGGTTTCCGTATTCTGTATTCCTATTCTGGTCAGAGTTTACATAACTTTATAAAGATAAATTAGTAACTATGTGCCAAATATTTAAGACTGCTAAGCAATTATGGCTATAAGAGTGACCGTTTTGGTTTCTTTGTTGATTATGTTTAGATATAGGATCAGTACTACAGTCGAACCCGCTTATTGACCATTCCAGGTCATGTGACTTTCGACACCGTTGCTAAAGGGCAAAAATTGTGTATTTGGTGTTATTTTTGCTATTTTCTCACTTTATTATAAAAAATCTGTGGTTTTAACTACAAAAATTTCAAATATTGGATATAGGACACCCTCGTAGTTGATGCAAAAACCCAGTATAATCAGAAAATCAGTTTTCTTGGCCCATATCGTCGTTCTGTTTACAGTGTATTGTAATTATAGTGATTTAAAACATTTCGGTCTTTAAATGCGGCTGGTATTATAAAAAAACTTACTTTATCTCTTTTACCTTTACTGGAACACTTTCAAACTGAACAAAACGCGGGTATTTTAATCATATTCTTAAGTTTTCTACACTTAACCTAGTTTGTTTACAATATTTTGCTTATCAGTCACTGTCAAATGACGTACCCCTGGAATGGTCTATTAGAATACTGGTTATAGGAATATCACGCTTTAAGGAATAGATAATTGAGGTCCCAAAACGTTTCTACTAGCCATCAATGATCGGTTATTGGAATATCCCAGTTATAGGAATACTTTTGGTTAGCACGAAGGCTCTTACAATTGACCATTCCAGGGTGACGTCATTTGACAGCAACTGGAGGGCAAAGATCTTGTAAACAAACTAGGTTAAGTGTAGAAAACCATTGTTTAATTTAAGAATATGATTAAAATACCAGCGTTTTGTTCAGTTTGAAAGTGTTACAGTAAAGGTAAAAGAGATAAAGTAAGTTTTTTATAATACCAGCCGCATTTAAAGACCGAAATGTTTTAAATCACTATAATCACAATACACTGTAAACAGAACGACGATATGGGCCAAGAAAACTGATTTTCTGATTATACCAAATTTTTGCATCCCCTACAAGGGTGTCCTATATCCAATATTTGAAATTTTTGTAGTTAAAACCACAGATTTTTTATAATAAAACGAGAAAATAGCAAAAATAACACCAAAAACACAATTTTTGCCCCTCATCAAAGGTGTTGAAAGTCACTTGACCTGGAATGGTCAATATGCAGGTTTGACTGTAGTTGAGTAAGAGAATAGGATGTTTACAGTTAGAAATTTATAACAAATAGTATTTTAGTTTTTTTCTATTTGTACTTACCAGTAGTTTTAGGATCCAGAGTACCAGAATGACCTGTTTTATCCACCCGTAAAATTCTTTTAATCCAAGCAACAACTTCATGGCTACTGGGATTACTGGGCTTATCTAAATTAATAAATCCGGATTTTACATACTCTGAGATATCCCTCTTCAAAGGAGAAGCTCCATTTGGCAGTGGTACATAGTGATTAGTTCTTATATTCAAACGATCAAAGTGCTTCAACAAAAGGGGCCAATTTGAGGCATCAAGCTTGGCTGTTTTTTCTGAAGACTCGAGCGCAAAGTCCTTTTCGGTTTGTATTTTGCTTATATCGAGCTGCTTTGACTTTTTCTTTTTAGTTTTTGTGGTATCCTCCATGCTGATGCTTACAGGAAAAACACGTGTTGTTATTTGAGGTTATTTACCACGTTATGGTATTTCTTGCACTAATCTCTTATTTAATGTTTTGTTTTAATACACACAATACTATTTAGTTCCAACACACTTTTAACTGTAGTTCATAATAATTACTTTATTAATAACACAGCAATAAATAATTCAAAACCAATACACCGCTATGTGGTTAGAGATAGGGGGCCACAAACATGAAGCATGAATATGAAGCATGCCACAAGTCACAAGTTGATAAAAAAGCACAAAACAAAATCAGCACAGAGCATAGAAAATTGGAAAATCTCTGTCAGAGATTTGCACATACCCGTGTGAAGATAGCAAACTTTTCTTCCGATCTTCCGAATCGATTTGATCCACATGGATCCACACATAGGCGGAGGAGATTGCATTATAAAAGATATTTATAAGATCGCTTATACTAAAGTAAAATAATGATTACGTTGTTATAGTTTATTTGGACATTTATGTTGAATTTAAAAAACAGTTATATTAAAAGAAACATTAGAAATTATTTAAGAAATTAATTATTTTTAATTTTACAGTCGAAATTTTGGTGGGTGCGCAATCCGCAATCTCTTGTCTAGATATCAACTGGTCATAATTTTCTATACTGTATTACTGGTTGCATAATTAAAAGTAATATTTATACCAATAATCTATAGTTTGTACGTAGCAAATTAGTAATACAACATAACAATACAATAGAAACATATTGTTCAGTATATATAATTAGATAGCGTGTACACGAAGTAATTTTAATGCAACAAATGTCATAAAGACCTTCGTTCATTCCGACTACTCAAGAACTACATTCCGACTACTCAAGAAAAAGAAGAAATTTATTATGACATGACATATGAAGTTGAAAATATGAAAATATTGATCAGCTGTCAAACTGGATTTTATAGTTTTGGTTTTGCAATCATTTCTTGTAAAAATATTTTGATTTTAAATACTTTAATTGTAGAACAAGTGTAGCACACTATTTTTAAATAATGACCACTGCAGCTCGCCCTACATTTGAGCCTGCTAGAGGAGGACAAGGAAGAAATGAGAAAGATCTTAGTGCTATTTCTCGACAATATTCAAGTAGAGATTTACCAGGACACACGAAATTAAAATATAGGTGAGCGAGTAGATGTATATATACTAAGGATTTCCACAGTTCTCGCTGTATTTCTTCACTCCACCGTTCTCTCTGTTTTGCCAGTCCCCTTCCTGTAGATTTCTTCTTTCTATTGTTTGGTTTACTTCATCTTTGAATGATCTTCTGATTCTACTTCTCTTCCTTCTTCCTCTCAGGCTCCACTCTGTTATTCTGTTTATCCAACGTCTTTGTCTGCTCTTCTGATATGTAGGTACCAGGTTAATGTCTTCTGTTTTATGTAGTCATGAGTTCATTACCGTTATTTTCTTAATCTGTGTTATTAAATTTACTCTATCTCTTCTTGTTACTCTGCAGCTTCTCCTTAGGAATTCCATCTCTGTTGCTCTTATTTTGTTTTTGGATTTCCTATTTATTATCCAATTTTCTCACCCCCTGAGTCAGTATACTTCTTGTCATGGTGCTATAATATATTTTTCTTTTTGTTTTTATACTGATATTCTTGACCACAGTACTGGGTTCAATTTTCGTTCAATTCCTAGTCTATTTTTCATATCTTCTTCAGTTGTTTCTTTGTGGATATTATGAAACCTAAATATTTTTACTTGTCTGTTCCTTTGATCTGTATCTATTTCCAGCTATTTTATTTCTGTATTCTCCGTTGTTGTGGGGTATTCAATTTTCTTTAGGTTTATTTCCATTCCCTTCTTTGTATATTCCTGTTCCAGTTTTCTCATTATAAAACTTCTTTATGTGAGATCACTATTTGGTCATCAGCAAAACATATAATGAACTGCACATATTATATTATCTGTTTTGATAGCTACTTTGATATTCTTTTCCTTGTTTTACTGCTTTTATTAATATTCATGGAGCTTCAATGTCTTCCATTGCTTCTCATAGCTTGGGTCTAGGTATCGAGTTATAGGCCTTCTTAGGTTTATATATCATAGTTTTAGATTTCTATGTCATATGTACCTTTTAATAGTCATTTAGTGCCTTTGTACTGTTTGTAAAATGAGTTTATTTCCAGGGAACATGGACAAGGAACTGTTGATGAAAACAGAACTAGAGATTTCAGAAAAGAACTTGATGACCGTGAAAAAGACAAGAGATCTACAGGCAGGGGTGGTGATCACGCCAAACGATTAAAAATTGACCAGGTTCCAGCTGCTAGTTTGGATGCAGATGATCCTCTAGAAGAAGATGACTCAGATTCAGATGATGACAATGACGATACCGAAGCTCTCCTAGCAGAACTTAACAAAATCAAACAAGAAAGAGCTCACGAAATGGCAAAGAAAGAAGTGGAAAAGAGACATGAGGAAGAGAGGATAAGAATGGAGAATATCTTAAGTGGAAATCCTTTATTGGTGCATTATTCGTCAGGTTCAAATAAAACGGACCATAAGGTGAAGAGAAGATGGGACGATGATGTTGTGTTTAAAAACTGTGCTAAATCTGAACCACAAAAAGAAGCCAATGTCTTTATTAATGATTCTTTAAGGTCCGAGTTTCATAAAAAGTTCATGGAAAAGTATGTCAAATAATTTTTGTACATCTAGTTTTAGTACTTTATCTGTAAAATAAATCATTAACATCAACATTTTTGTACAGCTGGTTCCTAAAAAAACTGATACGACTCTTAGTAAGATTTGATTATTTTGAGCAGTGTATTTGATTGGTCTGGTATTATATTATATGTATTATGACAGACAAATAATAAAATAAAGAAACAAACAACCATAGGCGTAACCAGGGGGGGTTTTGGGGGTTGTAACCCCCCCCCCCATTGGGATGTACTTTGAGCTCTATACGCTTAACACCATAGCCCTCAGAGACCTTCCAGTAGTTGTAACCCCCCCCTTTCAGGTAGTTGTAACCCCCCCCCCCTTAGGATCATCCTGGTTACGCCTATGCAAACAACTGATTAATATTTTAATTCATATATTAAAATAATATAAATATCAACATCATATTAAAAGGATTCCCTTCTAATCTCTCAAAAAGCGTATGATATTCATGAGCAGTAGATATTTTTGGCCTTCCAGAACCTTGCTCTCTTTCGAGAGTTTCTTGTTTTCTCCATCTTTTATTAATCTTAAAAACTGTTGTTTTGCTTACGTTAAAATTATTCGCTACAGTAGATAGTGACTAACCATCTTCTAATTTCGTTACAATTCTTGCTTTTAGTTCTTTGCTAGCATGTGGAGCCAATTTTTGAGGTTGAACAAAATAATTTATCTGACAAATTTTAAGATTTAGCAGTGACAGTGACAGTATGTAAATATAAGTACACCTGGTTCCAAAAAAAACTGATACGACTCTTGAAGCGTATTTTGTAGAAAATTGAGGAGTGTATTTTGAAGGATAAATACTAAATATTTACATACTGTCAATGTCACTGCCAAATCTTAAAATTTGTCAGATAGCTTATTCTGTTCCACGGTTATTAGACTTTATTATAAATCTTTATTATTAGGAATACTTTCTCCGCAGCTGAGGGTATCTTATCAACTGTATTGTTTTTAAACAATAGATGATAAAATAAAAATATTGACAGTTCAAAAATGTGAACATTATTGCATTGTGTGTGGCCTAAGTTTGGGCTGAAAACTGAAATGTATTACATTTTTACAAAATTTTGGAATATGTTTAATTATGTAGACCAATTTTAACAGTTGTTTTCAATACTCTACAAATAGTTTCTAATGTCTTTTGATGTCAAATAATTAGGGAGCTGGAATTCAACAGTTTAGAATTTTACATTGAGTTAATGCAAAATTGTGACGCATGTCAAAATTCTCAATGTATTTTAATTGTAGGTATTCATTTTTTCGAATCCTGAGAAAACTAATAAATATTTATGAAAAATTTAAGCTCCGAATGAAAGACTATATTATTACCGAGGGCTGAAAGTCCCTGAAAACTTCTATAATATTTATTTTAATAAGTTACAGGGCTGAAAATAAAAGAGAAGTGTGATATTTAATTTCAAATATTTCATTCAATAGAAACTGATTGTTTATTCTAAGGGGCTTTCCGCCCTCGGTAATAATGTAATCTTTCATCCTGCGTTTAAATTTTTCTAAAATACTTATTAGTTTTTTCATGATTCGAAAAAAATCATATTACGATTCAAATGACAGTACTCTCGTAACGTAATCCACGTTTGTTGTGTATTTGTTGTATAATTTGTTGTATAATCCACGTTTACAATAATTATGTGATCTATTTGATGTAAAAACTATCATTTATAATATACTCTTTATAAAATACAGGAATTCAAAATAATATAAACATTTAGACCTTAATAATTAGTACAATTTATGAATTAACATAATATGTAATCAGTTGCTTATTGTTTGTTTATTTTATTATTTGTCTGTCATAATAAATATAATGTCAGATCAATCAAATACACTGCTCAACATGATCAAATCTTACTAAGAGTCGTATCAGTTTTTTTAGGAACCGGCTGTACCTATTTGTCATTCAAAATACACTGCTCAATTTTTTACAAAATACCCATTAAGAGTAGTATCAGTTTTTTTTTGGAACCAGCTGTATATCACTTAAATCATTGTTGATTGTAAACAATTTCTATAAAAATATAATTGGGAAAATGAAACATAGTTAAATCTATTTCTTGATCATTTAAACTTTAAACTATTGTTTTTAGATAGCATTTGATATTAAACTAAACAAGAAATTCATTTGTTTATTTTGAACAAAAACAGTAGGTATGTAGAGGAACAAGAATAGGTAGAGGATTCATTGGATTCTTGCTTTGTATATTTATGGAGGATAAAACAATAAAAGTGTACTCACCCCAACAAGGTCCAAAATTAAAGAAAAGCATTGTTGAAACAAAAATATATTAGCTGACATAAAACTTCAACCATAGACAGACAAATTCAACCCAATAAACTTACTAGTTAAAGTTGATTCGTTAATCAGAGACACAACTGTCTAGTGACGTTGGTAATTTATTTTTTGGGAAGTTAGGTTGCTAGAGGTGACTGGAAATTACTACACAACCAAACATACCTGCTCATAGCCAATATTATTAATAGTAAACAGACATAAACATAAACCTTACCCCAATCAAAAATTATTTATTTACACCATTAATATGTAATGTATTGATAACAAATGAGAAAATTATTTATTGTACAAAAGAAAAATATTTTGTAGAAATAATTTTTTTAATGGAATATTAAGTTGATTTGAGCAGTTAATAGTGTGAGGTTGGAATATTTGTGTTGTAATTTTTTGTAAAAAAGAATTCAGTATAGGAAAATTAAGAAAATTTTAATGTGGCAGAATAATAATTTCACTGGTACTGCACAGCAAAAAACATTTTTGGTAATATTTGCTATATAAGGCTAGCATATTTTGTAGCTTACTAAGCAGCTTTTACAAATGTGTTTATGCATTTATCTTGTTAGCACTACAGGAAGTTGAACATGCGATACAAACTCGACCAGAAGGTATACTGAAAGAATTACTATAACACAGCCCACATGTGTTACTGTACTGTAATGTAAAGGACATATTAACAACATTTACAAAACGGGATAGAAAGCATTGTTTAAACTAGGTCTTAAGATAAGTGTCTTAAAATTCACTCTCAAGACAGTCAAAATAATTAAAAATTAAATTGAGAAAGAGATGACAGATATAGAAGAACAAAACGTGCAGACAGATCCTGTAAGGAAAGCTCTAAACCAGGTTATTGAGAAAAGATTATCCCACAACCTTTCAACTCGTACAGTCTTTATAGATCTGAGACAGGCATACAATAGTGTACCACTTTCAATGCTCTGGTAGCAATGGAAAATAAGGAATAAAGAATAAAGGCAGTACAATAGCTTTACGAAAATTTGAGTGATCATTAAAACTGGAAACAAATTACCTAGAGAAATTCCTATTAGTAACGGTTAAACCATAAGGCTGTTACATAGCATCTACACTCTTCAAATTGAAAATATATCTGAATCAGGCGCTCTCATCAGTGTGGAGATGATAGTGATGCAATATGGGCATTCCAAACAAAGACGAGAGATTGTATATGATATACTTGACTGATGAGGAAGTCATTCTAGCTGAAGACGGAGTGATGTGAACTGTACTTACTTATTCCTCTTCACTCCATGCGGAGCATAGGGCGTCAACTGTCTGCTTCCATTCTGTCCTATCCTTTGCACTAATCTTTATTTCTGCCCAGGTTTTCCCAATAGCATTAATTTCTTTGTCCACACTTCTTTTCCACGTTTCTACGGGTCTACCTGGTCTTCTCTTGCCATGTGGTGTGTATTTTAGGGCTTATCTCGCTATGTCTGTATCAGGTCTTCTTAGTGTGATCTTCTTAGTGATGTGAACTGTACGCTTTGAAAATTCCAATGCGTCTCGGAACTTCTGCTATGCAACTGTCACCGTTAAGCCGGCCACTCACGGTACTGCAATGTCGTTCAATTTTGTCGAATTCTACTAATTGACAAAAATTTTTACCGTTTGTGACCGTGCATCCAACAAAATCGCACAATTTGACCACAGAGAAACTGCTACAGTACCTACTGCAGGACGATTTTGTCGAACGACACCGCAGTATCCTGAGTGGCCGGCTTTAGTTTAGTTATACTATAGATCAAGGGCGGATCCAGGACCGATTTTCGGGAGGGGCCATAAACTTATTTTGGGGAGAAGTACCAGATGTACGGGGGGTAATTTTTAAAAATTAGGATTACAATGGTGAGTTTTAAGTCACTTCTCACACACTTTGAGAAGTGCCTTAAAACTCACCATTCCTGCCATAGTACCGATTCCTACACATTTCTTCGGATCCAAGTGCAGTTCTTTCAACAAGTTTAATACTATTTTTTTCAATGCTTCTCCTGCCAGGCCTTGTTATTTCCCTCTTTCTTGATTTTCACTAATTGGATATTGGATGAAGATGCTGTGGATAGGTGCTATTTAAGAGTCTTATCTCCTGATGCGATTTTAAACCTGAACACTGTGGTGCTAAGGCAAAACTCGATATGCCAACAAACGTGATTTTGCAGCAGATAAGTTTAAAAGTTCGCGATGTTGTAATAGTGGACATATCGGAAACAATTTTATTATCTACTGGTTACATGGATGCGTTTAGCCATGTAGGGTTTAGTCATCATATTCTTCATCACTCAATGTACATATTAGCATTAAAAACGAAAAATCGATCATTTTTGACATATCGGGTTTTGCCTTAGTACCACAGCAATTCTCCTCATTCCTAGGTCCAGCAACTTCGTCCAGAAGCATAAGGAAATCATCACGATGGTCTCTTAGAGGAATATTTTGTCGACCTAAGAACACTATAGACCCTACTTTATTTTTTGTTTCTGTTTAGACCTCTGAGAGTCTATCTGGTTAATAACTGACTTTTGAGGGTTGCGATAACTTTTTAGAAAATCCAGCTCAACCTGAACGCACTCCTTGTGGTATGATGTTTTTTCATGGGTTTATATGACTCCGTCTTTGCCCATGAGTTTGGCGAAAGATGTTAAAAGGTTTCGTGACAAGGCTTTGGGTTGTCATCCCGTTATTGTGACCATATTTTTATCACAAAAATGAAACGCAATATTTGTAAAACAATTCCTTTTGACTGTGCGAAAATACCAACCAACTCCTTTGTTCTAAGTGCTAGTGACCCAAGTAACGCTTCTTTTTTATTCTTTGTGTGTATAGAATATGGAAATTTATACGATTTTGATGGCTGTCAAGATCGTTCTAACAATTGGCACTCTGTAAAATTATCAACATTTTGATTTATAGAAAACCCAAAAGTCATTCTTGAAGCTTCTCCGTTATTTCTTTTTTTTCAATTCTAGTCCAGAAAACGTATTTATCCCCTGTTTTGTACATATATGTGTTTGAAATTAAAAAATTTGAACTGCAAATATTTAAATTTATATTATTCTAAATTCTCGGAGGGGGCCATGGCCCCCTCCCTGGATCCGCCCTTGCTATAGATCCGAGATAGTTGAAGCTGTCTGCTATCTGGTATTCCTGCAAATGGACACCTACTTTGATATAAATCAAAAGATTTAATGCAACACATGATCCAAATCAGCAATGTCAATGAAAAGGGCATAAAAATACATTCTATGAATTTTATATAAAAATAAAAATAATAATTTTATTGCTTTCATTTCAATAAACGAAAAAAATTCCAATCTCTTGTTTATATTTTGAAATCCATCTTGTTTCTAATGAGTGAACGATCTTGGTGTAAACATCATCTTATTTATAGCTTTAGTTTTCTCCTGTTTGAATTATTGTGGTGATAGATTAATAGGCGCATGGAATCAATAATCAATCTCTTACGTGATTCAACGTAAATTTATGAACTGAAATTGTATTAAAAATTAAAGTAGATCGATTGAAAATAATCTAAGAAAATTTCTCCTCGCAATTCTTTTGAGACTATGCAACAGCATTATTTTGGGATATAGTCCTGTCGCCAGGGGGGTACAACGGATTCCTTAATTCAGATGGAATTACTTAAGTTTTTTTTATGTATTTTGACCCGTAGAACACGAATTTTTTGGGTAACAGTTGATCCGGATCTCGATAAGATTGTTATAAACAAAGAACTTGAGGAATCACAGAACAGCGATTTTTCGCAAAAAAAACATTTTTCTGTATTTTTTGGGTCATTCTAAGCAAAAAATGTTTTTACAATTTGTTTTCGTAGGTTGCATAGTTTTCGACATAAACACGGTTGAACTTTCAATAAATCGAAAATTTGCAATTTTTGAACCCGAATAACTTTTGATTAAAAAATAAAATAGCAATTCTGCTTACCGCATTTGACAGTTCAAGTCAAATTCTGTCGGTTTTGATTATTTTCATTGCTAAAAATTAATTTTTTTATTTTTAAACAAAGCTTTAAACACATAGTGCTTGAATGATGTTTTCAATGCATTTTTTCATTTAAAATCGAACGAGTAGGCGCTCATATGTGTTTATAGCTTTGTTTAACAATAAACAAATTAATTTTTAGCAATGCAAATAATCAAAGCCGATAGAATTTGACTTGAACTTTCAAACGTAACAAGCAGAATTGCCATTTTATTTTTTAATCAAAAGTTATTCGGGTTCAAAAATTGCAATTTTTTGAAAGTTCAACCGCGTTTATCTCGAAAATTATGCATCCTACGAAAAAAATATTTTTTGCTTAGAATCACCCAAATATACAAAAAGATGTTTTGTTTTGCGAGAAATCGCTGTTATGTAATTCCTCAAGTTCTTTGTCTATAACAATCTTATCGACATCCGGATCAACTGTTACCCAAAAAATTCGTGTTCTACGGGTCAAAATACATAAAAAAAAAACTTGGGCAAGTCCATCTGAATTAAGGAGGCCGTTGTACCCCCCTGGCGACAGGACTAATATAATTGCAAAAAAATGTAAAAATATAGATAGCTTATTAATGACCTTCAGAAAAACAAAAAAATAAAAAATGAATACTAGTATCAGTATCTACATATATTATTCAGGAGAAAGCGACCCAGAACATCAATATCAAACGGCTATATTATTTTATTATTATCGGCTATAACAGATTTCATCCCTGTAAATGATGTAGCTATATATATACACTTGGAAATCACCTCCATATATAAGACAGAATTTGTTAGGAATCAAATTGACTTTATTTTGCTCGATAACAACTTTAAGAAGTACCTACGTATAGTCGAAACGAAAATCGGTCAGGATGCGCACAAAGCAGCGGTATCAATGTTTGGCATAGGAAATTCGATACGTTTAAGAAATTCCAGAAAGCGCTTAAAGATAAGATATTTTAACATCCCATTAACCTCACAAATCGATAATTTTGTTACTTACCGTAAATATTTTATATTAGTACGTACAGTTAAAATAATTACACGATAACTATTACGCAAGAGAAATTAAATGTTTTTCACCATAGGCGTAACTAGGGGAGGTTTTTGGGGGTTATACCCCCCCCCCCATTGGGATGTACAGCTGGTTCCAAAAAAACTGATACGACTCTTAAAGCGTATTTTGTAGAAAATTGAGCAGTGTACTTTCTTCTTCTTTTTGTTTTTGGTCTCGCTGCAAGGCAATTACCAGCACGATTTATAGGCGATCTTGATGTATTCTGGCTCTAAGCCATATCAAAATCGCTGACTCTGTTCTTGTAAAAAGCTTTTGATGAGGTGTGATATAGGTAATGAATATGGGTTTAATTATATTTAATTTATTATATTTTGAAGGATAAATACTTATTATTTACATACTGTCACTGTCACTGCCAAATCTTAAAATTTGTCAGATAACTTCAACCTCAAAAAATGGCTGTTTGTTTGTTTATTTTATTATTTGTCTGTCATAATAAATATAATGTCAGACCAATCATACACTACTCAAAATGATCAAATCTTACTCGTATCAGTTTTTTTAGGAACCAGCTGTACTTTGAGCTCTATACGCTTAACACCATACCCCTCAAAGACCTTCCAGTAGTTGTAACCCCCCTTAGGATCATCCTGGTTACGCCTATGTTTTTCACCAAAACGAAACGAATCGAATTCAAAATTATTTTGCACATCATATTGGAAACATTATATTTGGTTAAAACATCTCCTTTTTGTTGGTAAAAAAATAGATTAATTTGTCTGGACTAAATTGCTATTCTATTGATATCCTGAAGACCTGGTATTCACACAATGTTGCCATAGGTACTGAATTTTGTTATAACGGTTTAAATTTTCTAGTCGATTTGCGAGGATCTACTTTGGACATTCATAGCGACCACAATCCAGTTATAATCGATGTTAGACTAATAATATTTCTGAAACTGGAAAGTAAAAAAATGACACGAAAAATAGGTATTCCACAAGCTCACAACTGAACAATCCCGAAAGGAAAAAGAAATAAGTATCAATGCTGAGAAATAAATAGAAACGATAGCCAACTTTATACAGGACTGCTCTAAAAACGAAAATAACAAATATACAAGAAGAAGACATCGGGTTCACGAAAAGCTATAGAAAACAAGAATGTATAACACAAGAGATTATGGACGTAAGACGAAAATATAAAACAAAACCAATAGAATACAAATGAATCAATAATGTCATTGGAAAAAAGTGCAGAGAAGCTAAAGAAAACTGAATGTCAACAAAATGCCTAGAAATTTAACAACTTCAGGAAAGATACGACTCCTTTAAAGCCGCGTCCCACCATCAAATAATTTGATCAGTTTGAGCAAACTCCGGAAGTACGTCAAAGTGACGTCACAATTGCAGTTTTTTTTAAATTCTAAAAATCTGTGCTCTCACTATCAGTCTAGTTTGATCAAATTTTTTGTATTGAGTTGTCTAACTTGTTTGTACTTTATTTAAAATTAAAATTTTTCATTATTATCCCCAATGAACACTCAGGATGTGACGTCACTAACTGTCACTTTTAGTTTGCTCAAACCAGTTTGATCAAATTATTTGATGGTGGGACGCGGCCTTTAATGTCCATGAAAAAGTGAAAGAAATGACAGGTAGACAGAAAGAGACAAGAAACGATATTAAGAAATATAGTAATGACGAAATAATTATTGGTAAAGACAAACTGGAAATATGGAAGAAATTATTCACGCAGTAAAAGCTCAGAAAAGCGGAAAAACCATACCGGCCCGGACAATATAAATGTCGAAATAGTTAAATTAATTGCAGACAACAAAAGTTAAAGCCGATAACAGCGCTATTCACTAAAATATAATATGAATATATAGTACCAGAGTGGCTACAATTAACATTCGTAACATTACCAAAAACCTAATTCCTCACAATGCGATGACTATCGAATATTAAGCTTGATGTCTCATGTCTCATAACTTAAAAGTTTCCTCAGATTCATCCATTAACTAATTTACAAGAAGTGTTAGTTTGAGATGAGTGAGGCTATCAATTCGGATTTTGAAACGGATTGTGAACACGAGCAGCTCTTTTGCCTTAATGTGTTAACATAACGATGCAGATACATGAATGTAGATGTATATGCAACATTTATTGATTATCGAAAAGCATTTGACTGCGTTAACCATCAAAAGATGAACAAAATTCTGAGAACAACTGGAATTGACGAACAAGACTTGCGAATTATCTCGGAAATAGATTGGCATCGCTATTATAAACTGTAGGTACCTATTCAGAATCTACACCTATTCTATATATATATATATATATATATATATATATATATATATATATAGGGTGAGGCAGATAACTGGCCTATTAGAAATATCTCGAGAACTAAAGGCAACAGAATCATGAAAATTGGAATAAAGGGGTTTTATAGGATGATCTATTAAATGAAAATATATTCATCTCTTTGCAACTTCCGGTATTATAACTTCGTTTTTTTAAATGGGGCACCCTGTATTGGGACCGTGCAAGTTCGGCAAAGCGACCTCTATTTCTACGCTCTGTACTTTTATTCGCACTTTTAATTATATTGGCCAATTATATTAGTCCTGGTTGCTGGATAATTGTCAAGGCCATAGTCCAAAAAAATAATAAGAAGAAAAAATAAGATGCAGGTTATGTTATGCAAACGTAAACAATTGTATGTAGTAAATAAAATTAGTTATTAAAATGCAGTACTGCAAGCAAAATACAATTAATTAAATTTACCTTTATATAATAATTGCATATCATATCAATATTGTGGAGTAATGTATAATTTTTCTGCTTCAATGACAGAAGGTATGAAATATACGTCAATTTGACAATTTCAATTGACAATTTGAATTATTTAAGATAGTTGCAATATTTCTCCGCGACTCGCGCACGGTCGTTTCTCGTTTCCCTTCCAAGTACTTGCACACTGCGAATATTTTTATATTTTTGGATTCTCTTCGATGTCTTCTTTCTTAAAATATGAGGTTTTGTAATATTTTACAGGGTATTTGAAAAGGTAATTACGTTTTTTTTTATTAATTTCGTAGCAATATTCACACCCTGTAGAATTATAGTAGTTTGACATCTAAACCTCTACTTACGTTCAAATGATTTTTAATATACTCTACTATTGTTATGGTAGGGGAGCAAAGTATGCTAAATGTGCAGTCACTCGAGCGTTATGGGGACCTATTGGGTTGTGAAGAGTAGGTCCTAAAACCAAAAAAAGTTAAGTAAAATTTTCCATTTTAGTGGGCGCTTGCCATTTTTTAATTTAATTTTCCTTTTCCAATAATCGTTTTTTCCGATTATAACGCCATCTATCCATAATTCGAAAAAATGTTTCGAATAAAAGTTACTTATTTTTACGTAAGGAATCCAAATCTGCAATAAAAAATGGGGGCTTCTATTTAAGATTTTAAAGTAACCCCCCACCCCACCTCCTTGGGGAGTCGTGTTTGGGGCCATTCGATAGATTTTTTAAAAGTATCGAATAAGTGTATTTTACAGTTTTTCGATCTGATGTTCATTTCGCAAAATATCGCGGGATTCGTATTTAAAATATTAAATTTACCCCCCACCCGTCTCGGTGGGAAGTCGTGTTTGGTATCATTCGATAGATTTTTAAAATATATTGAGCACATATTTTTTAGTTTTTCGATCTGTCATTTATTTCGCGACATTTTCGCTTATTTCTTGTGAAACTTTGGGACTCACCCATTTCCTCACCCTCTGCTCAAATCGTCAGATTTTTGAAATATACACTCTTTTGCATGTACTTAACTTACCTTATCTTAATCTGACAATTTCGAGTATTTTTAAGGGTAGATTTTTTTTTTCGGGCCCCCCTTAACGAACTCCCCTGTGTTAAGAGCCAATATATGGTAGAGGTTCATCTGCAGGGTACCAGGTTTCTCCCATATGCTAATCTGACGCGCTCGAGTAACTGCAAAAATCCCCGCTTGGGCTCCCCTACCATTAAGAATCATTAGTATAGCTAAATTTTTAATTTTAGTATACAGGGTTGATCGAAACTCGGAATGAGTATTTTCTGAGTTTTCTTAAATAGAACACCCTGTATTTTTGTATTGTAGTGAAATGATATTTTATAGAACTTTTTTATTTCTTAAGCATTCCCTATACATAACTGCTCTAATTTGTGGGTTATTGGTGATTCAAGCTAAACATTAATTGCACCAAAAAATACGTAAAATTGTATTAGGTTGGCCGTGAAAATACTCAATCCCAAATAATTTTTCAGAAATAAATACATATTAATCCAGAGTGGTCCTTAAAATTACCAATAATGGTTTAGCTATCAAAATACCTACGTAGTTAAGATTGTTGGTGCGATTAACAACTAAGCAAAAATTAAAGCAGTTAGGTATAGGGAATGCTTAAGAAATAAAAAAGTACCATAAAATATTATTTCATTACAATACTAAAATACAGGGTGTTCCATTTAAGAAAACTCAGAAAATACTCACTCCGAGTTTCGACCAACCCTGTATACTAAAATTAAAAATTTAGCTATACTAATGATTCTTAACAATAGTAGAGTATATTAAAAATCATTTGATCGTAAGTAGAGTTTTAGATGTCAAACTACTACAATTCTACAGGGTGTTAATTTTGCTACGAAATTAATAAAAAAATGTAATTATCTTTTAAAATACCCTGTATAATAATACAAAACTTCATATTTTAAGAAAGGAGACATCGAAGAGAATCCAAAATGTAAAAAGATACAGGGTGTCTCATTAAAAAAAACGAAGTTATAAGCAACTTTCGGTATAACCGGAAGTTGCAAAGAGATGAAAATATTTTCATTTAATAGATCATCCTTCAAAACCCCTTTATTCCAATTTTCATGATTCTGTTGCCTTTAGTTCTCGAGATATTTCTAATAGGCCCTTTATTTGCCTCACCCTGTATATCTATTTATTTATATTTATCTATGGATGATACCCTACCAAACCGTACTAACAGCAAGCAACGTACAAGAACAACAGAATATAATAAAACGTTTCCAAGATTAAACTTCTAGTACAGTGGCGGATCCAAGGGGGGGTGTCACGGGGGTGATGCCCCCCTAGCCGAAAATAAATATCAATTCAATAATCCTAAAAAAAAGAAAAAACGAGATCCGTCAAACAAAAAAAAAATTAGGCACAATCAAAAAATAATTGAAAACCCACTTATCCTAGGGGTAGTAAGACTAAGTGACCTTGCATCAGAGAAAAGTAATTAAATCATCCTCAAGGTCCATGACTCCCCCCCAAAAAATTCTGGATCCGCCACTTATTAAAGGTACCAACAAACGTACCTACTTGTACATTTTTGTTTGCCAAGGAACAAATCATAAAAAACTCAAACAAAAACCACTTCTATGTAATTGGTATATTTATTAAAAATTTTAAAAATCCCAATGGATTGAAAAAATGTGTCCAATTCAGAACGTTTTCGGACCTATCAGTCCATTATCAGTGAATTCGAATACTTGCTAAATAGCCCCAGAACTCAGAACCAAACAATGGTCGAAATTATAATTCAATCTACATTATGTTGTAGTGAAATTGAACAGGCTAAACGCCGATGTTAAAAGATATAACCTCCGAGAACATGGTGAAACTCTACCAGGAAACTTAATCAACCATCTTAGGCCAACGTTGACTACCAATGGTTTTCAACGTTGGGCTAAGATGGTTGATTAAGTTTCCTGGTAGAGTTTACCATGTTCCCGGAGGTTATATCTTTTAACATCGGCGTTTAGCCTGTTCAATTTCACTACAACATAATGTAGATTGAATTATAATTTCAACTATTGTTGGGTTCTGGGGCTATTTAGCAAGTATTCGAATTCACTGATGATGGACTGATAGGTCCGAAAACGTTCTGAATTGGACACATTTTTTCAATCCATTGGGATTTTTAAATTTTTTAATAAATATACCTACCAATTACATAGAAGCGGTTTTTACTTCATGTTTGAGTTTTTTAACTAGAATAGTATACAGCCAACCTAAGGAACTACCCTTTTTAGAACAAATAATAGAACAGGTAACTTCCATAAAATACTTAAGAGCAAATAATATCAACAGCCAGTGTAACCAAACAAATGAAATTCTATCAAGAATCGAACAAACGAGGAAAACACTCATGAACATGAAAACATTTGAAAAACACAAAATGATATAGGTAATAACAAATAGTCTAAAAATAGAATAAATTAGTACGCTTAGCTTAATAAAGTCATTTCTATGATTCACACGAAACGGAATACTTAGAATTCTTGCATAAATTTAATTCATTACACAGAGATATTCAGATACAATAATCGGTGGAGTCGAGTGCAGCAGATACGTCCCTGCATTTATCTTAACAACCTGTTTATATACCTGCCCACATCTTTTTCTTGGCTTAAAAGTACGCTTTAGAAATTTTGTACCGATTTGTGGTTTGTGGAATGTCTGTTGCAGTATGTGCACTCAAGAAATTTAGTGAGTTAAATCGTGTTTAGTGCCTTGCATCGCGAATAATTAGTGTTTGTTTACATTATTTTCTTATCAAAATCGCGTGGGCTGTGAGTAAACAAAACAACTTCGACAACATGCAGTCTGTCTTGGCTTGTTTACTGTTTTTTACGTTTTGGAGTTTCTCATCATGCTCGCGGTCTGGGATTTATATCGATAATGGTTTTGATCAAACGGCTATAGAGAGGACGATGACCAGAGATGAAAAAAGGGAAATGGAATTGGAGATTTTGAGTCTCTTGGGCTTGCCTAAGAGACCAAGGACAATAAGTAAGAATCCGCTGAAGAGGTCAGCTCCGAGGTTCTTGTTGGATATTTACAAGACGTTGATGGATGCGGACAACGAAGATGATCAAAGGGCCAAGAGGAGTGTTGATGTTTATTTGAGTGGCGAAGAACAAAACCAAATTGATGAGAGCGATATCATTATGACTTTTGAAAGTGCAAGTAGGTAGTACTCTTTAACTCTTTGAATATACACAGAATATTATTTGTAATATTTATTATAGGTCTTTTTCGACCATAACTTTGCAATTTAAACATGATACTATAAATAACTTTATTTATAGTAAATATCATGCAATTTAAAGTGGAAGAATACTTATGCATAATACAGTATTTTTGACAGGTCCTTTGTCCAACAATACCAGAGGTTCCCAAACTTTTTTCTCTCTCCTAGATTAGGTTGACCAAATACCAATTAATCATAAACTTGAAAAAACGGGACAGATCCAAGGAGGGTTTGGGGGCGTTACCCTCCAGCTAAAGGGGGGCCTGAGGGGCCACCATCGAGATGTAATCATTGAAACATGCTCTTTTTAGTTAATCCTACAAGACAAGGTTGCAGAAAGGGTATCCACTCCCATCTTGTTCCTTTCCTCAGTCGATTGAATGTTCATAAGGGAAAATATTCTTTCAGTATTACCAAATACTATTGACTGTAATACATCCAACTCCCACAGAAATCTGGAAGCACGTTGCTGCTAGTGCGCTAGCGCCACTGTCGGCTTGAAGTGAAACTACGTTTTGAAAATGTAAAATTTGACGTAAACATTCAAATTTAATTTTATAAATTTTTGAATAACGAGCTAATTTTGCTAAATTAAATTAAAATAAAAATAGTTCAAACACTTATTCAAAAACAATAATAAAGCAATTTTATAAATGTAAGGTTAGATTGCTCTGGTTATCACCGCACACCACTAGATGGCGCTATATTGTTTGCTTCCTCAAATGTAATGGGAAATGTCAAGAGTTTTATGTATGTATGGGACCATTTAAGTATTACATAACGCAGGTTGGGGGTAGGGGTCAAAAATCTTCAAAAATTGCGTTATGCAATTCGCTCCGAGCGTTAACAAAGTGTCAAAGCAAAATCGACCGACCTGCTCATGGTGGCGGTTTTTTGAAATTTTATAAGGACGCTTTGTGTATGTTTAAATGAGACATTTAAAAAAATGTCGTGTCACGCTAGTGATATTATGTATTAATATAAACAGAAAATAAAAACGCACTATAAATTCTTCACTTTCCAATATTGATTATCAGTTTGATTTTGTATGCATAACCTCACTATCGCAGTTTATGTCAATAAATATTTATTAACGAAAAAGAAAATATTTTGTTGCACTATAAATTACAGTATAAATTAATAACTAATGAATTCTAACAATTGTATTCGGTTATTATCACTACAAAATAAAATATTCAAGTTTAACAAAATAATCCCATAAGACTCAATGTTAAAACGTCCTTACAAAATCTGACAGCGTATCACGTGACTGTACGTAGAGGGGAGACGCACGGAGCCAATAGTTAAACACCCATTAGAGTGTGTTAAATATGGGGGGGGGGGGTCAAAAATCGCGTTACATAATACTTGAACGCTCCCTATTACAGTCGATAGTATTTGGAATTACCATTATGGGCAGGGATCTGGGTAAATCTATGTCTACGAATCAATCTTGTCTTGTATCATGATTACATTGTCAGGGCTTTCTAAGATGGGTACCAAGTGGACTCAATTTATACTGATTTCTCGAAGGCCTTTGACACAGTGATCCATTCTTTACTCATCTTTAAATGAAGATGTATTGGTTTTCCTGAATGGTTTCTTTCATGGTTGAGTAGTTATCTTGATGAAAGAGTTCAGTTTGTTTTTATAAAGGGTTCACTTTCGATTCCTATCTTGGTCAGTTCAGGGGTCCCACAAGGCTCACATGTGGGTCCTCTTCTCTTTAACTTGTTTATTAATCATATTTCTGAGGTAATAAAAGTTTGTCAGTTTTTGCTATTTGCCGATGACCTTAAGCTATACAGTAGAACTCCAATTATCCGGATTAATTGGGACCTGACCGGATCCGGATAATCAAAAATCTGGATAATTGGATTTTTCTCGAAAAAGGCCTTTCCCGGTAAAGAAACGTAATTACAGCAAAACACAATGGAGAACATATACGGTATTTATTATGAAAAACAATACAGTATACACAACAATCTGTAAATGACAAAGTTTACATTACGTAATATTGACACACAATACTGAATCACAGTAAAATGAATTATTTTTTTACAAACTTGATTTTTTCTATTTCTCAATCTGATCCGGATAATTGGCGATCCGGATAATTGGAGTCAGGATAATTGGAGTTCTACTGTATTTCAAAGTTTAAAATCTGTCTGATTGTATAAGGATCCAGGAAGACTTGACTTCTCTATACAATTGGTCTCTTTCCAATTGTCTCCAGTTAAATAAAGATAAGTGTTTTGTTATATCCCTTAGTAAATCTAAAAATAATGTGTTTGACTATCACATTAATACAAGCGTTCTATCAAGAGTGACTGAAATAAAAGATTTGGGGGTGTTAATTTCCTTGTCATTTATCCCACACATTAACAATTTGTCAAATAAAGCATACCGTAATCTAGGTTTTATCACAAGAAACTCTCGAGATCTTTCCGTACCTACATATAGAATGTTATATCTTCTTTCGTCCGTAGCATCCTGTCTTATGCTTCTATAGTATGGTCACCATACTATTTTAACCATATTTATGCCCTTGAAAAAATTCAAAATAAGTTTCTCCGGATTTGTGCTTATAGATTAAACTTAAAGAACATGTCTTCCGTGGAATTAAGGTCAAGATGAGAATCGAAGATGAGTGACCTTTACCTTGGAGTCTTCATTTCATTTGATTTTAATTGTCAGAGATTTTCATTTTAATAATATTTTCAGGAAATTTAATTTACTTAAATTATAATCATTTGTTTAACAATATTTATTAATTATTTAATACTTAGTTTAGTATTTGTGTTATGGTTAGCATACTTTATTTTTGTTATTTGTAAAAATGGGGGCATCCCGTAATAAATAAATAAATAAATAGATATATCTTCAAAAATTCAAAGTGCTGTTCTGGCTTGGTATGCATTTTAAAAAAACAAACTTATTTTTTGTGACACTGAGGTGGTTTTTTTATCTTTATTGAACCATTCTTTAATTTACTTATAAAATCCATTAATGGTGCCAGTTCATCAAATACCAAAGTTTCATTTTATATCAATGCTTTTTTAATTGAAGTATCAAAATAGTTTGTTCAATTGTTATAAACTGGGGATATCCTTTAAAAGCATCCATTTAAATTTTGAAAAAAAAGACAACAGTACCTACATTCCATGTTTCAAGATACTGTCCGCAGTTTTCATGCAGGGTTGGCAAAAACCAAGGTTTTTCGAAAAAATCAAAAAAACCAGGTTCTTTGGTTTAAACCAGGTTTATTTGGTTTAAACTAGTATAGTATAGTTGATCCAAAAGATGGCATAACCCAGACATCCAAAGTGAAAGTTATCCTCCACCACCAAATTGTTCTGTATGGTCCACACAATGTCCAGAAAAAAGTCACACCATTTTGAGCGTCGGGTTTGTGGGGGGAGAGGGGGGAGAAATCGGTAATTTCGTAGTTTTTTAAGTTTTTCGCCAATATTTCTAAAACTATGCGGTTTAGTATGAACAACCCTCTATACAAAATTGTTCTACATTAAATTTGAAATAAAAAAGGTCCTATGCATAATCTTTCTAAAATGAATGGTTCCAAAGTTACGGAGGTAGTATAGTATAACTGGTCCAAAAAAAGGCCTAACCCAAACATCCAAAGTAAAAGTTTTCCTCCAACACCAAAATGTTCTATATGGTCCACATATTGTTCAGTAAAAAGTTACACCATTTTGAGCGTTCGGTTTGGGAGGGAGATGAGAGAGAAGCCGGTAAATTAGTAGTTTTTTTAAGTTTTTCATCAATATTTCTAAAACTATGCTTTAGCGTAAACAATTTTATATACAAAAATGTTCTACATGAAATTTAAAACAAAAAATGTTGTATACATAATTGTTCTAAATCAACGGTTCCAGAGTTACGGAGGGTGAAAAGTCAAGGTTTTCGATACTTTTTATATTTTTTGGGCAATATTTATGATATAACTATACCAGACATCCAAAGTGAAAGTTATCCTCCAACACCAAATTGTTCTATATGGTCCACATAATGTTTAGAAAAAAGTCACACCATTTTGAGCGTCGGGTTTGGGGGGGAGAGGGGGGAGAAATCGGTAAATATAAAAAGTATCGAAAACCTCCACTTTGCACCCTACGTAACTCTGGAACCGTTGATTTTACAACAATTATGTATAGAACCTTTTTTGTTTTAAATTTTATGTAGAATATTTTTCTATAGAACATTCCTTACGCTAGAGCATAGTTTTAGAAATATTGACGAAAAACTTAAAAAAACTACTAATATACCGACTTCTCCCCAATCTCCCCCCCAAACCGGACGCTCAAAATGGTGTAACTTTTTACTGAACAATATGTGAACCATATAGAACAATTTGGTGTTAAAGGAAAACTTTTACTTTGGATGTCTGGGTTAGGCCTTTTTTTGGACCAATTGTACTATACTACCTCCGTAACTTTGGAACCATTCATTTTAGAAGGGTTATGCATAGGGCCTTTTTTATTTCAAATTTAATGTAGAACAATTTTGTGTAGAAGGTTGTTCATGCTAAACCGATTGACGAAAAACGTAAAAAACTACGAATTTGCAAATTTCTCCCCTCTCTCCCCCCCAAACCCGACGCTCAAAATGGTGTGACTTTTTTCTGAACATTATGTGGACCATATAGAACAATTTGATGTTGGAGGATAACTTTCACTTTGGATGTCTGGGTTTGGGTCTAACTATACCATACTAAACCAGGTTTTTACACATTTATCAATTAAATTTAGATCAAAATAGAATAATTGTTACATGAACAAACCTAAATGTTTGTTTCTGTCCAGTATCTGAGTCTTGGTGGTCAGTTCTATGAGCATTTTTGTTTTTACTGTGGTAGGTCGCTAGCTTCACCCTCGAACCCTCCTCCTTTATCCGGGCTTGGGACCAGCAACCCGCTGCTGAGCTACTCAGTCCACCCAATAGCGGGCAACCAAGAGGATACTGAGAACATCAGAAATGAGAATGTTGAGGTCAATAACTGGGAAAACACTGACAGACAGAATACCGAACGACAGAATAAGAGATCTCTGTAACATACAAGATATAGTACGGTGGGGAAGACAGAGACAACGAGAGGGGAATCAGCATGTGACGAGATTGGACAGCGAGAGAATAGCCCTTATAGCCAGGGATTCAAAGTCAACAGGCAAGAGACCAATAGGAAGGCCCTTTAAAAGGTGGTGAGATAGCTGGCAGTCAACATCACAGCTACGAATACACGCTCATAATCGGTTAAGAACACGCCAAGAGGCCTAATATAAGAAGAAGACAAATCTAAACAAAAATTAAATTGGCCAATATAATTAAAAGTGCTAAAAATGTTGCCAAGCTATGAAACCAGGTGTTGCTCTTCTGAACTTGCATGGTCCCAATAGATTATTTTGCAATAGGGTTACGATTGTTTCACTGAAAACAGTTTAAGTGTATGAATTCCTATAAATAAGTAGTTTTTCATCTTTTATAAAATTGTACATCCTTCTTGCAGATGACCATGTGCCGAATGTAAGACATGAACGAGGTAAAAGACTTTGGTTCAATGCCAGTGATGTGCCAGTAGCAGAAGATGTTGTTGGGGCTGAATTAAGAATATACAAAGGTAATGGAAAGGATATGAAAAATGTAGATGCAGTTTATACTATAACAGTGTATCAACTTATAAAGACAGATGAAGGGTAAGTAATCTTTTTTCATTCTGTAGTCATAGGTGTGGCCAGTTATTTTTTAGTGTGGGTTTAGCGAGCTGAGGGGCTACTTCCATCCCTATGACTTCAAAAAATTCTCTAGGCTCTCCTAATCGACCTGATTTCAATTTTTCAAAGTATGTTTGAGAGTCTTTCTTTATATGAAAAATAAAAATGGTGCTTATTTTGAGCCCAGCATAATTTTGCAAATTTTGCAATTTTTCTTGTGGAATATTAGAGATATTTAATTTTACCACAATGAAAATTGTTCTTTTTGAAAAAATGAACAAAATGGCGTTTGGTAATGTTTGATCCGATTTTTAAAACCGGAGTTATTTCGTGAAAAACAAAAAAAATGAAGAAAAAATTTAATGAAACACAATTATGTATTGCAAAATAGGCATTTGATGGGGATTTTCCAAGTATAACAGCTTTCATACATGCGATTCATTTTCAAAACTCCCTCATTTTAAAGGCAATTGTTTCAGACTTAAAAAAGCTTTGCAAAATTACTTTATCTTTATTAATACTTTATAGGTACATACTTTAAAGTTATGACAATAATTAAACATTAAAAGTTTCACTAAAAGTTGCGAATTAATTTGTTTATAAGAGATTTAAGCCAACTTAAGCCACAAACTTTAAAAATCTGGCTAATGCATGGAAGTTATAGAACAACTCAAAACGAACATTTTAAACTTTGGTAAATGTTTCTATGTTAATTTTTGACCAAGATATGGAGTTTTTAATACCGCTCTCGTGAGGCGTACGGTCAGCTCACAACGAATGCGGGCGCGCGTAAATCAATTTTCAATATCTTAAGCTTTGGCCACACAGGCGATTTTTTACGGTGCGATAATTTACGGCGCCCATTGGTTTGACTACCTCCTCCACCAATTTTAGATGAAATGATTTCATTTGCGCCCATTGGTTTGACTACCTCCTCCACCAATTTTAGATGAAATCATTTCATCTAAAATTGGTGGAGGAGGTAGTCAAACCAATGGGCGCCGTTATTAATTGGCCGTGTGGCCAAAGCTTTAGCGCAAAATTAACATAGACACGTTTACCAAAGCCAAAGAATACATATCTCCCAACCCAAGAACCGACACAAACGGATTATCTATGAACTAAATTTTTATGCGCATGTGTCAGATCGGCCATTTCTCAATTTGTATGAATAGCAAATAATTTTGGTGACATTTGTCTTGTACAGGATCGGCGTTTGTTTTCACAGTTGTTTGTTTGGCTTGGCTTGGCGTTAGTATTTTGTTTTTGTATCAGTTTGTAGCTCATAATATTTTGTATAGACTTATTTTCTATATATATTTTCTTATATAGCCTACAACTATTAATTGTTATTTTCCAACATTTATACAATTTAATTCTTTTTGAGATATCTTGATTATGTGAATTCATTATTTTAAGCTTTTTCATGAACTATAAACTATCGTATAAAAAATTAATTTTGTATTTATTGGGATTTCACAAAGAATTTGAATCTAAAATATCATACAAATTCTCTAACCTTTCTTTGACCTCTACTGTACCAAATGCATCTGCAGGAAGAGCACATAGTCATATTTTATATGTGTTCATTCCACAAGCCACGTGCTGTGTTTAAAAAGTTGAGAATCCAATACTCACAAAAACTTCCATAAAGTACTTTTATCAGCAAACCTAAATTAAATTTAATAAACTATGTTTCATTAAATTGTTTCTGTAGTTTGTATAAAACAATAACTTAGGTCAAATATATAAAACAATTTATGACTGACTACTTGAAATTCAGGATTTTCAGGAGTAACATTATATAATTTAGCTAATTCAAAAAGTTTGATCCAATATCACTTGAAATTGTTTCAACATACAAGTTAATGCTTGATAATTGACAATACACTCTTCATAACAGGTTTACATTCTCTTGATTATACTTGCGTTCCAACAAAAAAAGCTAAAGGCTGCTTTCATATGGAATATAAGCTTCTGACCATAATGATCAAAACGTTTCCATATATATATTAATTAATATATTAATTAAATAATTACTTTTTCTCTTTTCTCGATTGCTTATTAGTTTTTATTGTATACTATATATATTTTTTCAGTTATTACATCTTTATATTTATAGAAATAAAATAGTACAATACTTATTGGTTTTTTATTTATTTACCCCGATATTCGACTTTAAAGGATGTACTGGCTGGTTTTGGCTGGAATGTACGGAATGTTTTGGCTGGTTTCCAAGACAATAAAAATTGAAAATATTGACATTCGATTTTAACATACAGTTTCTTGTTGTTGATCACGAACATTTGTCATCCAAAAAGAATTGGATTCAAATAACGAATATAATGAATTAGGAGATACCTCGACAAACAAGTAATTGGTCCTAGGTTTTCACCCAAAGTAATCGAAAGTAGAACTGGAAGTCGATATTGGAACTCTTCGTGTAACTTTGCGTCGATTGATCTACGATTTTACTAATTTTGTCATCTTGTTTTACATTCATATCATATTTTGAGTGACTTTAAAGCAGTACCTACGGTTGTAACTCTAAAACCGAAGTCCGATGTCAAATTTCTCATCTTTAATACCATCCATGGGTTATAAGCTTTCATTCGACACCTCATTTGTCATTCTATCTGTATTAGTAACTGAGGAGTTGTATTCGCGGTCGGACGGACAGACAGTCATGAAACCAGAAGTATATATTTGTTCTCTTCTTGCGAATGCGCGTCGAATAATATATCACTTGTGCTATTGCGGTGACTTTAAAAGAGTACTTCCGGTCGCATTTCTAAAACCGGAAGTCCTAGGTCAAATTTCCCACCTTTAGTACCATCCATGTATTATGAGCTTTCATTCGACACCTCATTTGTGATACTACCTGGTATAGTGACGGAGGAGTTACATTTCCGGTCGGACGGACAGACAGTCTAGGTCAAATGTCTCACCTTGAGTACCATCCATGGATTATAAGCTTTCATTTGACACCTCATTTGTCATTCTACCTGGTATAGTGACTGAAGGAGTTATATTCGCGGTCGGACGGACAGACAGCCTATTAGGTCACACCAAGTCGTTCAAATTCTCACCAACTTGTTCACACTTTTTCAAAATTGGTGAAGACAACAAATTATATTTTGTATCGTTGTATCAATATAAGCCAAAAAGAATAATTAGTGAATGTCACGCCACTATAATATATTTTATTATTGGTCTTTCAATGCTCAGGATAAAAAAAGGTATTTTATCCATGGTTTTAATCAATATAATTCTCACCATTACTTTGTGTTGTATTTGCAACCTTTTGTAAATCAAAAATAATTCCACCATATTAAGAATGTCAACAAAAGCCGGCCCTGCATGCAACCTTTCTCTCAGTGCAACTAAAATTTTATTGATACACGCCAGAAATGTGCGAGAATTTTCTCAGTGTACTCGCGTGTACACTTGCCAACTCGATACTAAAATTAAGTACATGCTAACAACAAAAGAATCGCCGTCCGTGTCGGTTCTTGTGAGAGATATGTATTCTTTGCCAAAGCTTAAAATGTTCGTTTTGAATTGTTCTATAACTTCCATTAACCAAATTGCCAACGTTTACTGCTCAATTTTGTTTAAAACTCTTATAAACAAACTAATTCGCAATTTTTTAGTGAAATTTTTAATGCTTAATTGTTATAACTTTCTTATTGATAAAGATAAAATAATTTCAAAGTTTTTTTAAGTTAAAACAATTAGCTCTAAAATGAAGGGGTTTTGAAAGTTAATCGCATGTATGAATGCTGAGTTACTCGGAAAAGCCCCATCGAATATGCATAGTTTGCAACTGTTTTTTACGAAATTTGTTATAACTCCGCTTCTAATAATCGCGCGGAATAAAGTTTACAGCAACAAAATATCTGATGGGTTTTCAAGCCTTCGAAAAATCGAATCTACGCACCAAAAAAACTTAAAAAAAAACGTCAAGGTACCGAGAGGACATACAAATGCATACTCAATAGCCCCTGGCTGCTAGACTATATGCCTCTATAGACCAGGGCACATCTGTAAAAATATTAGTACATTTGGATGTTGAGAGGTGACTCATATTTTTTTGCAGCAATTGCTTGAAAATAACTCATATAATAATATTTGAGTTATCCTCCCACTCAAAAAAGTCCGGAACATTGTTTAAATAATCAAAATGTCAAAAAATGAAGGAAAAATTCGATTATTTTCTTCGTTTTTTGATTATAACTTTAAAACTATTAATTTCCGAGAAAAGTTGCACTGACATAAAAGTTGCGTAATCAAATTTCCTACAATAATATAAGATTAGTTAAACATTTTAAAAATTGTTACCCTTGTTGCAAAATAGCAATAACTGCGAAAAAACCACAAAAAAACAAGTATTCGCATTTTACGTATTCAACCATTTATGCTAAACTTAGGACCTTCATATTTCACAGAGAAAAACTTTATGATATAATAAAACAATACTGTAAATTTCATTAAGATCGGTTTAATAGATTTTGCAAAATAAATTTTGAAATCCAGCTTTAGCAAAAAAAAATTCATTTTTTTAAAATGTTGCAGAACTGGAAATCAAGCAGACAGCAAGTTGAATTTTTTTACATAGAAGAATAATGTACCTTTCATTAGCAGTTTGCAAAATTAAAATCGGTTAACTACCACGGCGTCGGGAATTTTTTTATATAAACATTAATTTTTGGTTCTACGCGCAGGACAGCGGATACGTTTGCTCTGATTGGGCATTCATTTCGATATAAATAAATAAATTTTTTTATTGCAACATAAAAACACAGGTACTCTGTCCTTTGAAGTTACACTTTTTTTAGCAAAAACTTTCTTTGTTCATATATTTTAACTTAAAGAATAAAAGTTTATTATTTTTAAACATATGCAATTGTTTAAACAATATTTCATAAACAATAATCAAATTAATTTGATTTTTGAGGAATTAAAATATTAAAATACAGCAAAATATAGAGTAAGAAAATAATATATTAGATAATGATTGGAAGAAATTTTGGTGGAAATCAACTCGTGTGAATCGAACACCGCTGTTCTGCGTGTAGCACCAAAAATTAATGGTTATTTAAAAAAATTCCTGACTCCGGCGCCGTTGTAGTTAACCGATTTTAATTTTCCAAATTGCAAAATAAAAGTACGTGGTTTTTAAATATGTAAAAAAATCAACTTGCTATCTGCTTTATTTTCAGTTCTGCACATATTTTGAAAAAATGAATTTCTTTGCGCAAACTGGATTGCAAAATCTATTGAACTGATCTTGATGAAATTTACAGTATTGTTTTATTATGTCATAAAGTTTTTTTGCGTAAAATATTAAGGTCCCAAGTGCAGCATAAATGGTCGAAAAACGTAAAAGGCGAATATGTACTTGTTTTTTTTTTGTTTTTTTCGCAATTATTGCTATTTTGCAACGAGGTGACAATTTTTAAAATTTTTAACCAATTCTCTATTGTAGGAAATTTAATTACGAAACTTTTATGTCAGTGCAACTTTTATAATCAAAAAACGTAGAAAAAAAATCGAATTTTCCTTCATTTTTTGAGTGCGTGTGTGTGTGTGAAAAAATGGCTTGGATGCGGGTCCGTTAGCCACAGATTTTTATTTTATTTTTACCTCAATTTATTAGTTTTGTTATATTCCCACCTATCTGACTCAAATGACTATATTTGTTTCTTTCAAGTAGTTTATGAGTAATTTAAATATTTCCATTTTATGACAACTTAGTAGATATTCTATACTAATTGGAAAATGAACTTGTGTTTGTCGTAAATTGTAATACAATTGATTTATATATCTCTCGTTAATTTTGCATTCAAAGAAAATATGGTTCAAATCTCTAATCGAAAAATTATCACAAAAACAGACTGATGAATTAACTATTCCTAATTTGTGCAGATGTGCCTCATATTTTCCGTGTCGAGTTTTTAATCTGACGATAGTAGAAATATCTTGCTTTGGCAGGTTATACTTAAATATGTATTCAGGTGGCGGAGCTTCATTTTTTGACATTTTGATTATTTAAACAATGTTCCGGACTCCGGACCTTTTTAAGTGGGAGGATAACTCAATTATTCCAAGCAATTATACAAAATATATTCAAAATTCCAAGCAATTTCTGCAAAAGAATACGAGTCACCTCTCAACGTCCATCTCAAAACAGATGCGCCTTGGACTAGTAGTTTAGGAAAAATATTTTTCCACCTACCTCTACCGAAAGTATACTTTTCCGGACCTGATTGTAGGGAGCAAAGTTGTATTTTTCCTCACTAGGGAGGAAAAGTAAAAGTGACGTCATGGAATTTCATTCATGAAATATAACTTATAGACGCCCTGTACAATCTCTATTTTCTATTACGTAAGTAGCTATACATTTTAACGTTTATTTATAAAACACCCTGTATTTTGCAGAATGGTAAAACACAAGTAAATTGTTATTTTGATTTAACAATGTTTACATTAATAATTTGACTTAAATTTGACAGTTGACAGTTATATTGTACCTACTTGTTAGTTTTAGTTTTAATAAATTTTGTTGGTTAGTTACATAAATAAATTAAGTAAAAATGAAAAAATGACTTGTTATTTGAGGAAGGTGGAAAAACCATATGTATAACATGGGAGTAAAGTGCCTTTTCCTCCCTTGAATGATTACTGCCCTCCGCTACGCGTCGAGCAGTAAACTTCATTCTCGGGAGGAAAAGTAGCACTTTCCTCCCTTGTTATACGAATAGCTATTAATTCCAGTATACATTTTGATAATACATTTTCAAATACACGGCATTAATAAATTTGTTTTAAAGTCGCTTTAATAATTGTGTGTTTTTAATTTTCAGAGACAAAGAATTAGAGTACATATCAGCCACCAACGTCACTGCCGGATTTACAGGATGGATTAGCTTGAACTTAACGAGATGTCTCGCCACGTGGGTGGCATTTCCGAATCTCAACAAAGGCCTTTACCTATCCGTGCATCCAGTCAGCAGGCCAGGTAAAATTACTCGTTTATTTCCAAGAAACAGTTACTTAATTTATAGATCTTTCTTAGAACACCAAATTTATTTTTATTTAATTTAATTTAGATCCAAATGTTTATTATTATACAGTCAAACTTCGCAAGAAAACACTTTTTTGACTAATAATCCTATCATATTTTCATTAAATACACTGACCGGCACAAAATTCCGCCACCCAAAATTTTGAATTAAGTTTGACAATTTATAACTTTATTATTTGTGCTCCGATTTTCAAGATTCTTGCACCAGTTTGTAGGTACATGTATTGATATCGTTTGGTATTATTCCGGTAACAAAAAATTTTTGCTTGCATGGTATTATACAGGGGTGAATGGAAGCGTTGTATTTTCTCCTTACTTAAAAAAATTCTGTGGAAAAATTCAATAAGTGATTTTGTTTCATAGTCGTGTCATATTATCCCGGAGGTATCACTAATATTTTGTTTTTTAAATTATTCGAATATCTCTTTTCTTGTAAGAGCTGTACCATTTTTTGTAAATAAAAACACTGATTGACTCCTAAAATAGAGGTTGGATTGATAAGATTAGAATGGCCTGCATGCAGCCCAGATCTCAATCCTATTGAGCATTTATGGGATGAATTAAAAAAAGCTATTCGGCGTCATCCTAGACCTCCAGAAAATTTGGTACAGTTATGACCCTGGTAGAGGAATATCGGGCTATTACCCAGGCAAGGATTACATATATTTTTCGATGCCAAAGCCAAACAGATTGCGAGCAGTCGTTGCTGCAAGACTTATACATACCCGCTCTTGAGTTTTTTTTTGTTTTGTTGTTAATTTTGTTTTGTTTTGTTAATTTTAGTGCGTTAGATACTTTTAATTAAAAAAACCCTTCAAAACAGTGTTTTTATTCACAGCTCTTACAAAAAAGGAGATATTCAGATAATTAAAAAAACAAAGCCTTAGTGATACCTCTAGGAAAATACAACAGGAGTATGAGACAAAATGAGCCCTCCAATTTTTCCACAGAATTTTTTAAAGTTAGGAGAGAATACAACGCTTCCATTCACCCCCGTATAATGCCATCTAAGCAAAAAAATTTATTACCCGATATAATACCAAACGATGTAAATATATAGCACCCTCAGTGCAAGACTGCAGTAAGTCAAAAGAAGTAAGTTTCGAGATAAAGACGATTTTGTTTATTTTCGTGCTAATATCGGTGAAACGAGACACAAATTTTAAGAAAAATTAACATTTAATTATGATTTTGCATGCTTTTCAGCCTATATTACATTAACCAAAAATAGAAATTTAAATAAAATAATATTAACACAAAAAAATTAGGAATTTCAAAGTTACAACACTTTTGCACGGAAAAAATTGTTAATCACTACACATTTAGTATTAGAATTTCAGTTACAACAGTTTTGCACGGAGAAAATTGTAAAAAGCGTAGACACATTTACTTTTACAGTAAAACCTGTATTACCGGCCACCTGCCAACAACGGCCACCTGTACTAACGGCCAGTTTAAAAATTACCCAAACCAATTATATACAGTATAACCTGTGTTAACGGCCACCTGTCAAAACCGGCCACCTGAACTAGCCGGACAGCTTCAAAGTTCCCCAAACCAAAATTTTTGGACTACAAAACCTGGTATTAGCGGCCACCTTTTAATATCGTCCAATAGTTCTGTCATTTTTAGTGACCGTTATTGACAGGTTTTACTGTATATCTAGACTACCTAAAAAAACTGGCATTACCGGCCACCTTTCTATATCGGCCAATAGTTCTTTCATTTTTAGTGGCCGTTGCTGATAGGTATTCTTCTCGTACATCATCTTGTGCCAAAATATTTTTATAAAAACTATGGTGGGCTTCTGGTATCATACCCGAATTCTTTGGCAAGTTTTCTGAGAATAGATATTTTTGACCTCTCAGTATTGTCAATACACAAGTTTTAAGATAACTGTTTTTCCTTTTAAAATCTTATGGAAAATAAATATAATACAGTAAAACCTGTGTTAACGGCCACCTGTCAAAACCGGCCACCTGAACTAGCCGGCCAGCTTCAAAGTTCCCCAAACCAAAATTTTTGGACTACAAAACCTGGTATTATCGGCCACCTTTTTATATCGGCCAATAGTTCTGTCATTTTTAGTGACCGTTATTGACAGGTTTTACTGTATTACACAAAGGACATAAAATTTACATGAATAGATTGGTCTCGAAAATCTTTGTTTATTGTCTCAGCCGTTAATGGATTACGTAGATGCTCTGTATATTAAAATTATATACCACAGATATAGATATTAAAATAACAAATATCTTACTTTTTTCATTGTTTGTTATCGAATCCGTTGCAATGTTCCGTGCAAAACTGTTGTAACTCTGTTACATTAGAGTTACAACAGTTTTGCACGGAACTTATGTTCAAAAACGCAAAATAGTTAAACTGTTGTTGTTGTAATATTTAGCCCATTAAGCATTTGAAAGTTATTAAAGTTTTACAGGGGATAGATATGCATGTTTACAGTCGAATTCCATGATTACTTCATTTTCATAAAATTTTGAGTTACTGCAGTCTTGCACTGAGGGTGCGATATGTACCTACAAACTGGTGCAAGAATCTTGAAAATCGGAGCACAAATAATAAAGTTATAAATTGTCAAACTTAATCAAAAATTTTGGGTGGCGGAATTTTGTGCCGGTGAGTGTATTTATTGAAATTATAATTTTAAAAATTAAAATAAAATAACTAAAATTAATAAAATAAAAATTTAAACTTAAAATAAATTTAAGTAAATAAATGTTTGAAATAATTATTTTCTTTCTAACATTTTAACTTTCTAACTTTTTCTAATAATTTTTTCAAGTAATCTTTAGACTATTTCTAATAGCGCTATCCCTCTATAGTTTTCGCATTCCGTTTTGTTTTATAGATAGAACAAATAAGAGCGCTATTTTATTATTTCGGCATTGCCTCCGTTTCCCAAATTGCTAAAATCAAGTAGAATATTCTTTTTGTCGGTCTTTCGACGCCTTCCTTAAAAATTTCAACTGGGATACCACTTTCTCCCGCCTTCTTGTTATTTTTTTTCTCCTATTATTTCCTTGACTTCATTCAAAGTTGGTTCTTCTCACATCCCTTCTTCACCTTCTTGCCAATTCTCATTTCCTTCCAGATCCTTTTGTTGGTCTGTATTCAACAGATATTCCAAGTATTCTGCCCATTTGTTTAATTTTTGTTTTTTCTTCATTCTTTGTTTCTGTAATACTTTGTATTATACTTTTTAGTTGCTCTGGATTTCTCAACTACTTGATAGAAATTTTTTACCTCTTTTTTAATATAGTCTTCTGTGTCTTTTTCTAGCTGTTTTCTCTTCTTCTTTCTGCAAATTCTTTTAACTTCTCTTCTTCTAGCCACAGTTTTCGATCATATTTTGAGTATTTTCTATGCCTCTTACATATTTTTGTAGTTTTACCCTATTTCGTCTTGCTAAAGACTTCATACATTCTTCATTGAACCAGTCTTGACGTCTCTTTATATGCACCGTTCCTATACACTTTTCCACTGCTTCTGACATGGCTGTCTGCATGGTCTGCCATTCTTATTCTATTTCCTGTTTGATTGGATTGTCCAGCCTTCATTTTATTATAATATTAATATTTTTAGGCCATGAAGTCAGACCAGAAGACATTGGAGTAGTGACGGTAAAAGCTGAAGATGAACAACAACCATTTATGGTAGCTTTTCTTAGAGCAGCTAACAATATCAAGCCGAGAGTAACAAGAGAGACTAGAACCAAAAAGGACACATTCAATAGTGTTATGACTGGATATTCAAAAGGTAAATTCTATGATTTTGTTCACTAGCACTCAAGTATATAGTCGTAACATAAATACAGAAGAAATTAAAAAAAATTGAGTCACAGACCACGGCATATAGGGCCATAAACTAATGTTTTTAATTACATTATTCTTACAAATACTATTACAAATTAATTGAATATTTTTTGCCTTTTTAGTTAAAAATGAAAGACAAGATCTACGAAGAAGTTGTCGCATTGAAACATTGTACATCAATTTCAAGGACCTATCTTGGACCGTAAGTTTTTTGTTTTCTGTAGACTTTTCACCACATATTTCCTATATTTCTCTATATTTTCTGTTTTTTCATGTTTTGCTCGAAAGAGCGTAGGCGCAAATATTTACGGCTATGTTACGGCGGTGTAGTAACATTCTCACTGGTAAGGATATGTAAACATTAGTTGATAATTATATTGTCACCATTACTTGCTAACTTACATCAAAACTTACTAGCTTTGAACAAACCGTCAATCTTTAGTATTCTTCTAGATTATGTTAAGTCGTGTAAATTTTTTTTTTTTAGTTTTTTTTTTGTTTTTTGTTTTGTTTTTTTTTGTCACTACGATAGGATGTCAACCCGGTTCACCCCGCGGAGGTTTAAATCCTCTTAGTGATTTTTTCTTTAATATTTTTTTTTAATTATTAATTTTTTTATTTATTTTTTTTGTTTCATGTTTTTTTTTTTAATTTTTTTTTAATTTTTTTTTATTTTTTTTTAAATTTTTTTTTCTTTTTATTTTTTTTATATTTTTTTAAACATATTTTACAAATATTTATAACTAATTACAATAATATTTTACTATCCATAAATTTTACTATCCATAAATTACTACAATAATATTTTTATTATAAAATAAAATACAAAAAAGAATGCATTTATTTTAATATTAGGATTAATATTTTTATTTGTAAAATGTATACACTATGTGTTCTTGATAAACATTAAGTAATATAATATTTATATTTATTAACATAGTATGTACATTAGCTGTAATGAGTAGGTAAATAAGAAGTAAAAAATTGTAATAATATTATAATAACCAAGTTTCACTAATTGGCAATATCTTTAATACATTTACTTTTGATTGAGACTGGCTGAATGACCATAGTCCAAGCCAAAAAAGAAAAAAAAAAAGTCGTGTAAATTGAAACTTTACCCCTCCGAAACCGGTAAAGACTCTTCCTGCACTCTCCGATTTAACGAGAGTATTATGCAGCTGCTGTATTTTCGTGTTGCAAAGAAATTGAAAATGTTTATACATTTTAATTCATTTACTCTTTTGTTGAGTACTAAGGAATCTTCCTTGTTGGAACTTTTACCACGCTGAGCAGATGGGATGTGAATTATTTAAAATTATCTCATCTTAATTTCCTCGGCATCCTGTTTGATTTATAAATTATGAAAATCTCAGGAGGTGTAACCAAAGAAAGTATTCCACCTGTTGTCAATCTGGTGGTATGAGAACGACATTTATTGTCGTTTTCTGTGCTACTTCGATTGATAACTTACTTTGTTTTTCGGTAGATGGCTCTAGTTCATCCGTGACATTTCTTTCTTTGCAATTCGGAAAGGCTTAAAGTATGATACGTGGAGAAATCGGAGAGAAGAGGATATGGGATAACTACTGATGAAAGGGAAAAGACCTCCGAAACCGGTATAGACTCTTCCTGCACTCTCCGATTTAACCAGAGTATTATAGTGTAGGAAACAAAGGTTGAACCTTGCAAAATGGACATAAGTCCGGTTTTATTTTTTTTTTCTGGTATATCAAGGGGTGCTTATTATAAGACTAACTTTTTCTGAAAAAATTTCGCCCCGGAACCCCCTTTTTCACCCCTTTCAAGGGGGTAATTTGTGGTTTTTGCGGAACGTAGCCCTTCCTGTACCTTTTACAAAAAATTTTTTTTACAGAAATATAAAAAGGACTATATTTTCTACGATTTATTTCCGACAGCATATATCTATCATCCACCGTTTAGCGGGGGTGGCGCCCCAAAGTTGACAAGTTTTTAAAAAAGATGTTTTTAAAAAAATTATATTTTTCCCTAACTGTAAAGGAAATTACGAAGAAATCCTGCGACAATTATTCATAAATAAGTGACTGATTTTTTGGTATAGGTTGTACTCAAGGGTAATTGCCCTATTTTTAATTACAGGGTGTTACATTTTAAAAAACCCCATTTTATACCATCTGAACCATTTATGCTAGAGTAAAAAGACTTTCAGCGATTACCCATGTACTGATGCTATTTACAAATTTGTATAATGCACCCCCATTTTTCCCCGGAACCATAAAAAAAAAGAAGAATTAATAAATAAAGTGATTTTCTTGGAATCCTTCACACACAATGCCCTTTATTAATATGCTTCATATATCATTTTGTGCACGTTGTTATTACCCATGTATGGACACCAAAAACGATTTCCTAGTGCAACCCCTGTAGCCAAAAAAAAATAAATAAAATGGGGGGTTGAAATTTTTTTTTGTTTTTTGCTTTTTGATCCATATGGGCATATGCTTCATCAATAGTACTTTTCAAAAATATATATGGTTATTGCAACATCCCTGCGGAAACCACCCCTATCCTTGAAAATATACTGCAGAAACTACCCCTATCCCTTGGCTAGCATGTTTTTACGATTTTCTCATTACCTATGCATCCTTTTTAAACAAAACTTATACAAGGTTAAAGACAACTATTTACTCTAAAAATTAGGTCCTATTCATGTTTTTCGTATAAGCAACCGTTACGGCACAGTGGCGCCGTAAACTTCATATATGCTTTGGCGGGCTCCAGTTTTTGTTTTTTTTTTCGTCATCTGTTCGTTTTATTAATAAAATACTTATGTAAAATAAAACAACATAGTGTAACCTACAAATTATGACCTATGCACATTTTACATTCTTTGCGCCCCAAAGCCACAGTGGTGGCCCAAAATCAATTTTTGCATATTTTCGCCACCTACACGCATTTTATTGCATTAATGCTACCTTAATAGCACAATATTCACCCTTAAGTGGTCGTTAAGCAGTGGCGGATCCAGGGGGTGATGAGGGCGATCACCCCCCTCCCCCTCTCAAACCAAGTGATATTATATTTAAAGATTATAAAAATATTCATTTATTTTTATAGAAATACTTATTTATATTATTATTTTTATAAGAATGGCGTACTTTTTATGCTTTAGCGACAGTGGCGGATCCAGCATCGTTAAGAGAGGGGTCCCAATTGGCTAAATCTCTATAAAAATATATGAATATTTTTATAATCTTTAAATATAGTATCACTTGGTTTGAGAGCGAGGGTGATCGCCCCCATTACCCCTCCCTGGATCCGCCACTGCTCAGCGACCACCTAAGGGTGAATATTGTGCTACTAAGGTAGCATTAATGCAATAAAATGCGTGTAGGTGGCGAAAATATGCAAAAATACATTTTGGGCCACCACTGTGGCTTTGGGGCGCAAATAATGTAAAATGTGCATAGGTCATAATTTGTAGGTTACACTGTGTTGTTTTATTTTACATAAGTACTTTATCAATAAAACTAATAGATGACGAAAAAATAAACAAAAACTGGAGCCCGCCAAAGCATATATGAGGTTTACGGCGCCACTGTGCCGTAACGGTTGCTTATACGAAAAAAATGAATAGGACCTAATTTTTAGAGTCTTTAACCTTGTATAAGTTTTGTTTAAAAAGAATGCATAGGTAATGAGAAAATCGTAAAAACATGCTCGCCAAGGGATAGGGGTAGTTTCTGCAGTATATTTTCAAGGATAGGGGTGGTTTCCGCAGGGATGTTGCAATAACCATATATATTTTTGAAAAGTACTATTGATGAAGCATATGCCCATATAAATCAAAAAGCAAAAAACAAAAAAAAATTTCAACCCCCCATCTTATTTATTTATTTTTTGGCTACAGGGGCACTAGGAAATCGCTTTTGGTGTCCATACATGGGTAATAATAACGTGCACAAAATTATATATGAAGCATATTAATAAAGGGCATTGTGTGTGAAGGATTCCAAGAAAATCACTTTATTTATTAATTCTTCTTTTTTTGGGGTGGTTCCCGGGAAAATGGGGGTGCATTATACAAATTTGTAAATAGCACCAGCACATGGGTAATCGTTGAAAGTATTTTTACTCTAGCATAAACGGTTCAGATGGTATAAAAAGGGGTTTTTTTAAAATGTAACATCCTGTAATTAAAAATAGGGTAATGACCCTTAAGTGAAGCCTATACCAAAAAATCAGTCACATAATCGCCGCAGTATTTCTTTGTAATTTTATTTACAGTTAGGGCAAAATATAATTTTTTTAAAAACATCTTTTTTAAAAACTTGTCAACTTTGGGGCGCCACCCCCGCTAAACGGTGGAAGATAGATATGCTGTCGGCAAATAAATCGTAGAAAATATAGTCCTCTTTATATATCTATGAAAATAAATTTTTGTAAAAGGTACAGGAAGGGCTACGTTCCGCAAAAACCACAAATTACCCCCTTTAAAGGGGTGAAAAGAAGGGTTCCGGGGCGAAATTTTTTCAGAAAAAGTTAGTCTTATAATAAGCACCCCTTGATATACCAGAAAAAAAATAAAACCGGACTTGTGTCCATTTTGCAAGGTTCAACCTTTGTTTCCTACACTATTATGCTTCTGCTGCATTTTCGTGTTGCAAAGAAATTGAAAATGTTTATACATTTTTGAAACTTTAGATTATAAAATTAGTCGTGTAAATTAATGATACCCCGTATTGTCCCTACTTAGTCTGTGGTTAGTCACCCTGAACGATCTGGGTGCGAAAAGTTTTTTTTCCCTTACCTACCCTGGATTGTTTTTGTAATGGTTTTGGAGATGGATTCGTAATGGTCTTGGTGTATGGTGACGCGTCGATTTCAAGAAGTGTTGCTGGCTAAATGGGCGCAGTTCCCAAATGCCATAAAAGAAGAAAAACAAGATTTCATTGCTATTTCATTCTGTTTTTGAATGCTCTTGGATAACCGTTGTATGTACGTACGTATGTCGCCACCGCCCAGCAAAAACTACTGGACCGATTTTGATGAAATTCGGTATGAGTAAGTTTAAGAGAATTTTATCGAGAAACTAAGCTTTTAAAAAAAACCTCTCAAAGGGGGGCCGAAATAAGGGGGTTATTTAGGGCCCATTTTTGCAAATTTTGACCGAAATTAATGAAATTCAGCTCAAAAGTAAGCTCATCGATAGGTAAATAAAAATACGGAATTTGACATTTCCAAATTAAAAATGGCGGCCAACATGGCCGACCGCCCACCCGACACATTTCCCTACCTATCTAAAAATTGTTTAAGATAAGTTTAATTTGAAAAATTCATTATATAGCGTAACGATGGGGCTATAAGAGGGATGTTATCGTTTTTCAGAAAAAGTTACGGGTTGCCTATATTTAAGGGGTCAAAATTTGACAAATTTGAACTAGATTTTCTCAAAAATGGCTCCAAGGAATTTTTTTATTTTTTGATATATTTTTGATATCCTATCGGTAAATTGAATGACATTAGTCAAATTTTTTAACTCCCCATAGGAGGGGAATTATGAATTTTTTATAAAAAAATATTCGAGTGCCCGTAACTTCCTTCTTAATAGAAACTAAAATTTGAAATTTTGCAGACATATATGGTACTTTATTATCTATTATCACAATAAATTTTACCAAAAATATGGCTTCCGGTTGAACCGGAAATGAATAAAAAATGTTAATTTTTTTAGATACATATTTTTACATATTTTGAAAGAATGCAAAATTACCCTTCCAATGACATAAAATTCATTGCTGTAGCTCAAAAACTCGAAAAGTTACGATAAATAGAAATTTTGCTATAATCTTATGTGTGCCCTCACACGATGATATATGATCTCACGCGATCATAGCAGAGCATTATTGTAGGGCAGTCAATGAGGGTATTTGGCTCCGAATTCCATCCTACTACATTGATGTACTTGATATTTTCACAGTAAGTAGGGAATAGCTCAAGAAACAAAATCTACCCTATATACTATGGCGCTTTTATCTTGGGGCGGTTCCCACTTCTTCAAGGGGGTGGAAAATTTGTTGGTCAAAATAAGCACGGAAGTGGCTAAAGAACCTATTTCTAAGCAAAAACTGGTCTATACTTTTTTTTGAGAACTCAATGCTTTTTGAGTTATGTGTAGTTGAAAATTGGCCATTTTCATTGAAAAATGACACCTTTTCGGACGGATTTTTTGTGAATACCTTAAAAACTATGCATCGAACTAAGAACACTATATAAAACATTTTTTAGATTATAAATAATAAAGAGATTCGTTCCTTCGTAAATGTTCTATTTATAATACAAAAAGAGATATGGTAGGTGAAAATAGTTTGTTTTTTGGTGCATGCTCAAATTGGTGTATTCAACTTGTAATAACAGAGGAACGGTAGGTTTTAGATGTATAATGCTACCAACACCTTTTGTAGTGTTTAAAAAGGCCTTTAAAACGAGCACCGTTAAATGTCGGTTACATACAAACTAAGCGAGATATGGTGCAAAAAAAATATAAATATGACTAATGTAATTTAAGGAAAAATGAAAAGTATATACATTTAACTGTCCATCCACCATAATTTAAATGCATTGTTTTTCTTTTGCAATACCTTTTAATATAGTGTTATTTCTACTTTCAAAAAGTTGAACGGGTTTAAAATGAATGGTTTTTGTAAAAAATGTGATCAAATTATAGAATGCATTTTTAAATTTTCTTAAAAATCTTCCTTTTTCTCCATGTAATTCGAAAATAAAAATATTTCACCCCTGAGAAGTGGTCGGAACCACCCCTATGATAAAAGCGCCATAGTATATAGGATAGACTTTGAATTAGGAGATTGGGCTATTCCCAAAATTTCATTAAAATCCATGCAGTAGGATAGAATTCGGAGGTAATATCTTGTTCTTAATCTCGCGCATTGACTGGCGTAATCGAAATAGAATGAAATGCAAATATTGTAAACTATTAATTTCTCAGAAAAATGAACTAATTTGAAATGAAAGTATGACCATAATATTCTATTGATGTATGCAATCTATACATCTATAGTGTGTCCCCGAAATATGGCATCGAAAATTTTCTCAAATGCAGGAATTAATGATGCGTATAACCAAAAAATCCTTTCAAGTACAGAAGGTGTTTCTAAAATATCAAAATAACGAGTAACTTTGTTATTTTTATAGAATGCCAGTATCTAGTACCATAACGATAATAGATCGGTACGATAAAGTTCTCGGGCGACCCTTCCATCTAGCGTTTTTTTTTTCACTATGTATGCAGTAATTACAATAATTTATATACTATACAATAAAAACGGGAATAATCGAGAGAAAAGAGAAAAAGTGATAAAGTGATTTTAATAATATATTGTTACTATGGAATGCTTAGATACATTTTGAACATAATTTAACAACGAAATCTTGGATCACAGGATATACCCTGGTGTATTCTGCGTTTGGATGTGCCATACATAAAACAATAAATAACTTTTTATTAATTTCACGTCTTAAATCGATTATATTATTTAACAAATACACTATCAATATTATTTAATACTACTCAAAATATTTATCTGTACGGCCCTGAATGACCTAACGAAAGGTGTGTTTATTTCTGGTCTCAACAAAATGGCAAATTTTGTGCAGAAAAAGTAATAGTTTATTTATAAATAGTTCAGTGACAAGTTTATTAGATACCAGTAAGTGCATCCATCGTATTATTTTTGTTTAACATAACGTGGTAAACCAGTTTTGGCTAATTCTTATTTAATAACATGGATAAGGTACGATATAAGCTACAATTTATTCCAGTTTTGTTACTGGTTTAATTACATGCTTAATTATTGGTCAGGTCCGTATTAGTTTTGAACACATGTCTCGTATTAAATTTAAAAACGGAACCTAACATTCAGAGTCTCTCTGACTCGCAACATGTACAACAACCGCAGACAAATACCAATAAAACCTATTCATTAGCAACTTCTTCTTCTTTTCCGTCGAAACTGCAAGCGATTGTGTTCAGCGCCTTAGAAAATACGAAGCTGCAAGATTACTTAATTCCGTTGGGCAATCTAATTCAACCAAAAAACATTATCTTTTCGTCTCGATTGTCGAACAATCGGATATGTATGTACCTTTCAAGCAAACAACTGGTGAACGAATTTATGCAAAAGCACGGACAAATAAAAATCGAGAATAATATTGTACAAGCTAGAAGACTGATTTCTCCAGCCGAACGTATTGTTTTGTCAAACGTATGTCCCAGTATACCACACAGTTTGCTAACTGATTATTTACAAAAAATAGGACTTAATCTTCTCTCCCCAGTCACCTTCCTAAAAATCAATTCTAATCTTCCTGAATACAATCATATTTTGAGCTTCAGAAGACAAATTTACGTTAGTCCTCACAATATCTCCTTACCCGACTCATTCCTTTTAGACTTCGATAATACAACATATCGAATTTTCTTAGAAACTATGGCCTGTTATACCTGCAAAAAGGCTGGACACATCGCCACAAACTGTCCCGATAAAATGGAATCACTAGCAAATTCAAATAACAGTCAACCGATCTCTTCTACCTTACCCGAAACTATGCCTCAACCTACAGCTACAATTCTATCTCACGAACAAATTCCTATCGAAGAAAGCTCAGCAAATAATCTAAACAATCCTAATATAGAAGAAAGTCAAGAAGATAGCACCATGGACACCTCCATAGCCATTAATGTCGACCTTCAGTCAAAACGTAGTATCAGCGAGGTTCTCACTTCTCCAGAAACAAGTCATACAGAAAAACCCTTTACTGTACCTACATCTAAACCTAAAGCCAAGAAGATTAAAAGCGACGAGGAGCATGGAACATCGAAATCATCAAAAAATATAACCTTGAACCTGTCAAAAATTTTATCCAAAATCGTTCGACCCCTTTTGTCCTCAATTATGACCAACTGAACCTTCTTATTAGCAATATTACTGGCGCGAAAAATCCTATTGATACCATTATTCAAGATTTTACTCCCGACCTAATGCAATTACACCATATGTTAACTGAAGTTTCTACACAATTGAAAAACAGATCATTCAAACGCTTTATCAACACTCTCAACAAGAAAATCCTACGACACTTGGGTAACGAGCTCTCTGAATCCGAGGGCGAGTCATCTCAGGTTAGCCAGTAAACTTACATTTTCATATAATAAAATTCACTAAGCTACTGGAGTAGAATATAGATAAATTTTTCCATCGACTACCAACCTTTCAAACACTTATTTCTGAATTTTCTATTGCGGTTTTATCTGCTAAGCTCTATGCAGTGCTCAAAGCTATCATGCATATGAATTCTAATGGCATTTCTGATTCAGTTAACTTAGTGATTCATTAAGCGCTCTTCAAACCCTTAAACAGATCTATCCGCAATATCCTATTGAGAAACACATAAATTCGAACTGATGCAGGCTCAAGAAAACGCTAGACGAACCAGATTTTTATAGATACCATTCCACATTGGCATTACAGGCAACGAAAAATCCAACCAGTGCGCGAGTGAAATTGCCGTATGTGCTAATATAGAAAAGATGAGTGCCGAAATACCGCGAGTGATATAAAAGCTTACATTAAGAATCGTGTTTTGTTCAAGTGGACATACCTAATGTATAAGTAATTTATTGGGCACTAATTACTCAATGGACAATATTGTAACATTTCTGAAATCCATACGAATATTTTATAGAATTTACCTTTGTATTCTGTAGCCGCCGCTAATCACCATTAAGGTGGATGCGGCTATACTTTCTAAATAAAAAAAAAAAAATATTTATCTGAAGACGTGTTAAATATTTAGTAGTCTTGTTTGTCACTGTCTTGTTACCACATTCTGTTCGACTGAGTGCATTGTATGACAAAGATATCGAATGTTCGATTTGTAAAATATCACCACGGTCATGGTGTCCATTTTTTTAGAATCCTGTAAAAACTAATAAATATATTTGAAAAATTTAAACGCAGAATGAAAGATTACATCATTACAGAGGGTAGAAAGTCCCTTAGAATAAATAAAAAGTTTCTTTTGAATGAGATATTTGAAATTAACAATCACACTCAATTTTCTCTTATTTTTCACCCCTGTAACTTATTAAAATAAACAATATAGAAACTTTCGGGGACTTTCTACCCTCGGTAATGATGTAATCTTTCATTCTTCGTTGAAAATCAATGCATTTAAATAACATTGGAACGAAATTTTGCGCTTACGCTCTAAAAATTATCTCTTCTGTGGAATGTAATTGTTGTGTAAATGTTTTATTTTTAATCATTCTAGTAAATGCCACTATTTCTATTATTAATTAACGTTTTCAGGACTGGATAATAGCCCCAGATGGCTATCCCGCCTTTTACTGTGCTGGAGAATGCAATTTCCCTCTAAATGCTCACATGAATGCCACCAACCACGCAATCGTCCAGACATTAGTCCATCTGATGAACCCTTTGAGATTTCCGAAACCGTGCTGCGCACCAACGAGGTTAAATCCAATATCGGTTTTATACTACTTGGATGATCACAATGTTATACTCAAGAAGTACAAAAAGATGGTGGTAAAGAGCTGTGGTTGCCATTAAATGATTTTTTTTCTCGAAATTATTGTACATATTTGTATATTTGTTTTATATATAACATACAGCATGCTTAGTTTAAGAAAATAAGGTAACAAACAAGTGCCAAATATTGTATCGACATTTTTTAAATACATGTATTATCAACTTTTATTGTCTTCCTAATCCTATTCTATAGCGGGGAAATTCCGAAAGAATGGCTAATATCTGTTGCCATGTAACCATGTCTTAAAAGTCGTCTTGCGAATGATACATGAAAGTGTCTACAAAAAACTAGACAATAGAATAACAAAACCAACTGGGATTTAGAAAAGGCCTTGTAGTCCAGAGAAATAAGGTTTTTGTCGGGACACTTGAGCAGCCAGGTTGCAAATGGGTTTTTTTGGGTACTATATACCTAATACATTATAAATACAAAAATGCCCGTCACAGTTCGGACGAGAAACTTAGTTATTAACAAATAAGGGTCAAAAATGGCAGTTTTTTCGTTTAAATCGCTACAGGTAAAAATAGGGTTATTAAATATCTTATTTATAATATTCTTCTTTTTGTAGATGAGCTAAGGTTTAAAATGGCACTTTTTGAATTTTGGTCCGGTCCTTTTTTGTTTCGGAATGTGCAAAATAAGACTTTCATATTGCACGAAAAGTTGAGTCAAACATTCCATATAATGCACAAAAAATTTTAAGACGATTCGTCAATTAGTTTAAATTTTATTCAATTTACTTATCGCAAAGAGCTTTTTTTCGCAATGTTATTGATCAGAAAATAATAATGACATAGCAATTCTGTGGAAACCACATGCAAGAATAATGGTTATATTTTTAAAGTATGCATTGAAAAAAATCATTAAAAAGTCGTTTTTATCACTCCGAAAAAAGTTTAGTAAAATAGAGTCATTTTTGGCTTCTAAACAATTTGAATAACTTTGTTAATATTGACTGTAGAGTAAATCTACTTTAGGATTTCAAAAGCTGGTATTTTTATACGAATTTTCAGAAAAAAACTTTTTGCCTAGCTTAATAATTAGGTTCAAAGTTAGCCACTCTTATTATTTAATTCGCAGTTACTTCTATATACATCAAATTCTCCTGTAACAGTGTTAGTTACCATACTACTCCGAAACGGCTTCACCGATTGTTATGAAATTTTACACGTTTATCCTGTAGGACGTTGAAGAGGTTTTAATCTATTTTTTATACCCATAAGTTGTAAAGGGGGTTGCCTCCTGACATTTTTTTTTATTTTTTTTGACAAAATTATCTACCTTAATTTTATATGATGTAGAATTAAAAAATACATACAACCTTTAATTTTCACTCTTCTATCACCAACCCCTATTTGTTAATAGCCATCTATATATTTGCATCTATAAAATTCTCCTGTCACAGTGTTAGTTTCCATACTCCTTCGAGACCGCTTGACCGATTTTTATGAAATTATATATGTATATTCGGTAGGTCTTAGAATCGGTCGTAATATATTTTTTATATCCCTGAGTGATAAGGGGTTGTGTGTACATAACGTACTCTATAAGACTACGAGTACATACAAATTAAAAAAAAAGAATGTGTGTGTACTTTGTACGCACGTAAGAAGTTATACTTCTATTATATGATTATAAACGAAATAAATATACTTTTTATTTATATTTTATTTAAATATTTAACTAATTTATACTTACTACTTCTCAAACATTTTTATTAAAACAGTGCCAAAAATTAAAATAATAAAAGAATAAAACACACACAAACACATTAAAAATGCCACAAATGATTTCTGAACATTAATTATCGGAAAATTTTTTAACTAAATACGTATTTTCTGAAAATAAAATTATATAATAAATATACTTACAATCATAAAATGTATAAAAAAAATAAAAAAAATAAAAGTTTCTATTGGGATTCGAACCAACTTACCAGCGTGGCTGGTATTGGCGTTGTATTGGGGTTCACTGGCATTAAACGCTTCGCCACGGAGACAGTGTGTCATTATGTGCGAAGATCGACTAACTAAACGGATTAAACTTTTGACATTTTTGAATTATGTAAATCAAATTATTTTGATTTTGAATTGAAATGATTTAGAATTGAAAAAATACAACAAAACATAGAGTAAGAAAACAATATATTAGGTGAATATTGATAGAAATTTTGATGGTAATCCAATTATGTAAATAAAAGTATTACATACTATGTATTTTGGTAGGTTCAAATAGGTAGGTACCTATGATACATTTACAATTATTACGTACCTGTTGCTTTAAAAACTTTTTAAAAATCACTACAATTATAAACTTTTTTGTTTCTGTCCTCACAACAATAAAACTAATACAGTATTTCTCATGATCATTTTTCAGTGCGTAACAAATGATAGGAAAAAGGGTAAGTCCGTGATAATACACATTTATGACATTTATTCTTACATGACATTTTAGTTAAATCTGACAGTTGTCACATTTTATTTTCAATTTGGAATAAAAACAAATCAAAAGTGTTTCTTGCATTTATAAAATGGTATTTTCTTTGATTTGTATAGTCTTATAAATTATACAGATTATATTTGTAATATTATTATCTAATTAAAAAAAATTATTTTTTTATTATGGCGCCATCTGTCGACAACTAGAATAACTAGAATAAATGTTATAAAAATGTCACCGACGAAATGTAATCACCGACGTGCCTTTTTTTCTGTCACATACAATTTTATGCGTTAGAAAGAAATCGAAAAACTGTGACGCACTGAAAGATGATCATGAGAAATACTGTATATTATACGTTTGTTTACCTTCATATTGAACAATTATTTATTATTGACAGATCATTTCAACACCCAATCAGAGCTCGTATAACGACTAATAAATTTCGCAATCACTTGCATCGTGCAAAGTGGCTATGTTCAAATATCATAACAAAATTTGATCAACTATTTTTAAAACACTTACCAGTGTAAGATTCTTTAGCTTTGAATAAGCGAGATCGTAGATCGTCCCGGTTGATTGTTATTATCCACAGTTCTCTACGCCTTCGAGCTAATAGGTTTTTTATCAGTAATTTTGCGGCACTCATACTAGTCACATTTTGATGGGCTTTCACATTGGCATGCAACAATCATCTCTTCTATGTTAATAAGTCCAAAAATATAATATGAAAACTATTTAAAAAGGCAGTACAACCATTAACTAACTTTTTGTTTGTTGTTTCTCTTCCTACAAATTTTAAAACGCAACAACCACACATAACCAAACCACAGTCCCACAGCTGTGCCACAGCTGTCATATTGGATAATTTTTGTCATGTCATTTGAACATCCAATCAGAACAAAGTTGTAATGCGACTGCGCCGGGATCAAAGGTTTTAAACCTATTAAAATTCACCCTCATATCGCGCGTAAAGAAGTATAACTTCAAAAAATATGATCAAAATCCATCAACAAGTCCCATCGATATTAATCGCAGCATATGTTTGCAGAATCAGTTTCATTTTTTGAGTGCACGTATTTTAGAAATTCCCCTCCACCAACCACGAATTAATTCCGTTCGGACGCCATTTTTAAAGCTTTATTAACCACTCTGTTGAGGTTCAAAGTTTACTCAAACTTTTACACATAACCTATATATCTTCAACTTCAAAATGGCTCTAGTTAGGTTGCTTAATTGTTATAAACAAAGTAGCCGTCAATTAAATAAAAAATTCGTATAAAAATACCAGTTTTTCAAATTCCATTGTAGTTTTAGACTACAGTCAATATTAACAAAGTTATTCAGATTGTTTATAAGCCAAAAATGACTCTATTTTAGTAACATGTTTTCTGAGTGACAAAAATGACTTTTTAATGATTTTTTTTAAATGCGTTGAAAATATGACTATTCTTCTTTCATGTTGTTTTCAGAGAATTTCTGTATCATTATTATTTTCTGAACAATAACATTGCGAAAAAAAGCTCTTTGGGATAAACAAATTGAATAAAATTTAAACTAATTGACGCATCGTCTTAAAAATTTTTGTGCATTGTATGAACTGTTTGACTCAACTTTTCATGCAACATGAAAGTCCTAAATTCATTTTCATTTTTATTTTCGAAATTTTAGTCTTATTTTGCATAATTCGAAGCAACAAATAATCAGACCAAAATTCAAAAAACGCTATTTTAAACCTTGGATCATCTACTAAAAGAAAAATATTACAAATAAGACATATTTAATTACCCTATTTTTACCCGTAGCGATTTAAACGAAAAAACTCTCATTTTTGACCCTTATTTGTTAATATCTAAATTTCTCGTCCAAACTGTGACGGGCATTTTTGTATATATAATGTATTAGGTATATAGTACCCAAAAAACCCATTTGCAACCTGGCTGCTAAAGTGTCCCGAACATGGTATATTTTTGCCTTATTTCCCTGGTGTATTGGCACTAGAGTGACATTAGTTACTATGCAAACACTCATGGAACGGTGACTTGAGGAAGCCTTCGACAAAATACAACAAAAAAGGTGATGTGAGTTTTTATTGAATCTTACCCCAACAGTGGCGAAAAGGGTTTAATTATTACCTTTTGCCTAATTGGACATAGGTGCATATTTTAGGACCACACGCATATGTCCCAAAGCTTCGATATTAACAAACTAGTGAACTTTTAGGGCAACTGTTCTCAGATTTGTTTGGTCCGGTTTTATAGTTACTAATAAACGCGATATGAAGGATTGTGCAAACGAGAAATAAAAGTGTTAAGCGAACAAAACATTTATTAACAACAACGAGTTTAACAAATGCACAGAATTAAATAATTGTCTTGGTAGCGAAAGAGAGAGTCTTTATTATACACATTAGGTACAGTCTTAAAATTTAGCTTGCGAGGTAATTATTTCGAGCGGGAGAACAACAGAGCAACACAACAACTAGTCGCCTTGGACCCTCAGAAGGGACTGCTGTTCTAAAAACTGCATAATATCTTAATTTACACTTTTCTGTCTGAAAAAGGGCGTCTCACATGTTTTTCTTAGGCCGCTATTATATTAGGCAACTGGTGACGCCACCAAGTTGCTCCACTAGTGACTCATGACGTCACGGGGCATTTAAGTAAATGAGACCTATTAGACTACGGCAACTGGTTGCGCCACCAGAAATTGTTGTCGATCTGGTGGCCGAACCAGTCCACCAGCCGGGTAACCGGGTCTGGTGGCGCCACCAAGCCGGGGCATTATGTTATATGGACCCTATTAGACTGAGCAACTGGTGTCGGCCACCACTAGTTCATTTGTATTGTAATCGAGTGCTTCGTATTTCTTTTCTATTAACTTCTATATTTTCTATTAACAAGCGTATATTTTTCTAAAACCTTTTTTGTTGATTTATAAATATGCTATATTAAAAAGTTCTTCTCGCAGATTTAGCCGTTAATTGTTTATTCATTGTTTAAACAATAAAAGCTCTGTTAGCTTTTAGAAATATCGGTGAATTCATCACTTTACCTTGATCAAAAATGTTTCTATTTTGTTTTTAATTATGCTGAATCCGAATGTGACGTTAATTGGAAAATTTAAAAAAATTGAGCTTTTATTAGGTACAGTATGTCTGCGTAACTTGGAACCATATGGGAAACTTTTTTCTTATCAATTTTACGAAAAAAAATATTCTTTATAAAGTGCTCTGCATAGTCTATGTTATACGAGGTATGTCAAAAAAATTGTATGTAAAGTACCTTTAGATTTCACAACATCGAAAATTGTTATTATGAAAAGTCGTTAAGAATTAAAGAAACTATGTTTTGGGACGCATTAATTTTATTACATCATTCTAATTGAAAAAAAAAATGCAATTTTTTTTTAAATTACGGATACCCAACATCATTTTATTACAAATATCTATAAGTATTTTATTATTAATTTTACGAAAAAAGTTATTTTTTACAAAAAGCTTTATATGGTCTAAAATCTAAGATGCAATCATAATATATAAACTTTTATCAATTCTATACGAGGTATGTTAAAAAATATGAATTTCGTCCAAGAGTAAAGTACCTTTAGAGTTCACAATATTTCAATTAGAAGAATGTAATTGCATATTCAAACATAGCTTTTAATTCCGAACAACTTTTTATAAAACATTTTTCGATATTGTTTAATATAAGGATACTTTACTCTTGAGCGAAATTCATCTTTTTTGACATACCTCGTATAAAATTCACAAAATTTGAATCTTTTACTCTTGAGCGAAATTCATCTTTTTTGACATACCTCGTATAAAATTCACAAAATTTGAATCTGATGGTTGCATCTTATATTTTATACTATTAAGAGCATTTTATGAAAAATAACTTTTTTTCGTAAAATTGATAACAAACAAGTTTCCAATTGCATTTGATTATTTTTCCAATTCCAATTCATTTTATTATTTTTGCTGGTGGCTATTCTCGGCCACCAGTTGCCCGTGCTCACAATTTGGTGGGCCCACTAGTTGCGCCACCAGTTACCTAGACTAATAGAGCCCTTAGTTCGCAAGGCTAGATGCCTGTTACAACGCAGATGTTAATAGAAAACACATGTCTATTTTATCAAACTAACACAACGCTAACACTCAAGTTTTCAGAGAATTAATTCTTTCAAACACAATACAGATTTAAAAGCGATATTTGTACATAACTGCGAACCAATTTAACTGTTGTTTTCACAACAAAAGGCTTGCAAACATCTTACGGGACACATTAAATAGATGATCAGTATGTGAGAATCATTACAAATGTATACTGATATCAGAAAGCCACAATAAGAGTCATCATCATCATCAAGAAGCCAATCGCGTCCACTGCTGGACATGGGCCTCCCTCAGTTCTTTCCAGTGGTCTCTACACTGAGCCGCTTGTAGCCAATTTCCCGCTACTCTTTTTATATCGTCGGTCCATCTAGTTGGTGGTCGCAGAGTTAAAGTCTCTGCTCCATAAGTTTGTACATGCAAAGCACATTGGTGTAAATAGTTTAGTCGCAACATAGGGGGTCCCGTGGGCACTTTTAGGTCGCCGCGATTTGATGGTGGTATTATAGGTTTTTTTGGGTCGCTGAATCCAATCGGAAGTGGTCTGGAAGCCCAAATGTGGTGCGTTTAATTGTTATTAACAAATTATGGTAAAATTAGGTGTTTTTCAGAAATTATTAGAAGCCCTGTAAATAAATTGATAGTGTTATTAAGGTCTTTTCTGGTGTATTTTTGGTTACTGAATCGAATGCGACTAGTCGCGATTACTCAAAATATGTTCCTATTTTGTTAATAACAAAATAATTGTTTATTCGCCGAAAAGCTCGAAATGCGGTATCTACAGTAAGTTTGTAGTCTTTTCATAGTAGTTTTATAGGCTAAATCGATTTCCACTAGTCGTGATAGCTTAAACCACGTTCCGACTTTGTTATTAATAAATAATTATTGCAAAAATAACGGTTTATAGTAGGGTAGGTGGGGGCAAAAGTACGCACGGGGCAAAGGTACGCACTTACATTTTTCAGTAACTTCTTATATGTTGGCGACAACATCTTGTGGCATATGTTTGTACTACTCAGTAGCATTGGATGAGAAACTTTGGCGCAATCAGGGCGAACTCAACAACAAAAATGAGATAAAAATTATTTTTGTACCTTTTGATCTAATTTTTCTTAAAAATTGATTGATTCTAATTCTTAATCTTTCAAATTCAGATTATTATTGGTTAGGCATGTTGAAAGCTTATTGTTAGAAGTCTTCTTCTACATGACAGTTTGAAGTTCATATGTGCATAGTTTCATATTGAGGTTAGATATATTATTGGTTGCCGGATGGGGCAAAAGTATTCACACAAATGGGGCAAAGGTACGCACTGCGAACGTTGAAATGGGGCAAACGTTCGCAGTGCGTACCTTTGCCCCCAGTGAGGTAGACTTGGCAAATGCATGTTTCAAGTCAATCTTCACAGTGAATATCAAGTTGAGCTTGATATTCTATCAGCTAATTTTGTCTCAATTGCAAAATGTCTCAAATCCCCAAAAGTACGCATCTGTACATGCGTACTTTTGCCCCATTGGGTGGGGCAAAGGTACGCATTTACATTTTTTTTTTCAAAAATTTATCAACACTACAAAAATAATATTGAAGAATTTCCAATTGCCTAATATGATTACAAAATGTATCAATTTCACTTTCATCTGTACTCTGTGCCAATTCAAGCATTAGGAGATTCACTAGAGATGAAAATTTAGAAAATGCGTACCTTTGCCCCCACCTACCCTATGTTTACTCACGGTTTTTGCTCTAAATTTAAAAAAACCACTTGGATTGACATGAAATTTGGCATACACGTAGCTAATATGTCAAACAAACCAAGTGATGTTGTGCCGATGTCTGCTTTTACCCTGGGGGTGATTTTCACCCCTTTTTGGGGGTGACAAAAGAAACCTTTAAAATAAGTCCGGAAGTGGATAAATTGATTAATTCTAAGCAACTTTTGTTCTATACAGTTTTTTCAGTAAGTCAATACTTTTCGAGTTATGTATTTGGTTTTTTTGTTGAAAAATAAACATTTCACTCGCAAATAACTCGAAAAGTATTGACTTTGTGAAAAACTCTATAGAACAAAAGTTGCTTAGAATTAACCAGTTTATCCAATTTCGGACTTATTTTAAAGGTTTATTTTTTCACCCTCGAAACGGGGTGAAACTCACCCTCAGGGTAAAAGCACACATGGGCACAATATCACTTGTTTTGTTTGATATGTTAGCTACGTGCATGCCAAATATCATGTCATTCCAAGTAGTTTTTTAAAATTTAGAGCAAAAACCGTGAGTTAACATAATATAAACCGTTATTTTTGCAATAATTTATTAATAGCAAAGTCGGAACGTGGTTTAAGCTATTACGACTAGTGGCAATCGATTTAGCGTATAAAAATACTATGAAAAAGATTACAAACTTGCTGTATATAACGCATTTCGAGCTTTTCGGCGAATAAACAATTATTTTGTTATTAACAAAATAAGAACACATTTTGAGTAATCGCGACTAGTCGCATTCGATTCAGCGACCAAAAATACACCAGAGAAGACCTTAACACTATCAATTTATTTACAGGGCTTCTAATAATTCCTGAAAAACACCTAATTTTACCATAATTTGTTAATAACAATTAAACGCACCACATTTGGGCTTCCAGACCACTTCCATTGGATTCAGCGACCGAAAAAACCTATAATACCACCATCAAATCGCGGCGAGCTAAAAGTGCCCACGGGACCCCCTACTATGTTGCGACTTAGACTAAAACCTTTCACTTGAGATACATAAGAATTGAACTTTTTAGACTATTCTAAAAGGTTAAATAATACGAGCAGACCATCAAAAATCTCAAGAGATACCTATAAGAAGAGTAGAAGGATGTGTACTATCCCCTGTACTTTTTAAAATCTTTTTATATACTTGGCTTGGTTGGTGTCACTGACTCCGCAAATTTTGTAGTCCATTTTAAAAATAGTTCTAGGCTACCTAGACACCTGAAATTTTCAGGATAGCTTAGAACTAGCTAACAATGCAATATTTAACAGCTATTATACAGGGTGATTAATTATTAGTGGGGTGAAGCTCCGTAGATCCGTTATAGTAATAGATAGCGATAATACTTAATAACAAAAATTGTAGCGAACTTTGAGCTTCACATTACAAAATTAGCTAGAATGTTACAGGGTGTTCGATAAAATAGTGGCAGACCAAACTTATGTTTTTTTTAAATAGAACACCCTGTATTTTATTTTATATTCAAAATCCTCATAACTTTTCGATTACAAAAATATAAAGGTTTGGTATGTTATACGGAGTATTTATAAAGTTATAACCAATTTTATATGAAAATCGTAACAAGTTTAACTACCTGTATAAATAAAAGCAAGCACAAGGTC